>NC_138768.1:66008352-66225852 GCF_965119305.1 Pelophylax lessonae
AGCCGGAGCAATGAAAGAAGGTGTTTTTGAGGTGTTGACTTGGCCTCCAAATTCTCCAGATCTCAATCGAATCAAGCATCCGTAGGATGTGCTGGAAAATCAAATCCGATCTACATCTCTATTGGAACAAATTGGACTATTGCTTTCTATTTTTTTTTTTTTTTTTTCTTACTTTCCCTGGATCCACTGTCAGTTTAGGGATCTAAAGATGCAGTTTTTTCATGTATTTTTGTCTTTTGGTGGAACGAAATGGACATTTTTTTTCAACCTAACTTCATAATGCCCAAATGAAACCAAAATGTATTATTAAGTTAGGTTAGAACCTCTGTCAGGGATTGACTCCTAAACGAAGATAATAGCAATCACTGCAAAATTGCAATTGAGACCAATTTTTGGGGGACATAAAGGTCCTTAATCTCCAAGTAATTTGTTACCATGAAAAAGGGGACCTGCATATCCCTGAAATGTTGGCCTTGTCCTATAAAACTTCACTAAGGCTCGGTTCACACTACTGCAACCTAAAAGTTGCATGACTTATGATGTAACTTTGCCAGGTGACTTGCTGGCAACTTAAGTACTACTTTGATGCGACTTTGAAGCAAGGGAGGTGCTGCACCTCAGGGAATGCCTGTGTAATCTTCCTATAATGGCGGATCCAAATCACATCAATATAGATGAGGATCCGACTTGGAGGCGACTTCCATTAAAGGTTATGGGCACAAGTCGGATAGAAGTTGCCTCTAACTAGTACAGAAACCTTTTCTAAATTCGGAGCGACTTCACTAGTGCTAATTAAGAGTTCTTATTGACTAAAATGGGATTTCACGAGTCATGCGACTTGGTGTCTCACAAGTCGGATCCCAAGTCGCAGCAATGTGAACCGAGCCGAAAACTCCAAATTACAATTTTGGAGCGCTGTCTATTCTATACATTTGGTATCTAAACCTTAAAGCTGACCTCTGGGATAACCAATGATTGTCTAAATACAAGGGCTGTGCGTTTTCTCTTGGTGTGCTTTTGTATATGTTTTTTTTACAGGTCTATGCAGTATTCCAGTGTGAGACTTTTCCTGTAATAAAGACCAATCACTGCTGCTCTCTCTCCTTGTGCAGGTTGACTGGTCTTGTCTCTGCCCCTTTCTGTAGTTTTCTTCAGGCAGCCTGTAGTAGGTGGAGCCTGCTGGGCCCTTCCCACAGCTCTGCTCTCTGCAAAAGTTATATACAGCACAGTAATGATGTCATTGCTACTCTTATAAGGTAATATCTGAGTATGCAAAGGTATTTGGTGCACACAAAGTGGATTTACTGTAAATGGCTATTAGACAAGTTTTATGTAAATGAAAGTATTGGTGCCTGGTGTGCAGCTTTAATATAGTATATATTATATAATTGTATCACTTTTTTTTCTAACATCATCAAGCAACAACAATTGTTCATATGTTGGCAACAATGTCAAAGCAGTAATTCCATGGTATTCCCATTACCTTCTAAATCCTGATAACGTGTCAGCTGCTCCAACACTGCAAATAAAAACACGGTCTGATTAATAATAAGCAGTTATTACATATTATACGGTTTCATACGGTATGTGGCATCCCTGTGTCCTTCAAGCCCAGCAATACACTTAGGCTCCATTCACATATAGGCGTCTCGGATCGCGGGCAGAATTGGCGCGATTCTGCCCGCGATCCCAAATCACTGCAAATTGTGGGACGGCCGTGCGATTCCCGTATCTTGCAATGGCACCCCAAACGCGGTGCGATTTTGCCATGATTGTTGCCTCGACTAATTGCGATAAAATGGGGCAAACAGAATCACGTGACGCCTGTCGCCCCAAATAAAGTTCTTGTACTTATTTTGGGCAACAGACGTCCCGCAATTCGTTGGGCAGCAATTGCGGTTTCGGGTGCCATTGCAAGTCACGGGTATCGCACGGGTGTTCGGGATTGCGGGCAGAATCGCGGCGATTCATAACGGAGATGCCATAAAAGAATGAAGATCAGAGTGCTGCAAGCAAGTTGTCCCGGATTACGGCACATTTCATGCTTTTATCTACTTGTAGCCCCCTTGTCCTAAACAGGGGCTACTATCAGAGGCGTAACTAGAACCTTCAGGGCCCTGGTGCAAGAAACCATGAAGGGCCACCTGGACCCCTGGCCGGGGCCTTTCACTTCAAGCCTGGGGCTCTTCCCACTGATCCTGGGGCCCTTTACTCTCATTGCGGGGCCCTTTATTGCGGGACCCTTTCACAAGTTCTGCAGTGGGCCCCCTTCCTGACATCCCCTGCAGCAGCCGGCAGGAGAGGGAAGGGAGCACAGTGTGGGGGGGGGGGGACGAAGCACAGTGCGGGGGGGGGACCAGTGGGGGGGGGGGCAGGGGAGCACACAGGGGCCCAGAGACAGCAGAACACAAGTGAACTGGATAAGAGGAGTGGCGGGGGCAGCATACAGAGGAACCAATCTCCTCCATTTTCCACCTGCAGCTACAGGAGGAAAAAGGAGGACAGTGATTTCTCTACATGCTGCCCCCGCCGCCCCTCCTATCCAGGTGTACAGAGGAGCCGCACAGGCACCATGGAGCATGGGGCCCGGTTGCAATTGCAACCCCTGTAGTTACGCCCCTGGCTACTATGTCAATTTAGTTTTTGGCTGTAGTTAGCTCAGACTGATTGTATAGATTTTCACCAGGGACAGGCCATGTGCTCCCTCTCTTTCCCTGGACTGAGGCCTACGGAGGTGTTGCTGGATGGAGCTCTGAGGTTAGGCCTGATAGATTGAGGCTCGGTTCACACTATTGCGATGCGGGAAGGCTGCGAATTCGCAGCCTGTTCCCGCATCGCACACGCACCCCCGGCAGTTCACACTGCCATATGCGATCCGCTGGGGGTGTCAATGTAATCTTAACGACACCCCCAGTTTGATCGCATATCGCAGTGCGATCGTGCAGTTCGCACAGGATCGGATCGCACAAGTGTGAACCGCTGTGCGATCCGATCCTGATGCGGCAGCAAAAATGCCTCCTGTGCGTCTTTGCTGCGGGTGCGGTGCGAATTTAGCCATACAAACTGTATGGCTAAACTCGCACCGCACAGCTGATCGCATGTCATGTCGGAGCAGTGCGCTCCGACATGACATGCGAACCCGGCACACGCAGAAGTGTGAACCGGGTCTGAAATGGGGGCCTAATCTGTGCTGAAGTTGTTCTGAAGCTGTCCTGCCTGGTGTGGAGAAAGAACATCCAGGGGAGGCTCCTTGCTAGAGAGAGACCAAGGAAGAAGACTGGCATCTCAGAAGGGTTTGGTGACTCACTAAAATTTGGGACTGTGCTTACAGTGTTGTGAGGTCGGCTTAAAGGTTCTGGTACTGTGAAGCTGGACATTAATCTGGATCTGGAGGATCTGTAAGTGATCTGTTTCGGTATCCCCTAACCCTCACCTCCTTAACCATTCTGCAATAAAACTCTAAAATGACATCATAGTTGACTGGTGCTAGGGTTGCCACCTCATCCCTTTAATCAAGGACACATATTAATTACACAGGTTCTGAGGCTGATATAATGCACATAAGGCACCAAGTGAGTTTATGTACCACCTTAACCACTTTACCCCCGTTCACTGTGCCTCTACTGCGGCACAATGGCTCGTTCCGTTCCAGCGACGTAGACCTACGTCGCTGGACTCCTCCCCTTGTGGGCGGCGCTCGCGCACCGCCGGAGGCTCGCTCCCACTGTATTCAGTCACAGCGGGAGTCGGGCCAGGGGAGGAGCGGCGGTGATCGCCGCTGCTCTTCCCCGATCGTCGGGGAATTGAGTTTGGAGATCCGCCCGCTTGTGTAAACAAAGCGGGCGGATCTCTTAAGTGACAGACAGTGACAGATTGCAGGGTTCAGCATAGCTGAACATGCGATCTGTCCCTGTGTCACTCAGTCACCTCCCCCCACACACATTAGTAAGCATCAGACATACATTAACCCCTCCCTCTCCAATAAAATTAACCCCTTCCCTGCCAGTGTCATTTTTACAGTAACAGTGCATATATATAGCACTGATTACTGCAGTAATGTTACTGGTACCCCCAAAAGTGTCAAAAATGTCAGTCAAGGGTCCGATCTGTCCGCCGCAATGTTGCAATCCCGCAAAAAATATCGCAGATCGCCGCCATTACTCGTTAAAAAAAAAAAACACCAAAAATGACAGAAATCTTTCCCTTAGTTAGTAAACACAATAACTTTTGCGCAAACCAATAAAAATACGCTTATTGTGATTTTTTTTTACCAAACATAGATAGCAGAAAACAAATTGGCCAAAAATGTAAAAAAATTTAGATTTTTACATTTTTTGGGGGGGAATTTCATATAAAAAAAAATGTGAAAAATATTGTTATTTTTTCAAAATTGATGCTGTGTTTTTGTTTATAGCGCAAAAAGTAAAAATTGCACAGGTGATCAAATACCACTAAAAGAAAGCTCTGTTTGTGGGAAAAAAAGGACGTAAATTTTGTTTGGGTACGGCGTCACACGACCGCGCAATTGTCAGTTAAATTCGCACAGTGCCGAATCGCAAAAAGTGGCCTGGACGTAAGACAGCAAAATCCTCCGGTGGTAAAGTGGTTAAAGCGGTTGTATCCTCAAAAAAAAAAAAAAAAAACCTGTAGGACAAAGGCTTCTGGAGCCACGATGACGTCACTCCGTTGGAGTTCAGTTTCCGGGAAGGAGCCGGCAAGGAGCTCTGGAGGTCCTTCAGAGCGCATGCGACGCTGGCGTCAGCGGCTGCATGCAGGGCGAATATCTCCTAAACCGTGCAGGTTTAGGAGATATTAATTTTACCTCCAGGTAAGCCTTATTATAGGCTTACCTGTAGGTAAAAGTTAAAAAGCGGAGTATACTACCGCTTTAATCAGCCACAGAACCTGTATAATTAATGTGTGTCCTGGTTTAAAGGGATGAGGTGGCAAACTTAATTGGTGCTCAATATTCTCCCCCATTATAGCCATGGATTCAGCCCTGGGATGCTAGCCCACCCCTGCCTATGGAGATATTAGCCTACCTTTGGGGTGTCAGGGATGGGCTACATACTAAATACACACGTTTACCTTCAGATGTCAGGTGAAATTCGGTTGTCACTTTTCCATGCATGTTCTTCAGTGTGCAGAGATACACCCCCTGGTCCTTCACACTGGTCTGTACAATGGCGAGGGACACAGGAGAATCATCCTTAGGACTGGAATGAGACAAAACAAGTTCCATATTAGGACATTGTTAATAAAAAAAGAACATGGCAGAGCATAATAATAACATATGATCATTCGGCCTTAGGTTCATGTCAGACTAGAGATTCTAATGCTGGTGGAAATTGGCCAGCAATACGATTGCTATACAACCACTCACCATCAGGTAAGTGGTTTATTCGATCTCATATCAATACTTCGCCTGGTGATTTGCCTACGAACGGAGGATTGCTAGTTTCATGTGGGCCTTCCAATTACATTCTTTCCTCCATACTGCACTGAGTGATTGAGGATTCAGTAACAGTGCATATTTTTTAGCACTGATGACTGTATTGGGTGTCACTGGTCCTCAAAAAGTGTCAGTTAGGTAACCAATTTATCCACCACAATATTGAAGGCCTCTTAATCCCTTTAGGGAAAGAGAGCCTTGACTGATGGGGGCATGGCCAGGGGGTTTGGTTATAGCAGGAGGCTATGTGGGAGAAAGGATTGGATGGATTTTTTGGGCACGGGGTTGGGCCTGAGCTCAGTTAAATACACCTTACCCAGGGAATTCTGGGTCTTTGAAGAAGAAACGTGGTTGAAGAGCTGACCCCCCCCCCCCCGCCCCACTCTTCGGTCGGTCTGTCACAGCTTTCATGTTGGTTTTTGACCTTGCCAGCAGTTAAAGTTATGGTAATGGGTTATGGATGCCCTTATTTGTAAATTGGGGGGTAGGCTGTCTGTCCTGCACTGATGGTGACGACAGACCCTCCCCCTTTCACCTTTTGGAATTCATTTGTTAATGACTAAGAGTGCTCACAGTACAACTGTGACTGGCACTGGTCTAAACGTGTACTTGTTTGGTATTTGAGATTAAATAAAGCTGTGGCCTTGCCCTTTCCAACTTAATCATTGTAAGTGTGGTTTTGTATGGGGAGGGGGCAAGGGGGGTTGGTTATTATGGTAACATGGTTTTCCAGACCTATGCACCTCAGCAGTCATGTAGTCCCGCTATAAGTCGCTGATTGCCGCTATTACTAGTAAAAAACAAAATCATACCATAGTTTGTAGACGCTATAACTTTTGTACAAACAAATCACTATATCAATATTCACTTATTGTTTTTTTTTACCAAAAATATGTAGCAGAATACATAGTGGCCTAAATTGATGAAGAAATTAATTTTTTTACATTTTTTTTTTTTTTTTATTGGTAAGCTTTATAGCAGAAAGTAAAATATATATAATTTTTTTTTTTTTTTCAAAATTGTTCGTATTTTTTATATATAGCACAAAAAATAAAAACTGCCGATGTGAGCAAACCACCAAAAGAAAGCTCTATTTGTGATAAAAAAAAAAAAGGCAAACATTTTATTAGGGTATAGCGTCGCACGACCACTCAATTGTCAGGTAAAGTAATGCAGTGCCGTATCGCAAAAAATGGCCTTGTCAGGAAGGGGGGTAAATCTTCTGGAGCTAAAGTGGTAAAATTATATTCCTGTAGGCCAAAGGGGGCTTCCAGACCAGAAAACGTGCAATGAAGGCTCATACACACAAATACTGGGGCCCCTTTAATGCATAGTAATCTTTAATACAAAGCTAAATAAACACATTATCGAAAAATGAAAAGGTGAACTCTGAATATCCTTGCCACTCCTCCAGATTCTGCTGCATATATCCGCCATGATGGCCTGTGCTGCCGGTGTACTGGTCTATACACCGTACAAAGAATATTACATCCCCAGTATGAGTATCCATCATAATGCTCCCAATGGCAAGTTCTCATTGGTCAGCCCAGCCATGTGACCATACTCTCTATAAAACCCAGGCGCTCACTTAGTTAGGAATCATAGGCTTGCTGCTCTCCTCAAGTGTGGATACTCCAGAATATTGCAAGCAAACAAAAAAGGAGGCGCAAACGCCTAGTGCATTACCTTTAGACACCTTTACAAAATGTTATTTAAAAGCCAAAAACACACTCACAAAACATGAAGAATAACATTGCATATCACATATCCGTTCCTATGTGGAGTAGGACACATCCTTGTGCTTAGACTCCTATGTGGAGGAGGACACATCCTTGTGCTTGGACTCTAATGTGGAGTAGGACACATCCTTGTGCTTGGACTACTATGTGGAGTAGGACACATCCTTGTGCTTGGACTCCTATGTGGAGGAGGACACATCCTTGTGCTTGGACTCCTATGTGGAGTAGGACACATCCTTGTGCTTGGACTCCTATGTGGAGGAGGACACATCCTTGTGTTTGGACTCCTATGTGGAGTAGGACACATCCTTGTGCTTGGACTCATATGTGGAGGAGGACACATCCTTGTGCTTGGACTCTAATGTGGAGTAGGACACATCCTTGTGCTTAGACTCCTATGTGGAGTAGGACACATCCTTGTGCTTGGACTCCTATGTGAAGGAGGACACATCCTTGTGCTTGGACTCTAATGTGGAGTAGGACACATCCTTGTGCTTAGACTCCTATGTGGAGTAGGACACATCCTTGTGCTTGGACTCATATGTGGAGGAGGACACATCCTTGTGCTTGGACTCCTATGTGGAGGAGGACACATCCTTGTGTTTGGACTCCTATGTGGAGGAGAACACATCCCTGTGCTTGGACTCCTATGTGGAGGAGGACACATCCCTGGGCTTGGACTCCTATGTGGAGTAGGACACATCCTTGTGCTTGGACTCCTATGTGGAGGAGAACACATCCCTGTGCTTGGACTATGTGGAGGAGGACACATCCTTGTGCTTGGACTCCTATGTGGAGGAGGACACATCCCTTTGCTTGGACTCCTATGTGGAGGAGAACACATCCCTGTGCTTGGACTCCTATGTGGAGTAGAACACATCCTTGTGCTTGGACTCATATGTGGAGGAGGACACATCCCTGTGCTTGGACTCATATGTGGAGGAGGACACATCCCTGTGCTTGGACTCCTATGTGGAATAGGACACATTCTTGTGCTTGGACTCATATGTGGAGGAGGACACATCCCTGTGCTTGGACTCCTATGTGGAATAGGACACATCCTTGTGCTTAGACTCCTATGTGGAGGAGGACACATCCCTGTGCTTGGACTCCTATGTGGAGGAGGACACATCCCTGGGCTTGGACTCCTATGTGGAGTAGGACACATCCTTGTGCTTGGACTCCTATGTGGAGGAGAACACATCCCTGTGCTTGGACTATGTGGAGGAGGACACATCCTTGTGCTTGGACTCCTATGTGGAGGAGGACACATCCCTTTGCTTGGACTCCTATGTGGAGGAGAACACATCCCTGTGCTTGGACTCCTATGTGGAGTAGAACACATCCTTGTGCTTGGACTCATATGTGGAGGAGGACACATCCCTGTGCTTGGACTCATATGTGGAGGAGGACACATCCCTGTGCTTGGACTCCTATGTGGAATAGGACACATCCCTGTGCTTGGACTCCTTTGTGGAGTAGGACACATCCTTGTGCTTGGACTCCTATGTGGAGGAGGACACATCCTTGTGCTTGGACTCCTATGTGGAGTAGGACACATCCTTGTGCTTGGACTCCTATGTGGAGTAGAACACATCCCCGTGCTTGGACTCCTATGTGGAGTAGGACACATCGGACTCCGGACTCCTATGTGGAGGACACATCCCTGTGCTTGTACTCGTTTCGGGAGACAAGCTTCCTTCCTCGGATTGATATGTCCTACTCCACATAGGAGTTGATATGTGATATGCGATTTTATTCTTCATGTTTTGTGATTATGTTTTTGGTTTTTAATAACATTTTGTAAAGGTGTCCAAATGTAATGCACTACTCGTTTGCGCCTCATTTTTTGTTTGCATGTGACCATACTGACCAATGAGAAGCGCATTTGATGCTTTCAGTAAGGTGTCCTGGAACAAAGAATCAGTTATCATTGGTCATGTGATCGAGTTGACCATTGAGTATTTGTGAGCATTATGATGGATACTCACTCTGGGGCTGTGTATTGTGGTGTATGTGCAGCAGGGTCCAAAGGGGTGGCCAGCATGGATTTAGTTCACCTTTTTCATTCTTTCATTTTTTTCTGATCTTACCCTTTAAGACCGTTGAAGCAGCAGCAGCCTGTATTTAAAGGGTTTGCATCAGCCGATGACCTGATTCCTGAGGATTGTAAGGTCCGTCAGTGATCCTTTCTAGCAGCTGCTTAGAGCTTTAGCTATAAGATTTCTTAGACATCCTGACCTCAATTTACAATCTCTGTTTTCTTGTCTGGCCATTATTTCCTTGATACCACGGCTTATGTAGTTCAAAGGTGCAATAAATGCTTCATTTAGCCTTCTCTCTACATAGTGATTTTATTTTTTTATCACCAGTGTGATTTTACCCACGTGACCTCCGGAACATTTACCACCCTGACCAGGCCATTGTTTGCTATACGGCACTACATTACATCGACAATTGCGCGGTCATGCGATGACATTTATGCCATTTTTTTTCCCACAAATAAAGCTTCCTCACTGGTATTTGATCACCTCTGGGTTTTTAATTTTTTGAGCTATAAGCAAAAAAGACTGACAATTTAGAAAAAAAAAAATTATATATATATATATATATATATATATATATATATATATATATAGATATAGTTTTAGTTTCTGCTATAAAACATATCCAATAAAAATAAATCCCAATAAGTGTATATTGATTGGTTTCAATAAACTATTACTATCGGATATATACTGGATTTTTTATTTATTTATTTTTATACTAGTAATGGTGGCGATTAGCAACTTATAGTGGGACTGCGGACAAACTAACACTGACTGACACTATGAGAACCAGTGACACTAATTTAGTGATCAGTGCTAAAAATATGCACTGTCACTGTACTAATGACACTGGCTGGGAAGGGGTTAAACATCTAGGGTGATCAGAGGGTTAAATGTGTGCCTAACCAGTGTTTATGTGTGGACAGTGTTCTGCTCTCACTAAGGGATGTGCTGGATTTTTTTTCCTGTATTTTTTTACCTTAACGCAGGGAATGCAATAATGTAAAAAAATGTCCTGGCTTTACCGTTTAGTTCTGCTTTAACAATAAAATGGTATTTTCTTTGTGCGGGCTTTTGTTTAATCCAGTTGGCGGCCCAATGCTTCCTTCAAGCAGTCTCCTGTGCCAGGTAAGGACTATGAAATACAGGCACTTGACTGGTCCTAATTTTTGACTCATGCTAGGAATAAACACATTGTAATTTGGGAGGGTGAGTAAGTACCCAACAGCATGAATCTTCTATTTGTATTTTGTATTTTATTATGTGGCTTAACAGGTAATTGGATCGGGCTGGGTAAAATTGAAAATATCTGATATCTGTAATGTAGATTTACCTTGGATAAAGGACATGGCATTCTGCTGCGGCCATCCCCTTCTGGTTTAACAGAGCCTAGACCTAAGCCGGTTATACATGGATCGAAATTCGACCGGTTCAGCAGGGACTGCCCAAATTTCGATCCATGTATGGCTAGGCTTATTACATGTCGATCTATAGATCACCCTTGCTACAACCAGCCTGTCAGGTTTCTTACATATGATTACTGCCGGTGGCTGTAGCCACCGGCAGTAATCATTGTGGGGAAAAATAGATGAATGGCTGCATAACACGGTGTTATGACTAAGCGCTGTTATCTGTGTGAAACGCGTTAACATTTTTATCTCCTGGTGCTTGCTGCGTTGTAAATGCTTTTAATTGTTGATCACTACCGGAGTGTGCAGCCATTCATCTATTTTTCCCTGTTGATCTCAGAGGCGAGCCGGGCGGGCACCTCTGCTTTGGAAGCAACACTAGACTTGAGCGGTGTTTCCTCATCATTGGCCTAGCAGTAATCACTGGGTTCTGCCAGCTGGGAAGGTTCCCTTTGCAGGCCCCCCCTTGGGAGACAACAATAACGTCACGGGAGGCCTTCTCCCATCAACAATAAATGTGTTGATGGAGGATTTGAGTAATTGGCTGCCTTAGAGGGATCAAATCATCTATGGGCTGCCTTAGAGGGATCAAATCATCCATGGGCTGCCTTAGAGGGATCAAATCATCCATGGGCTGCCTTAGAGGGATCAAATAATCTATGGGCTGCCTTGGAGGGATCAAATCATCTATGGGCTGCCTTAGAGGAATCGAATCATCTATGGGCTGCCTTAGAGGGATCAAATCATCTATGGGCTGCCTTAGTGGGATCAAATCCTCTATGGGCTGCCTTAGAGGAATCAAATCATCTATGGGCTGCCTTAGAGGAATCAAATCATCTATGGACTGCCTTAGAGAAATCGAATCATCTATGGGCTGCCTTAGAGGGATCAAATCATCTATGGACTGCCTTAGAGGCATCACATCATCTAGGGGCTGCCTTAGAGGGATCAAATCATCTATGGGCTGCCTTAGAGGGATCAAATCATCTATGGGGTGTCTTAGAGGGATCAAATCATCTATGGGGTGTCTTAGAGGGATCAAATCATCTATGGGGTGTCTTAGAGGGATCAAATCATCCATGGGCTACCTTAGAGGGATCAAATCATCTATGGGCTGCCTTAGAGGGATCAAATCATCTATGGGCTGCCTTGGACGGATCAAATCATCTATGGGCTGCCTTAGAGGGATCAAATCATCTATGGGCTGCCTTCGAGGAATCAAATTATCTATGGGCTGCCTTCGAGGAATCAAATCATCTATGTGCTGCCTTAGAGGGATTGAATCATCTATGGGTTGCCTTAGAGGGATCAAATCATCTATGGGCTGCCTTAGAGGGATCAAATCATCTATGGGCTGCCTTAGAGGGATCAAATCATCTATGGGCTGCCTTAGAGAGATCGAATCATCTATGGGCTGCCTTAGCGGGATCAAATCATCTATGAGCTGCCTTAGAGGGATCGAATCATCTATGGGCTGCCTTAGAGGGATCGAATCATCTATGGGCTGCCTTAGAGGGATCTAATCATCTATGGGCTGCCTTAGAGCAATCAAATCATCTATGGGCTGCCTTAGAGGGATCAAATCATCCATAGGCTGCCTTAGAGGGATCAAATCATCCATGGGCTGCCTTAGAGGGATCAAATCATCCATGGGCTGCCTTTGAGGAATCAAATCATCTATGGGCTGCCTTTGAGGAATCAAATCATCTATGGGCTGCCTTAGGGATCAAATCATCTATGGGCTGCCTTAGAGGGATCACATCATCTAGGGGCTGCCTTAGAGGGATCAAATCATCCATGGGCTGCCTTAGAGGGATCAAATCATCTATGGGCTGCCTTTGAGGAATCAAATCATCTATGGGCTGCCTTAGGGATCAAATCATCTATGGGCTGCCTTAGAGGGATCACATCATCTAGGGGCTGCCTTAGAGGGATCACATCATCTATGGGCTGCCTTAGAGGGATCACATCATCTAGGGGCTGCCTTAGAGGGATCAAATCATCTATGGGCTGCCTTAGAGGGATCAAATCATCCATGGGCTGCCTTAGAGGGATCAAATCATCTATGGGCTGCCTTAGAGGGATCAAATCATCTATGGGCTGCCTTAGAGGAATCAAATCATCTATGGGCTGCCTTAGAGGGATCAAATCATCTATGGGCTGCCTTAGCGGGATCAAATCATCTATGTGCTGCCTTAGAGGGATTGAATCATCTATGGGTTGCCTTAGAGGGATCAAATCATCTATGGGCTGCCTTAGAGGGATCAAATCATCTATGGGCTGCCTTAGAGGGATCAAATCATCTATGGGCTGCCTTAGAGGGATCGAATCATCTATGGGCTGCCTTAGCGGGATCAAATCATCTATGTGCTGCCTTAGAGGGATCAAATCATCTATGTGCTGCCTTAGAGGGATCGAATCATCTATGGGCTGCCTTAGAGAGATCGAATCATCTATGGGCTGCCTTAGAGGGATCGAATCATCTATGGGCTGCCTTAGAGGAATCAAATCATCTATGGGCTGCCTTAGAGGGATCAAATCATCTACGGGCTGCCTTAGCGGGATCAAATCATCTACGTGCTGCCTTAGAGGGATTGAATCATCTATGGGTTGCCTTAGAGGGATCACATCATCTAGGGGCTGCCTTAGAGGGATCAAATCATCTATGGGCTGCCTTAGAGGGATCAAATCATCCATGGGCTGCCTTAGAGGGATCAAATCATCCATGGGCTGCCTTAGAGGGATCAAATCATCTATGGGCTGCCTTAGAGGAATCAAATCATCTATGGGCTGCCTTAGAGGGATCAAATCATCTATGGGCTGCCTTAGCGGGATCAAATCATCTATGTGCTGCCTTAGAGGGATTGAATCATCTATGGGTTGCCTTAGAGGGATCAAATCATCTATGGGCTGCCTTAGAGGGATCAAATCATCTATGGGCTGCCTTAGAGGGATCAAATCATCTATGGGCTGCCTTAGAGGGATCGAATCATCTATGGGCTGCCTTAGCGGGATCGAATCATCTATGGGCTGCCTTAGCGGGATCAAATCATCTATGTGCTGCCTTAGAGGGATCAAATCATCTATGTGCTGCCTTAGAGGGATCGAATCATCTATGGGCTGCCTTAGAGGGATCGAATCATCTATGGGCTGCCTTAGAGGGATCGAATCATCTATGGGCTGCCTTAGATGAATCAAATCATCTATGGGCTGCCTTAGAGGGATCAAATCATCTACGGGCTGCCTTAGCGGGATCAAATCATCTACGTGCTGCCTTAGAGGGATTGAATCATCTATGGGTTGCCTTAGAGGGATCAAATCATCTATGGGCTGCCTTAGAGGGATCAAATCATCTATGGGCTGCCTTAGAGGGATCAAATCATCTATGGGCTGCCTTAGCGGGATCAAATCATCTATGTGCTGCCTTAGAGGGATCGAATCATCTATGGGCTGCCTTAGAGGAATCACATCATCTATGGGCTGCCTTAGCGGGATCAAATCATCTATGTGCTGCCTTAGAGGGATCGAATCATCTATGGGCTGCCTTAGAGGAATCACATCATCTATGGGCTGCCTTAGCGGGATCAAATCATCTATGTGCTGCCTTAGAGGGATTGAATCATCTATGGGCTGCCTTAGAGACATTACAAGTGTGGTGTTGCTCACTAGTTGTATAAAGAGCAGGCAGGAGGCAGGTCAGTGGCACCGAACAGCACATTGTCAAAAGCTACATATTGCAGCAGGGTGAAAAATCAGAAGATTAGACGTATTTTGAAATTCTTTTGACAAGTGAAAGAAATCCATAATGTGCATCAGAAACATTTTAGCTACTTGTTTGGCTAAGTAATTTAACCACTTGCCCAGCGGGCACTTTCACCCCCTTCGTGCCCAGGCCAATTTTCAGCACTGTCACACTTCTGACTTATGACAATTGCGTGGACATGCAACGCTGTACCAAATTACATTTTTATCTTTTTTTTGAGACAGATAGAGCTTTCTTTTAGTGGCATTCAATCACCACTGTGTTTTTTATTTTTTGCTAGAAAAAAAAAAACTGGCAAAGCCCAAAAAAAAAATAAAATAAAAAGTTTTTTTTCTTTGTTTCTGTTAACATTTTTTGTAAATAAGTAATTTTTCTCCTTCACTGATATGCGCTAATGGGGCTGCACTGATGGGCACTGATAGGCTGCACTGATGGGCACTAATGAGAGGGCACTGAAGAGTACTGATGAGGTGGCACTGGTGAGGAAGCACTATTGTGCAGCACTTGTGGTCACTGATAGGCAGCACTGATGAGCACTGATATGCAGGACTGATGAGGGCTGAATGGTGGCACTGATGGGCACTGATAGACGGCACTGGCGGGCACTGATAGGCACCAATTTACAGGACTGATGAGCGCTGATAGGTGGCAATGATGGGCACAAATAGATGGCACTTATTGGCACTGAAAGGCGGCACAGATAGGCAGCACTGATGGGCACTGATTGGCGGCACTGATGCCCATTAAAGGCAGCCCTGACTGGCATCGCTGATGGGCACAAACTGGAATCACTGCTGGGTACTGCTGGGGCTGCACTGATGATCAGTGCCCTAAATATCTGTTCATGTCTCCCCTGTGAGGAAATGCCACCGATCGGCTCTCCTCACACTCTATCAGTGTGAGAAGAGGAAAGCCGAAAACCGGCATTTCCTTGTTTACATGTGATCAGCTGTGATTGGACACAGCTGACCACATGGGTAAAGAGCCTCGTCATCCTAGGGACACAGCGCGCCGCTGATCGCCGCACGGCACGCCCCCGCAGGCGTGCAAGCACTATGAAAGTGGGACAAAGTCATGACATCAATCCAAAAGGAAAGAGCCACTCTGCCGCCGTCATTTATCTATACAGCGGGTGGGAGGTGGTTAAACACAAAAAAATCTCCTATAAATGTTGAGTCCCTAAGCTGCCATCCACCTCTATTAACAGAGGTGTAGACAAAAAAATTGGAGGTTGATATACCTGCAGGGTACAGGTAAGTAAAGACAAGTACAGTGTTTTCATCATTTCCAATTATCTCTATGAAAACCTATTGTGTTTATCTGCATTCTCCTGTCCTGACAGCTGCAGCCAGCTCTGTGTTTGACATGTACAGCGTATCAGCATTCTATCATTAGCAATCACAAGGCACTTTTCCTGCTCCTGGCAAGTGCTCTAATCTATCAATCACTGTCATCAACAAGGCAAAGTAGAATTGTCAATGTATTTATAACTGTAGCATGTTAAAGGGCTTTGTATTTGTTTTCTTTATTTCCTATAGTCAGGACTGCAAAATAGATTTTTAACTGCTTGCCGACCGCCCTCCAGCAGTTTTACTGCTACAGGGCGGCCGCACTATGCAGGATCATGTATGTACATGTACATGATCCTTCACTTCCGGGTATCAGGCGCGAGTGCGTTCCACCAGCGGCTCACTCCCACTGTGAAAATAAATAAATAAATCAATAAAAATTCCATAAATATATCCCATAGTTTGTAGACGCTATAACTTTTTCACAAACCAATCAATACACTCTTATTGGGATTTTTTTTTTTACCAAAAATATGTAGCAGAATATATACTGGCCTAAATTCATGAAGAAATTCGATTTTTTACATTTTTTTATTGGATATGTTTTATAGCAGAAAGTAAAAAATATAGTTTTGTTTTTGTTTTTTCAAAATTGTCGGTCGTTTTTTGTTTAGAGAGTAAAAAATAAAAAACACAGAGGTGATCCAATATCACCAAAAGAAAGCTCTATTAGTGGGAAAAAAATGACATACATTTTATTTGGGTTTAGTGTCGCATGACCGTGCAATTGTCAGTTAAAGTAACGTAGTGCCATATCCCAAAAAAAGAAAAAATAGCTTGGTCATAAAGGGGGGTCAGTCTTCCAGGGCTGAAGTCTAACAAATGTAGTTTTTTTTTTGATAAGGTAAATCTTAGACAGGAGTGTCTTTAAATTTAGTGCTGCATGGTTGTAGTCAACTAATGGCAAATTATAATCTGTGTCTTGTTCAGCTTCCCCTAAATCCAGTCTGCCTCCCTTCTGCCAATAGGTAGCACTGTCACCTCTATTAGTGTGAGATCACACAGTAAATCTGGATTGTGAATATTCATCTCTTCCCAGTCAACTACTAGGAGATTTCTGTGTCAGTGGTGAATTATGGGAAAGGGTATAAATATTTAGGGCTGGCTGATGAAAGCTCTCTTTCCCCCTAGGCTCTGGCCTGGGGAGGGTGTTTGTGCTGGAGCTGCCTTAAAGAGGAGCTCCAGTGCTTTTTTGTGTTCACTAAATCATAAATAATAATAATAAACACACACTCACCTGTCCCAGGATCCAGCAATGTGGTCACCTGAACCGTTACTTCTCTCCCTCTTCTCTCTCCAGATCCGGCATTTTACCTGGGGGCGCTAGCATGCCCACGTGTCCTAATTAGCATGTCTATCCTGGGTCCCGAGGACCTTCATTCTGGGACAATACAGTGTCCTGGAATGAAATAGAGGACACAGCCACCCTACCAGCTACAATGCCGAACTGGCGTTTAGCAACCAGTTGCGTCACACAGATTCAGAGTGAGGCTGAGTGAGGCCCTCGCCTAGTGCTGCTTGGCTCCAGTCCCCACCCACCTTCTTCTTCTCAGGTCTGACTCCAGCGCCCGGCAGCATGCAGAGGGAGGGAGTGACTTGCAGCAGGGACTAGCTGGTGTGATCGTCTTCCCTGCTGCTGGCTGACTTCTCCTGTCACCCAACTAAGGGACCTCACCCACTGGTATAGTAATGAAGCAGGTGACACTCACCACCAGAGGGGATAATAATGAAGCAGGTGACACAGGGAACTAAAGAAAAAAAAAGTAATGAAGGTGACACAGGAAACTGGGGGCCGTTAATAAAGGTAACACAGGGAACTGAGGGGACATTAATAAAGGTGACACACAGGGAACTGAGAGGACATTGATGAAGGAGATAGAAAGAACTGAGGGGACACTAATAAAGTAGACACAAAAAGAACTGAGGGGACACTAAAGGACACTGAAAATTGATTGCCCAGCCCCCTCCTCCTCTGGCCTCTAGCAGCCTTGTATTGCAGAAAAGCACCACCCCCCCCCCCCCCCCCCGGGGTGCTGTGCCCTCAGCCACGTGTGTGTGAGAACTCTGCGGCTGGAGCGTTTATCTAAAAATAAATGTGTGTCAGAGAGAGGTGAGAGCGTTATCTGCACGCTACGCCCTGCATCACATGACTCCCAGGTGCTGCACATCATGATTCGGGGGTGTTGTTGGGGGTGTGTCCTTAAATGGCAGTTTGGAAATGTGGTAAACCTAGTGGGCACCCGGCTGTGACAGCTTGACTTCTTCTCAGCCAGGAGTCGCAACTGTGCCTGCTGAATGGTCCGGCAGTCTGAATGGTCCGGCAGTCTGAATGGTCCGGCAGTATGAATGGTCCAGCAGTATGAATGGTCCAGCAGTATGAATGGTCCGGCAGTCTGAATGGTCCGGCAGCATGAATGGTCCGGCAGTCTGAATGGTCCGGCAGTCTGAATGGTCCGGCAGTATGAATGGTCCAGCAGTATGAATGGTCCAGCAGTATGAATGGTCCGGCAGTCTGAATGGTCCGGCAGCATGAATGGTCCGGCAGTATGAATGGTCCGGCAGTATGAATGGTCCAGCAGTATGAATGGTCCAGCAGTATGAATGGTCCCGCAGTCTGAATGGTCCGGCAGCATGAATGGTCCGGCAGTATGAATGGTCCGGCAGTCTGAATGGTCTGGCAGCATGAATGGTCCGGCAGTATGAATGGTCCGGCAGTCTGAATGGTCCGGCAGTCTGAATGGTCCGGCAGCATGAATGGTCCGGCAGTCTGAATGGTCCGGCAGTATGAATGGTCCGGCAGTCTGAATGGTCCGGCAGTCTGAATGGTCCGGCAGCATTAATGGTCCGGCAGTATGAATGGTCCGGCAGTATGAATGGTCCGACAGTATGAATGGTCTGGCAGTATGAATGGTCCGGCAGTATGAATGATCCGGCAGTCTGAATGGTCCGGCAGTATGAATGGTCTGGCAGTATGAATGGACTGGCAGTCTCAACGGCCTGGCAGTCTCAATGGTCCATCAGTATGAATGGTCCAGCAGTCTAAATGGTCCGACAGTCTGAATGGTCCGGCAGTATGAATGGTCCGGCAGTATGAATGGTCCGGCAGTATGAATGGTCCGGCAGTAGACTGCAGGAAGGGAGGGGGAGAGGCGATCCAAGTGGAAGTAGGAGCGGGTACCTGTCAAAACTAGTAAAATGTCAAAAAAGACAGCGCTTGCAAGAATGTGCATATCCATAAATAAATAAATTAAATCATGTAACGTGTAATTGTATTACAAATGTGCATACCCATATAACAATAAATTAAATCATATAAGGTACAATTGTTTTACGTCAATAATGACAACTAACATCAATTCACAGAATAATTAAAGTGCAATGGTGCCAAAACTAAGATTTTGTGCATAAAGTGCAAAAGTGCTGAATATTGCAGGAGGAGACGTTTATCATTTGTTCTATGTGGTTTTATATGCTTTTATATTTCTTATTATGTGTGAGTATTTTTAATCTGGCATTTGCATAATAAAATACCCTGCGGGCTTCACTATTCTTGGTCCATTCCCTTTTTTTTTTTGAGTGGCTATCGAGGGGGTGACTATATTGGAGGCTGGGGGTTTGCTGACCCATCCACTTTAAAGGTTCATCCATCCTGTTGGTTAATCCTAACAAAGGGCTCATATGTTGGAGGACCACTGCATGTTCCAGGCTCATTAAATATATAGTTCTGGTGAGTGGATCCCCAAGAGGGTTTTTTGAAGCACCTTTCCACCTTGTGGAGCACCTCAAGCACTTTTCCTTTGATTACAGCACTTTATTGAAGTTAGATTTGGAGTGGACTGTTTACCCAATTTTGGACATTCTTTCGCACTGCAATATTCAGCACTTTTGCACTTTATGCACAAAATCTTTGGCACCATTGCACTTTATTCTGTGAATTTATGTTAGTTGTCATTATTGACGTAGCACAATTGTACCTTATATGATTTAATTTATTGTTATATGGGTATGCACATTTGTAATACAATTGCACTTTACATGATTTAATTTATTTATTTATGGATATGTACATTCTTGCAAGCGCTGCCTTTTTTGACATTTTACTGATTTTCTTGGTTTTTACTCAGTGAACGGCAGCTGCAGGATCACTTTTTATTGATAGTTCCAAGCGCGGGTTATAATTTTAGTTTTTACACCTGTCAAAACTAGGTACCCCCCCCTAAAAAAAATGTACATGAAAAATGTGGCGGGGAGGAGTGCTTTAAGCAGAACTTCTCCTTTTGGGTGGAGCTCCACGTTAAGGGGCCTGAATTATGCCTGAAGCTGAGGCCTGTGACTGCTTCTTCCTGGAAACAGGATTGAGTCCCACAAGAGGAAAATAAAAGAAGGATCCTACTGGAGGTATTTGTAGGGCTTTCATGCTGGAACCCCGTAAATAGAACTAGTTGACTCCCCTAAAAAAAAAAAGGATGCGGTTGGTACCGGTGACTTCTGATGAAGAGTTCTAACACAAAAGTGTCGGTCCTGATTTAAAGATCCTTTTCCTGGCGCTAGGACAAGTGAAGTAACAGAGTTCTGCTGAAACCCTGATCATCTGCAACCCTAACTCTGTTCCCCATTGACTGTAAATAATAAAATTCAATTTTCTTTTATCTAAAAGTGACTGGTGCCCATATGTCTACAAGTCCCACTGTGCCTAAGTGATCTACCCCAGAGGTGAAATGTCAGCCCACCATGTCTCTGGTGTTCCACCATACCTCTAGGGTGAGGGGGTGCTACATGTGTACAAATACTGTGCATTTTCATATGTAGACAGAAGGTGGAGCTGTGGGATCCTTTTAATGTGTTTTCCTTGCTTAGTTAAAATAATTTATTCATAAAAGTGGGTATAGATACCTAGACTAGAGTACTATCAAAATGTATTTAAAGAGTGTTTATAATAAATTATAGCACTTTGTAAAAGATTAAAACACAAATATACAAAAATAGATTTATGTTAGTACATAGAATCTGTTCACAAACTTAAAGTGATTGTAAAGGAAATTAAAAAAATAACATACCATAACATAAGTAACATATGGTATGTTATTTTTATAAGATAAGTAACATCATACTTACCTCCTCTGTGTAGTTGGTTTTGCACAGAGCAGCCGCATCCTCCTCTTCTCAGGTCCCACGCCAGCGCTCTGGACCCCTCCCCCTTGCCAAGTGCTCCCATAGCAAGCCGCTTGATCCTGAGCTAGCTCTCTGTGTCCATAGACAGAGAGAGCATGGCTTAGCCACGTCCCCGCCCTTACTGGCTATGATTGACAGCAGCAGGAGCCAATCGTGCCTGCTGCTGCATCTCAGCCAATCAGGAGGAAGAGACCTGGGAGAGCCTCAGGTCTCGTGTACATTGCTGGATCGAGATTGGACTTAGGTAAGTATTAGGGGGGACTGAGGGGGGAATCTTCACACTGAAGGTTTTTAAAACCTTCTGCCTTTACAACCACTTAAAACCACTTACAGACCGCCCACCATGTATTTATGTCGGTATTTTGACGTTAAATACCGGGGTTATGGCAGCAGATAGCTGCCATAACCCCGGTACTTTTTTAAATGGCGGGCGGTCTGCTTTAATATAAGGGAGGTCCCAGCAGCAGATTCGCCACGGGATCACCTTTATGGGCGGTAGGAGAGGTGCCCCCCTCCCTCCCCCCGCTTGCCTGTTGTTTTCGTCGCCTGCTGGAGCCGTCGGTAGCGGGGAAAACAATACGGTCCGCTGTCCTCTCAGGCAGGAAGTCGAGTGAGGACAAGATGGCCCTCACTCGACTCTTTGGCCTTGGAGGACCGGAGCTACATCATATGTCGCTTCCTAGCAACGGTTTTAAAGAGACCATTTTTTTCACCATGCAAACAAATTACTTTTTGTTTTCTTTTTTAGTGTAGATGTGAGATGTGAGGTCTTTTTGACCCCAAATCTCACATTAAAGAGGTCCTGTCCTGCTTATTTCTATTAAAAGAGATGTTTACATTCCTTAAAATAGGAATAGAAAAGGACAGTGTAAAAATTAAAAACAAAATAAAAAGGAAAAAAAATTAAATTAAAGCGCTCCATCCCTGTTAGCTCGCACACAGAAGCGAACGCAAACGCAAGTCGCACCCACATATGCAAATGGTGTTCAAACCGCACATGTAAGGTATCGCCGCGATTGTTAGAGCGAGAGCAATAATTTGAGCCCTAGATGTCCTCTGTAACTCTAAACTGGTAACCTGTAGACATTTTTAAAGTGTCGCCTATGGGGATTTTTAAGTACCAATGTTTGGCGCCATTCCACGAGTGGGCATAATTTTGAAGCATGGTATGTTGGGTATATATTTAACATTATCTTTCACATTATAGAAAAAATTGGGCTAACTTTACTGTTTTGTTATTTTTTAATTAAAAAAAAGTATATTTTGTTCCCAAAACAATTGCGTTATTAAGACCGCTGCACAAATACAGTATGATAAAAAATATTGCAACGATCTCCATTTTATTCTTTAGGGTCTCTGCTAAAACAAAATATATAATGTTTGGGGGGTTCTAAGTAGTTTTCTAGCAACAAAAAAATTATTTTAACTTGTAAACAACAAGTGTCAGAAAAAGGCCCAGTCCAGAAGTGGTTAACCAACATAATAAAAACAATTGCAATACAAGTATTAAACTTGCAATAATATAGCTATGCTAAGCTGTGAAGCAGGATAAACATTCTATGTACTAACAAATAATCTTTTTTGTGTGTATTCATATTTGTGTTTTGATCTTTTCCTTGGTGCTATATTTTAAAGTAAAACTAAAGGAATTAGAATGTTTGTCAGTCTTTATTGCTGTCTGCACCCCCGTTAGGGAGATTAACCCTCTCTATGTGTCCTGTTTACCATTATCACTGACAGTAAAAGAAAAAAAAAAAAAAAACACAGATTTTGGGTTGTCCCCAGAAAAGTAATAGAGGGGGAAATCTTCCAATGGGAACACTAGTGCAGGTGACCTGGGGGTCCCCAAGGAATTCTCTTAATTTTCGGGGATTTCCTCTCACTTCCTGTTTGGCTATGGGACAGTAAGTTAAAGGAAAATCTCCGCAATGGGACACAGATGACAAAAAAATTAATAAAATCTAAGGTTATAAACCTTCCTTGCTCTATCCAAAATGAAAAAAAAAGAAAGTTTTGCCTATTGTTCTACTTTGAGTCCCTTAATTTAAAAGCTCTTTTATATTACTTCATTAAAAGAAGCCAGTTGTTGGCAGAGCTCAATAGCTCAAGCCTTTATGGCTCTGTGTGAGATTGAAAGCCTACGTTTAGTCAAAAAATGGACACTGCAGTCAATGTGATGTGTCTCTTGTGCTGCTGGCTGGTGCTTTAATTGAAATCTTCTGTCCTCCGATGCCCACCTATCCCTGCTGCCATCATTTTCCGGTGCGTCAGGAGTGAATAGAGCCAAAGGAACTATCAAATGAAAAATGCTGTGGAATCCTTTTAATGTGTTTGTGAAATGTGTTTAACGTGTAATGTGAAAAATGCTAGACATGGGTGGTCTATGAATGGAGCAGGTAGACCTTTCTTTCATCTAATCTGGCCAACAATAGATCACATTTCATTGATAGAAGCTATAGTATGATTTGTTGTTCCACTTTCATATATTCACGCCCCCTGAAGACGTCAGGATCTGACGAAACCGGTAGGGGACCGATAACGTCCGCCCTGTGAACACCTTTCAGCGTTTTATTTGCCTTCAGTCGGAGGTTACTAGGCTACAGCTACCACACTGTCCACTTTCAAGTCCCCCACAGGATATTTACCGTTGATGCCTGTTTTTATCGATCAAAATGTGAGTGTTATATTGGCTTTTCCCATATTAAATTGCTTGTGTTTAAATATACTGCACCATGAGGAGTTTTTTCTTCTTTTATGCGCCATTGGGTCTAATATCACTCCCATGAGAGGATTGGTTTTGAGCATGCAGAGGCATTTCCTGTTGGAGGAGATTCCGTATTTGTCCATCTGCTGTGGTGTGTGAGGAGTCATTGTCAAAAGCGCATTGAGATCCCTGTAATGGGGATCATATGATTTTGGTTAGAGGCCATTAATGTTGGTGTTTGGTGGAGGTCACATCTTCTAATTCATCACCTATATCTTGGACTTCTTATTGGACTCCTTTCCCCCATGGACTTTTCTTATATAGTTACATAGTTACATAGTTAGTGAGGTTGAAAAAAGACAACAGTCCATCCAGTTCAACCTATGATGTGTGTGTGTGTTTGCTGCTAACCGTACATTGTATACCCCTCTATGTTGTGGTCTCTA
This sequence comes from Pelophylax lessonae, assembly GCF_965119305.1. Classification (NCBI taxonomy): domain Eukaryota; kingdom Metazoa; phylum Chordata; class Amphibia; order Anura; family Ranidae; genus Pelophylax; species Pelophylax lessonae. The sequence continues at coordinate 66,032,435 of NC_138768.1, forward strand.
AGGTGTCCATTTAACAGTTTTTTGAAACTATCAATGCTCCCTGCTGATACGACTGCTTGTGGAAGAGAATTCCACATCCTTACCGCTCTTACAGTGAAGAACCACTTACGCATTTTAAGGTTAAACCGCCTTTCCTCTAGTTTTAGTGAGTGGCCACGTGTCTTATTGTATTTCCTTACTCTGAATAGTTTGTTCCTTATGCTAGGGTCACCAGTAGAGTATTTGTACATTGATATCATATCCCCCCTCAATCTTCTCTTCTCCAGAGAAAACAGGTTCAGTGCTTGTAGTCTTTCCTCATAGCTGATGTCCTCCATTCCCCTAATTATTTTTGTTGCCCTTCTCTGGACTCTCTCCAGTTCCAGCACATCCTTCCTGAGGACCGGTGCCCATAAAAGTGAACTGTAAAACATATTGTTTTACAGTTCACTTTGATGTATTGTGCAAATCATTACTTCCATTAGTGACTGATTTTGTGATTATCATATCAAGCGCTGCATACTTTGTTTTCATTTTTTTTGGGTTGAGGTACAACAACTTTCTTATGCTAGCAGCTGATATTGTAATCCTACCATTCAACTTGATTAAGCGCAGTATAATCTGTTTTTATTTAATTGTCAGAAAAAGGCTGGGTCTTTAAGAGGTTAAACTACCCTCCCTTACAGACAGAAGGAAGTTCATTCCTTTGATCTAAGGCTCCGTTCACATCTAGGCGTTTTGGGGCGTTTTTGGGGCGTTTTTCTGCTCTAGGATCAGCTCTCAAAACGCCCAACAAGACAAATCCTATTCATTTCAATGGCCCCTGTTCACATTTGAGCGTTTTGACGCTGTATACAAAACGCCCAACGCTCAAAAAAGTACATGAGCTTCTTTTTGGGCAGATTACAGGCGTTTTCCATTGATCTCTATTCAATCTAAAAACGCCTGCACAAAAATCGCGGTAAAAATCGCGGTAAAATCGCGGTAAAAAACGCCGCAAAAATCGCGGTAAAATCGCGGTAAAAAACGCGCGAAAAACGCTACGCTCAGGTGTGAATGTAGCCTAAAAGAACAAAATGATACATTGTAAAGCATTGTGTTTATAGTTATCAACAATCTTGATAAACATTTGCTGGGGCTCTTTTTTTTTTTTTTGGCAGCTGTGAGTGAGCAGAGATCGGCTCTGTAAGAATCGACAACATGCAGTTTTAAATCGTGAGGGTGGGGGGGTCGTGAATCGAGATTGCAATTTCTTAATGATTAATCGTGCAGCTCTAATTCAATGCTATAAAATAATCTGCCAACATTCATCTTACTTTCTCCTCTCCCCAGCTATGAATATGATACTATCATATCTCTGGGCCTTTGAAGGTAGTTCTGGTTTCAAATTTTGGAGAACTATGGGTTGGGCCCATCTCAAGTATGGGTGTCCCTTATCAACAATAGGTTATGTTGGTAACATTGGGCTGGTGATTAACTTGTATCTGGGGGTACACTGGTGTTTCAAGGTTTGAAGTATTTGTAAACCACAGTATCTGCACTCCCTTAGTCATGACACGTGCATGTGGGTTTGCCGCAGTTCACCAGGAAGATAAAGTAACATACCAAAAAAATGTTACAATATAATGAATTAATATGGTTGCAACTGAAATTAATAACTACCAATAAAGCCAGACACAAAGCAGTGTTTAGAGCTCGACTCCTCTGCAAAATTCCAAAAATTATAATTACCACCGCTACCTATTCATCAGGCAGCATACAGTGCTGTGATCTTGCCATGCATAAAATAGATTTTTTTTGCCAATGTACAAAATGTCGCACTCACCTTCTATGCATTCGAGCTAGTAACTTAGAGTCCTTAGTCCAAGTGATAGTGGAATCGGCATGGATGTCCCCAAAGTGACAGAAGAGCTTCAAGTTTCCAGAGTGATCCGGAAACATCTCAACTTGGATGCCATGTAGGATTTTGGGGGCTGTAAAAAAAATTATACAAATTAGGAATATATATACTGTGTGTGTGTGTGTGTATGTGTGTGTATATATATATACATTCACTAAGCAAAATTATAAACGTAACACGTTTGTTTTTGCCCCCATTTTTCATGAGCTAAACTCAAAGATCTAAGACTTTTTCTATGTACTCAAAAGGCCTATTTCTCTCAAATATTGTTCACAAATCTGTCTAAATCTGTGTTAGTGAGCACTTCTCCTTTGCCGAGATAATCCATCCACCCCACAGGTGTGGCATATTAAAATGCTGATTAGACAGCATGATTATTGCACAGGTGTGCCTTAGGCCGGCCACAAAAAAAAGGCCACTCTAAAATGTGCAGTTTTATCACACAGCACAATGCCACAGATGTTTCAAGTTTTGAGGGAGCGTGCAATTGGCATGCTGACTGCAGGAATGTCCACCAGAGCTGTTGCCTGTGAAATTAATGTTCATTTCTCTACCATAAGCTGTCTCCAAAGGCGTTTCAGAGAATTTGGCAGTACATCCAACCGGCCTCACAACCGCAGACCACGTGTAACCACACCAGCCCAGGATCTCCACATCGAGCATCTTCACCTCCAAGATCGTCTGAGACCAGCCACCCGGACAGCTGCTGCAACAATCGGTTTACATAACCAAAGAATTTCTGCACAAACTGTCAGAAACTGTCTCAAGGAAGCTCATCTGCATGCTCGTCGCCCTCATTGGGGTCTCGACCTGACTGCAGTTCATCATCGTAACCGACTTGAGTGGGAAAATGCTCACATTCAATGGCATCTGGCACTTTGGATAGGTTTTCTCTTCACAGATGAATCCCGGTTTTCACTGTACAGCGCAGATGGCAGACAGCATGTATGGCATCGTGTGGGTGAGCGGTTTGCTGATGTCAACGTTGTGGATCGAGTGGCCCATGGTGTCAGGGGGGTTATAGTATGGGCAGGCGTAAGTTTTGGACAACGAACACGAGTGCATTTTATTGATGGCATTTTGAATGCACAGAGATACCGTGATGAGATCCTGAGGCCCATTGTTGTGCCATTCATTTATGACCATCACCTCATGATGCAGCATGATAATGCACAGCCCCATGTTGCAAGGATCTGTACACAATTCCTGGAAGCTGAAAACATCCCAGTTCTTGCATAGTCAGCATACTCATCGGACATGTCACCCATTGAGCATGTTTGGGATGCGTGTTCCAGGTCCTGCCAATATCCAGCAACTTCGCACAGCCATTGAAGAGGAGTGAACCAACATTCCACAGGCCACAATCAACAATCTGATCAACTCTATGCGAAGGAGATTTGTTGCACTGCGTGTACCACCTCCAAATCAATCCATTCAAGTGAAAAGGGCTGCAACCACAAGTCAATCTCTGGACTCGTGTTTGCAACGTGGTTTTCCCACTGAAAAACTCAATTCATCTGTCAAAGAAGTATCTTATACACAGAAAGGAGTGGCGCTACATACCTTAAATACTGTATGTCAATTATACACAAATAAATAAATAAATAAATAAAGCAATGTGAAACAAAGAAGATTTTAAAGAACCGAAAGTCAGACTATTCCTTGTGCCAATGAATAATAAAGTTCAAACTACTCCTTGTGGCCATAGAACACATAATAATCCATGTGTTGGTATAAGTTGTGTCAAGTGTCCTTATAGTGTAGCAATGATTCAGTCCTATTCCACCTAGCACAACTTTTGTGACCAACCATTGCCCTGCCCCTTCCATGACACCGCATGTGACTCTTGTGCAAAAGTGCTCACTCACCAGATGACTATGACCTCTTATATGAAAAAAGCAGATCAATAGTACATTAATAATCCTCCTCTCCTCTTCCTTTCTCTGTCGGTCTCCCTCAAGGTTCTGTTCTTGGACCTCTCCTATTTTCATTCTACACCAATGACACCCAAATCTATCTCTCTACCCCTCAGCTCACTCCATCAGTCTCCTCGCGCATCACCAACTTACTAACAGACATATCAGCCTGGATGTCACACCACTTCCTCAAACTCAATCTATCCAAAACCGAGCTCATGATATTTCCTCCCCCATGTGCCTCTTCCCATGACTTCTCTTTCATATTCAATGGCTCAACTATCAACCCGTCCTCCCATGCCAAGGTCCTAGGTGTAATCCTGGATGCTGAACTATCCTTTCTGCCCCACATTCAATCACTGTTCAGCTTGCCACCTCAACCTCTGCAACATCTCCAAGATACAGCCCCTTCCTAACCAAAGACACCACAAAGCTCCTAATTCACTCCCTGGTCATCTCTCGGATCAACTACTGCAACTCCCTCCTCATTGGCTTACCTTTACATAGGCTATTCCCCCTTCAGTCTATCATGAATGCTGTTGCCAGACCCATCTACCTTACCATCTGCTCAACATCTCCTACCCATCTCTGCAAATCCCTCCACTGGCTTCTGCTCACCGCTGGAAATATGATGTGATCTTCTTTGACTGGCGACATGTAACTAGATCTTCATGCCTTTATTTCTGACTGTACAATGTGACCATCTTAAGACCCCATTCACACTACCGCGACTTGTGCAGCGACTTGGCGGTCATGGGCTGAACTGGATGGACTGATGTCTTTTTTCAACCTCACTAACTATGTCCATGCAGTGGTACGGGAACCGTTCTAATAGGAGCGACTCAATTCGCTCCGACTTAGAAAATAGTTCCTGTACTACTCCGGGGCGACTTGGTAGCGACTTGCATTGACATTCATTATATGAAGTCTGTGCAAGTCGCGCCGAAGTCGCAGTGCACGCAACTTCACAGGTTGCCCCCAAAGTCGTGCCGCGTTAGTGTGAAACGGCACTTAGACTCTCCACCTGTGAAAGCTGCAATGCTGATTGTAGATTCTAAAACATCTGTGTACACGATCAATCTGAGCATTACATGAAGTTAAACTATGACACAACAGCCGGGCCCACCCGGTGAGCAAGAGGTGACCTTGCCGTGAGAGTTCACAGTTCAGTAATAAATTGCACAGAGTTCAGAGATCAGTAGTAAGTAACACAGAATTCACAGGTCGGTAGTAAATGAGGCAGAGTTCAAAGATCAGTAGTGAGGTGTGCCGCGGCAAAAATTAGGTATGATTTTTTTTTGGGGCTAAAAGAGAAGCAGAATGCAGGGGTTTGTAGTAAATGACACAGAATTCAGAGGTCAGTAGTAAGTGATGCGGAGTTCACAGGTCAGTAGTAAGTGACACATAAGTCAGGAGTAGGTGATGTAGAGTTCACAGGTCAGTAAGGCAGAGTTTAGAGGTCAGTAGTAAATGAGGCAGAGTTCACAGGTTACTAGTGAGTGACGCAGAGGTCAAGAGTAAGTGATGTAGAGTTCACAGGCCAATAGTAAGGCAGAGTTTAGAGGTCAGTAGTAAGCAAGGCAGGGTTCAGAGATCAGTAGTAAGTGAGGCAGTTTTTAGAGATCAGTTACATAGTTGAAAAAAGACATCAGTCCATCCAGTTCAACCTATGATGTGTGGTCTAACTCTATGTTGTGGTCTTTAAGGTGCCTATCTAATAGTTTTTTGAAACTATCAATGCTCCATGCTGATACGACTGCTTGTGGAAGAGAATTCCACATCCTTACTGCTCTCACAGTGAAGAACCCCCTGCGTATTTTAAGGTTAAACCGCCTTTCCTCTAGTTTTAGTGAGTGGCCACGCGTCTTATTGTATTTCCTCTTTCTGAATAGGTTTTTCCATATGCTAGGGTTGCCAGTACAGTATTTGTACATTGATACCATATCCCCTCTCAATCGTCTCTTCGCCAGAGAGAATAAGTTCAGTGCTTGTAGTCTTTCCTCATAGCTGATGTCCTCCATTCCCCTAATTATGTTTGTTGCCCTTCTCTGGACTTTCTCCAGTTCCAGCACATCCTTCCTGAGGACCGGTGCCCAGAACTGGACAGCATACTCCAGATGTGGTCGGACCAGAGTCTTGTAGAGCGGGAGAATAATCTCTTTATTTCTGGAGTGAATCCCCTTTTTTATACATCCCAGTATTCTGTTGGCTTTGCTTGCAGCGGCTTGGCATTGCATACCACTGCCAAGCCTGTTGTCTACCAGTACCCCCAGGTCCTTTTCCATCCTAGACTCACCCAGAGGTTTCCCCCCCCCCCCCCCCTAGTGAGTAGCTTGCTTTCTGGTTTCTGGCACCCAGGTGCATTACTTTACATTTCTCAACATTAAACCTCATCTGCCATGTAGTTGCCCACCCCATAATTTTGTTCAGGTCCACTTGTAAGGTTTGCACATCCTGCATAGAAGATATTGACCTGCTTAGTTTAGTATCATCCACAAATACTGAGATTTTACTCGATTTTACTCTATATCCCCGAGTAGTTAACTAACTCGAGTAGTTAGTGAGGCAGAGTTCAGGGATCAGTAGAAAGTGAGGCAGAGTTCAGAGATCAGTAGTACGTAACACATAGGTCAAAGATCAGTAGTAAGTGATACAGAGATCATTAGTAAGTGATGCAGAGTTCAGAAATCATTAGTAAGTGATGCAGAGGTCAGTAGTAAGTGATGCAGAGGTAATAGATCAGTGAGAAGTGATGCAGAGATCAGTCGTATGTTATGCAGAGTCCATAAATCATTAGTAAGTGATGCAGTGGTCAGAGATCAGTAGAAGGAAGGCAGAGATCGGTAGTATGTGATGCAGAGTTCAGAAATCATTAGTAAGTGATGCAGAGGTCAGTAGTAAGTGATGCAGAGGTCAGAGATCAGTAGAAGGAAAGCAGAGATCAATAGTAAGTGAAGTAGGAGCTCCCGATACAAGCAAACATGTAACCCAACTACAAAAAAGTCTAATTAGAGCAAACATTATATTCATAATGGAATATAAAGAACGAGGCTGCTGCGACCAATAAAATATAGCATGTACACTTTATTAAAACACAAACTCCTAAAAACACACCATGGTGAAATTAAAAGCCCCCAACTATATGCCAGGGCCCGGTCACAGATGCACTAATGACCCTGGTAGTTCTGCCACTGATATCAATATTCTTTTTTCATTATTATTTTTTTTTTACCATTTTATTTTTTACCATTTTTTTAAACTATTTTTTTCTTTAAGGAGGCCCCTTCACTGCTCTCCATCTCAACACATCCCGCCCAGAAGCCGGTGGGAGAGGGGAGGGGAAAAGCTGGCAGAGCTGCGGGGAGAGGAGGGGGCGCAAGGGGAGCAGACAGGGACCAATGGCAGCAGAAAGAAGAGGAAGCTGGATAGGAGGGACGGTGGAGGTGGTGAGGGCTGCATATAGAAGAACCGATCTCCTCCATTTTCCTCCAGCAGTCCCTGAATGCCTGCGGGAAGGAAGGGAGAAGCAGAAAGGAGGAAAATGGAGGGGATCGGTTCCTCTATATGCCGCCCCTGCCACCCCCTTCTATCCAGGTGTACAGGGGAGCTGCACAGGCCCCCTGGAGCATGGGGCTGGGTCACAATTGCGACACCTGTAGTTACGCCACTGCAAAAATCATAATCTTCTATAAATACATGCACATTATGAAGCAATGTACAGAATACATGCAAAATGTTTTTAAATAATTTGTGTGATAATAAAGTTTAGGGGAAAGAATCAGATGAGACATCCCTTCCTCTCCAGATGACAGCTATGAAGTAACCAGCGGGTGCTTCGGTAGCGCCTGCTGGTTACATAGTATAGATGCGGCTGGCAGCTGTGGGATTTGACTCCCACTGGGCTCCACCTTCATGAACTGTTATGTTTGGCCCACTCACTTTCTTTTCCAGACAAATAGAATAGAGAACAAGTGTCTCCCCCTGTTGTGCGACCCTCCCTTGGGGTCTATGAGCAAAGCACATATTGAACCCATGGATGATACGCCACTACAGTATGTGCAGTCCTTTTGTGATGTCAGGGGCCGCACTTGAGGCTCCCTATATCAAGTAAGTTGTTCACCACTGTTCTAGACAACAGGGGTGGAAAGGACACACATGGAAAAAAGGAGAGAAAAAAATGGGAAGAAGGTAAATGCGCATTTTTCTCTAAAGCATACGACGACATTTCAAACAAGGGTGGTGCTCTTGATTTTTTAGTATATTAGTAACATCTTCAGCAAGCAAAATTTGCCACTGAAAAGCTTAAAAGAAATGTAGCATACTCCCTGGCTGGGGAAAGAAGAACCCCCAATGCAGGGGAGGGCTAGCATTACCCCAGGGTAGATCCCTGGCTGCAGTGGAGAGTCAAAACAACCGAGAGCACCAGGAACTTCTCATGCACACTGGACGTTATCAAAACGCCAATAGAAAGCTGAAGCTGTTGAAGGAGTTTTTCAGCTTTTTTGTAGTAGCGTTTAGCTTTTTTTAGCTGCAGCTTTCTTTAGCAAAACTATACTCCCATAAAAGCCTTTGGCTCAAAAGCATTAATAAAGGCAAAATAGCCGTGTCTTTCAGCGTTTTTTGGTGTTTTTCAGCGTTTTTTGGTGTTTTTCAGCGTTTTTAAGCTTTTATCAGAGTTAAAGTTTTTTTTACAGCTGAAAAACGCCTCTTAAAACCCGCTAGTTCTGGGGGTTTTTTTCCAGCCAGAAAATGCCCCTGCCAAAAACTGCTGATAACACCCTATGTGTGCATGGACACATAGGATAACATGCTGGGGAGTTTACTGGCTGCAGAAAAAAACATCTGACGCCAAAAAACAACAGTTGTAAATATGTCCAGTGTGCATGAGGCCTATTTTATTGCTCTGGCTCACAGGGGAAAAGGGTTAAGGCTTCAGATACCTTCAGCAACAGGGATTCCATACTCCACCACACTCCTCCTCCATCTAAAGGAGGGCAGACTGCATCCCCGTCCACTGGCTCTTCACCTTGAGTGCTGTACCCTCCGACCAGGAAGGGCGGTTTGAGGATTCTGTGTGCTAGGCCCAAACTAGGGTTGCCACCTTTAATTCAAGCCAAACCTGAACACTTCAGTGGTGCACTACAAATTTTATTCTTCATATACACTATATAATTGTAAAAGACCTGGGACACCTCTGGGTGTGCCAAGGAGAATAGTAATGGGGCGTGCATAGCATGCTGTGGCAAACAGTGAGTGTGGCTAGAATGCATTAACAGTGTAAGGTGCTTAAAGGGGCATGGTAAAAATAAAATAAAAGCCTTCTTGTACCCATAAAATATGCTTAGATTGCTGTGCCACAAGTAAGAGTCTCACAGACATGTGTCAACCTCCACTTTCTGAACATAGTCAGAGAGCTAACACTATGTCTGAGCCCACCTTAAAGAAGAACTTCATTAAATAGTCAGGGACTGCTTAGCAACCAGCAACCTGTGAGACAATGAAGACTTTGGTGGGAAGTACTGTATGTAATGTACACTATTATGTATATAGTGCAGGAGTGTGTAATGTACAATATATATATATATATATATCAGAGGCATAATTAGAACCTTCAGGGCCCCGGTGCAAGAAACCATGAAGGGCCCCCTGGACCCCTGGAGAGACGAGGGAGTCAGGGGGGGGGCAACACAGTAGGGGGGGGGGGGGGAACCAGGGGAGCACACAGGGCCCAGAGACAGCAGAACACAAGTGAACTGGATAGGAGGAGAGGAGTGGCCGGGGCAGCGCATACAGAGGAACCAATCTCCTCCATTTTCCTCCTGCAGCTACAGGAGGAAAATAAGGACAGTGATTTCTCTACATGCTGCCCCCGCCCCCCCTTCTATCCAGGTGTACAGGGGAGCCACGCAGGCCCCCTGGAGCATGGGGCCTGGTTGCAATTGCAACCCTTGCAACCCCTGTAATTATGCCCCTGATATATATATATATATATATATATATATATATATATACTGTATATACAGTATGTACTCCGCTCCCAGACTCCCCCTCCTCCCCAGAATGGTTCACTCCTTCCTCCCCCAGTCTCCGCTCTGTGATTGGATTTGGGGGGGGGGGGGGCAGTGACAGACCGGAGCTGGGCGGAGATGAGGAGTCATGGCATCCTCCGCTAAGAATAAATGAGGATGAAGAATTGGAAATTGGGGGTGGGGGACCAGGAGTGGAAGGGAACCATCCATCCGCTTAAACCCCCAACTAGCACTGAGCACTCCAACACTGCCCATCTCCTACTGAATAATTTATCCAGATTCCAGTTGGACTGTCCGGGTGATTCCTGGAGAGGTGGCAACCCCAGCCCAAACAGGTCTCTGGTCTAATCAACACACAAACTGTGAACACCATGACACTCACCAGACCCCCCTTACCCAGGGTCAGGGGAGAAATAAATAAATAAATATTCATAATCCAAGGTTGTTAATGCCCCCATGATTATTGCCCTGAGTGCCAGTTACACATGGTGGCAGCAGCGGAGAACACTAGCAACCCTGAGGTTAGAGAAGAGCCATTTGAAAAGTTACAAACTGCCCCGGGGAAACTACTACCCAGCAAATTAAATTTACCAGTCACCCTACTTACAGCAGGGTGGCTACAGATAATGTATAATAAATGAACAGAACACTCACTTACCACATTCCCCCTATGAATGAAATAGGCTGTTTGGAAAGACTCTCTCTAAGTCATTGAGGATGGAAACAGGCCCTTTATTGTCTACTTTGCCCAATGCATCAGTTTCCTTGCATCTGCCTACCTCCTTCAGTGAGCAGGTTTGTCACCAGTAAAAATAGACCCTTTCCATGTTCTCATGCACAGTGCTTGTTCAGTGGAAAGTCACAACTGATGGCGTAAGCAGGTGCAGTCTCCACTTTGATTAAGTTCTCTAGAATAGCTGCACTTTGAAAGCGTCTTGTTTCACAACATGCAATAAAGATGTCCAGGGTTTGTTTCAGAGGAGACCGGGGACTGTTAGGTCAGGTGGCTCTTAATCACACATGGGGCTGCAGTGATGTTACCATATGGAAACTATTGTACCAGACCATATATGACTATTGATCACCAGAGATATAGTAACTAAGTAGAACTACTTCACTACTGTACTTAAGTACCGAAAGGCGGTATCTGTACTTTCCTAGAGTAGAATTTTTTTCTCCTACTTCCACTTTTACTTCACTACATTTTTTCAATGATTTCAATACTTCTACTCCAATATTTTTTTTTTGTGCTGCATAGTTACTCGTTACTATTATAAAAATTACCACTGCCAGAACAGTAGATGGCAGGTTTCATGAAGTTCAAAACATGTTTATTATCAGTGCATACGAAAATAAAAGCTACTGTATGTATAAATAAAAGCTGCATTTGAAATAATAAAAAACAATATGATGTTCAAACTTTTGACTTCTTTCTTTAATAACTACATAACACAGTACTTGTACTTTTACTTTCAGTACTTGAGTAGCAATTTTTTTTTTCAAAACTACTGGTACTTTTACTTTCAGTACTTGAGTAGCAAATTTTTTTAAAAAAACTACTTGCAATACTTAAGTACAAAAAATGTTGAATACTTTAGTACTTCTACTCAAGTCACTTTTTCATTGAGCACTTCCACTTCTACTCAAGTCACTTTTTGATCGAGCACTTGTACTTTTACTCAAGTATGGGTTTCGAGTACTTTATACAACTCTGTTGATCACTTACTTATACTCTGTATTATCACCAAAGGGATTTTTGGTGGAAGGCCACATGAGAAGTTTTAGGACCCATTCACATTTATGTGGTATATTAATGCGCGTTATGTCACGTGTTAACATGCTTTAAATTAAGGCAGAGGGAAAGTAGAAGGTACTTTCTATCTCTTTCTTTCTTTAATTTCCCAAAATAAATCTTTTCTTTTTTTTGCAGTTCTCAGACCTTTTGTTCTAGGGTGGCTACATTCATGCTCCCCTTGTGTATGTAAAGGTAGCCACCTTTTCCTGCTTGCCCTTACGATGGACTACATATCTACGTGCCAACACATTCAGCTCTATGGGAATTGTAGTATGCATAGAGCTGAGCATGTGACCAGAGATAATGGCACTGCTCACACTACATCAGTGATTAACACCTTAGGTTCCACAGTGAGCATAACAAGCATGCTTTACTGTATATACAGACAGATTTTACGGTTGTGGGTTTAGTACCATTTCAATTGGTAGCTTGAGAACATCAAATGAAGTACCTGTTGTAGGAAGAATGTCCATGGTCACAACAGGCATATCACAACGTGCAATGGATCGCTCCTCTGGATGCACTGCCAGCTCTCAGGGGAGGGTATTTTCTAACATCAAATCCCCCCTTAGCATACAGTATATGTGCCCATACTGGTCAACATCATAGGTTTACTTTGCTATAGGGACTCTTGAGAAACTTTATTTATGTTTCACTTACTTTACCTTAGCCTGGTATTTTTGAGATATGAGGGAACACATGACGTTCCCACTACCAAAAATAACCAATTTCACTATTTTCAAAATTTCAAAAGCAGCTGCTTAGGCAAATTTTGTTTCTACTCTACTGTATTTATGGTATGTAGTTAAAGTATAACTAAACTTTGTTTTTTAATTTTGGATAGAGTAGAGATTGATTAGAACCCCTGTCAATTTTTATTGTTGTCTGTATTCCCATTAACCACTTCTGGACCGGAAGGATTTGCCCCCTTAATGACCAGGCCATTTTTTTTGCGATTCGGCACTGCGTTATTTTAATGGACAATTGCGCAGTCGTGCGATGCTGTACCCAAATAAAATTGATGTCCTTTGTTCCCCACAAATAGAGCTTTCTTTTGGTGGTATTTGATCATCTTTTATTTTTTGCGCTATAAACAAAAAAAAGAGCGACAATTCTGAACAAAAAAAACAATATTTTTCACATTCTGCTATATAACATTCCCAAAACAAAAAATTAAAAAATCAAATTTAACATTTTAGGCCAATTTGTTTTCTGCTACATATTTTTGGTTAAAAAAAATTGCAATAAGCGTATTTTGATTGGTTTGCGCAAAAGTTATTGTGTTTACTAACCACGGGAAAGATTTATGTAATTTTTATTGTTTTTTCTTTTATTTTTTACTAGTAATGGTGGCGATCTGCGATTTTTAGTGGGACTACGACATTGCAGCGGACAGATCGGACCCCTGACTGACATTTTTTACACTTTTGGGGGTACCAGAGACATTACTACAGTAATCAGTGCTAAAAATATGCACTGTTACTGTAATAATGACACTGACAGGGAAGGGGTTAACACAGTGGGTGATCACGGGGTTAAATGGAAGCCTAGGGGAGTGTTTCCAACTGTATGGGGGTTGGGCTTTTGAAATGATCACAGACACATGTGATCCTATATAGAAGGATCACAGGAGCTCTGTGATCTTTCCAGAGAGAAGAATGTTCAGCTGTGTTTACAACAACTGAACGTTCTTCTCTCTCAGTGGGGAACGATCGCGGGTGCCTGGCGGCAATCAGAGTCGCATCGGAGTCCCCGCTGCCGAGTGGGAGCGGGAGCGTGCCCCACCCCCCGTCGCGCGTGCTCACCCCCTAGCTGCAGGCATGTGACTGATGTACAGCTACTTCGGTTCCTGCAGGAGGGGCTGCCTGCCGCAGTAAATCTGCGGCAGGCGGTCCGGAAGAGGTTAAGAAAATCCCCCTCTCTATATGTACTGTTTATCATTATCATTGAAAGTGAAAGTAAAAGAAAATCCCCAAATGTGTCCTTAGAAAATTATTAGAGGTGAAATCTCCCAATGGGGACAATGGTTCTGGAGACCTGGGGGTCCCCAAGGATTTCCCTAATTTGCAGGTATTTCCTCTCACTTCCTGTTTAGCTCTGGGACAGGAGTGAAGGAAAATCTCTGCAATGGATCACAGATGGCGGAAAAAAAATCTAACAGGGGTTATAACCCTCCCTTACTCTATCCAAAATGAAAAAAAAAAAAGTTTTGCCTATATTTCTACTTTAACTTCATTTAGGGCCAATTTTCCTCTGTGTGGTGCATTAATGCAGACACAATATCACACATTATGACTCTGATTAACGGGCATTGTGTTAGGGCAAGCCATTCATTAGAATAGGCTTCCAAATATGCGTAAATGCACCAAAAAAGTACATGCCCTATTTTTAGCAACACAACACACGGTAGCATAATATTTTTGTGTTATTACGCTATTTTTTTTGTGTATTTGATTGTTATTGTGTACACTTGCATTAAATGTATTATTTTTTTGTTCTTCTAATGTGTTATTTTTCTGGTAATAAACAAAAAAGAGAACAATGAGCCTAAAAAGAGGCTGTTTTTTTAACACATAAAAGGTCCGGGGTAGTTTAAAGGAGTGTGTGTAGTGCACCCCACGTTGGAGATCCCTCACCCTGCACAGCCAGGCACACTGAATCTCCACAGTATCCCAGAGTCAAGAAACAGTCCAGTGCTTGTTTCTTTTTTATTGAGGGGATAAAACTTGGATAGGGAATAGGGAGATTATGGGATGCCCACTTGACTTTTAGCAAACTCTTCAGAGACAACTTTCCTATATATAGTCTATACACACCACTGCTTCCTCCAGCACATTTAATTGCAGAAGCCCTTTACAGGCAGGGACCATGGCCTCCTTTAGTGTATAGCAAAAGTCAGTGTCCAGCTTATATTCCTGTGGCTACTGATCCCAGTACCACATCTTCAGGCACTGCCAGCCCACCTGACTGCAGCTGCCTCTCTCACTAGCCCTCCTGGATACTTCCCACAACCCTCCCAGACTGCACGCTCAGCAGCCCAACCCGCTGACTGCTCCTGGAGAACTCCTGGACGTGCTGACCTCTCCCACTGTCCTCACACCTGCTCCCGTGCATCCAGGACAGAATTCCTCCATGTGTTGTAGAGGATCCCTCCAGCACCCAAGCACCAGGCCTGAGGTCACCCCCCCCCCCCCCAGACTAGGGGGCACCCTGAAGGGTCACCGACAGCCTCCTCAGCACACCTCCATCTTCCACTCAACTGCCCCTGCTTGCATAACCCAGTAATATTTAACAGCTGCCCGCCCCCTGCCAGCAGCTCACTTAGCTGGGATTGGCTGGGGCCCTCTCATCAACACTCCAAGTAGCCCATCCTAACCTCCCACCCATTCTTCTGGAAGCTTCTCGAAGGTTCCAGCAAGTAGGGGGTGGGTACTAGAGGTGCTGCTTACTGTGTCATCCAGCCTTCCTGAGTCACTCAACTTTGACCCAAATTTAGCCCAGGATTGGCTGCTAGTCAAACCAACTTTATCTACACTACAGCTTACAACTATGTACACTAGCACTTTAAGCTAGATGGTGCTACATGCAATTCAATTGAAACAGTTGAATTGGCAAACAATCAAAAAGCCAAAACTTCCCTTCTGACCTAATTTCAATCAGATTCAATCAAACTGAGTTGATCAACCGGTGAGGAAAATTATTGATCCCATTGTATCCCATTCTATCATATTACGATTAATAGGAATTTGAGATTACATGGTGGAAACAGAGATGTGATTGATCGTTTAGGATCATAGGTTATGACTCTAACCATTGATCGAAATCGACTTCCCTGCATTTGGCATATCAGTTGGATTGGTTGTCTATTATAGATTGATATTGTAAGAGAACTATTGGAAATGAAATTATTAATTTATCAAAGCACTTATGGCAACCATAAGGGAGCGTTATAACCCCCCCTTTTTTTTGGCCATCTGCATCCCATTATTGAGATTTCCCTTCACTTCCTATCCCTTAGCCAAAATAGGAAATGAGAGGAAATCCCTTCAAATCTTTGGTTGTTCACTAGTACTGGTGTCCTTGTTGGAAGATTCCCCTTCTATTCTTGTTCTGGTGACAACTCAAAATTTGGGATTTTCTTTCACTTTCGCTTTTGGTGATAGCGGTAAATCTGTTTACTTCCACTTACATCCAAGGCTGTTTATGTCTGCTGAGAAAAATGGAAAAGGTTTGAGTCTTTTTCTGTTTTTTCAGGCATAAACGGATGTTGTTGCAAATAAAGAGAGTCAGTGCTACTACCCATACAACACAATATCAGCAGAGGTCCCGGGTGCTTGATCCACAGTCGTTTGTCTATGAGAAATAATCCATTAGGCTGATCCCCACAACCAGTTATTGCTCTTGGAAATCTTCATATTTATTAGGGAAGCCACAGCGTACAAACACAATAAAATCAGTTGATGCGTTTCAGCCTACAAGGTCTTATTTATTATGACTAAGGCCTTGTAGGCTGAAACGTGTCAACTGATTTTATTGCGTTTGTACACTGTGGCTTCTCTAATCAATAAGAAGACGTATAAATGGAAGTTGTCCCTCCGGCCCTGTTCTGTTTACATAATTTCTAAGTTAAGTAATATTTTTTTCTATCTAACAATTTGTCTACAATACATAAGGTCCCATTCACACAGGATTTCCTATCAGGTCCGTCTGTCAGTTTTTTAGGTGAACCCCATCAGAAGCTCCATGCAACTCTACATCCATCTACCTACCTTTGAGTCTGTCCAGGTCCAGAAAAACAGAAAAAGGACTGTATCATTTTATGTTTTTCCAAACCTAAATATGTTGGATCAGAGATAGCCTGATGTAAATGGAAGCAGGTACAGTTTATTTACATTCGGCCGCTCATAGAGTTATCACAGGTCTGCAACATCCGGTGTGAAACTGCAGACAAAAAAATGAACAGCCACGAATGATACGAAAGTGACAGCTGTCCCATTCAGATCTGATACAGCAGGTGATCTGTTCATGGATCCCCTGCTGAACAGAGCAGGTACAACCATGTGAAAGGACCCTGTGACTTTTTTCTTCAACACCTAAAAAAAAAACAAGTGTCCTTGATTACCACCACTCCAGTTACACTGTCCCTGATCACCGCCACCCCAGTTGCACTGTCCCTGATCACCACCACCACAGTTACGCTGTCCCTGATTACTGCCACCCCAGTTACACTGTCCCTGATCACCGCCACCCCACTTACACTGTCCCCGATCACTGCCACCCCAGTTACACTGTCCCTTATCACCGCCATCCCAGTGGCACTGTCCCTGATCACCACCACCACAGTTACACTGTCCCTGATCACCGCCACCCCAGTTACACTGTCCCGATCACTGCCACCCCAGTTACACTGTCCCGATCACTGCCACCCCAGTTACACTGTCCCTGATGACCGCCACCCCAGTTGCACTGTCCCTGATCACCACCAACCACCACAGTTACACTGTCCCTGATCACCGCCACCCCAGTTACACTGTCCCCGATCACTGCCACCCCAGTTACACTGTCCCTGATCACCGCCACCCCAGTTACACTGTCCCTGATCACCACCACCACCCCGGTTACACTGTCCCTGATCACCACCACCACCCCGGTTACACTGTCCCTGATCACCGCCACCCCGTTTACACTGTCCCTGATCACCGCCACCCCGTTTACACTGTCCCTGATCACCACCACCCCAGTTACACTGTCCCTGATCACCGCCACCCCAGTTACACTGTCCCTGATCACCGCCACCACAGTTACACTGTCCCTGATCACCGCCACCCCGGTTACACTGTCCCCAATCACTGCCACCCTGGTTAGACTGTCCCTCATCACCACCACCCCAGCTACACTGTCCCTGATCACCACCACACCAGTGCAGTGTTGCCTCTGCCTGTCACATGTACTAACCCCGGCCTGTTTATTGACTATGTTTCTGCCTTCTGCCTGGATTGATGTGAAAAAGCATGTGAAAACTGGATGTATAGTGATGTCAACTGAACTGAAGATGGATGTATTAAAGTAAATGATCACCATGTAAATATGCGTTGTCAGCGCTGGAGGATGCATCTTCTTCCAGTTCTGCGGACTCTGGCTGTGTGACTGGCCAGAGCCACATGACTTCACTCGGCCGGTCACAGCACAGGGCTCTGAAGGAATGGCACGGGTGGCCGTTCCTTCAGAGCGCATGCGTCGATGAAGTAATCGGCTGCATATACAACAATTATTTCCTAAACGGTACACAATTAGAAGGTATTTACAGTACCTATAGTTATGCCTTTTTATAGGCTTACCTATAGGTACAATTAACCAATGAGAGTTTTCAATCACTTTCATGAACACAGCCGTACAACTTGAAGAACCTGAATAATGACCTTCCTTGGACCCGCTCCTGCATACAGCCGCCCAATGAGATCCGTTAGAAGAGACAGCTGTATGTAGTAGTGAGATAAGCACTGACATATTGTCCAAACACAGATTATTTGTTTGGAGTATATGTAAGTCCACGTGGGGGTGCTTTACGCAACCCACTGCCCACTACCATGTACTGTCACTTCTAATGCATCTCAATGGGTAGCTGTACATGACACCAGTGTGCCCAGGAAATTATTATTATTATTATTATTATTATTATTATTATTAATAAACAGGATTTATATAGTTCCAATAGCTTGTGCAGTACTTTACAATATAAAGGGAGACAGTACAGTCAGTTACAAAACAATAAAATACAAGAGGATTGTCATTACGCAGGCTCTGCACACTGTATGGTGCCTGTTTGTCCGTGTGCATGAAGTCTTTTCGTGAAAGAACTGATGACGTTTGCATAAAGGGATCCTTTATTATACCTTTTTCTAAAAACAAGTAACTGAAGATCTCCAGCGATTCTGGCTATAGTAAACTTATTCTGTGAGGCCTTGCACACCAGCAAAAGAAAGAGAAGGCTCTGGAGTCTACAAGGATTGTATTACCAGATGTCTGAAAATAGCATCCATACATGTGCTTGGCGCTTGTGTGCTGGTAAGACACATAACCCCTCACACCCACAACACGAGCCTTTCTATAGCTATATACAGTCTATACATGAGTGCAAGTAAAGCCTCGTACACACGCAACGATTATCGGCCGTCTTTTGTCCAGAGTGGTGTTTTGTTGGTTGGAATGTGCCTAGACTGCGCACGAATTTTCTCGGCCAACAAAATTCTACTTCAGAAGTGATGTCATGTTTTGGATTGCTTTCTTTGTGTTCTTTCTTCTCTGAGCATGCCCAGTCTTGCTCATTAGATTTTTCCCTGTCGAAATCTGTACTGACTGCACGAAAATCGGCCGTGTTTTGACGGCGGACAAAAATTTTATAGCCTGCACACCAGATTTTTTTCGGCCGAAAAGTCGGAGTCGGTTGTCGGAAGCATCATACTAACAAGCCGAAAATCGGCAGATCGGTCGTCGGACGAAAATTCCCTGCCGATTTTCGACGCGTGTGTAAAGTCAGCACTGTGCTAATAGATGGCTTCATTTGTCCAAGTCTGATATTCTCTCTTGGTCCCACCTTCCGTACTTTCGAAGCCTCCCTAGAGACATAAGCTGCCCTTACACCTAGAATTTTGTTAGTAAATTGTTATTTTTAGAATGTTAATTGGATTATTTAACGGGGATGATTCAACAATTGGTTTCCACCAGAACAAGAGAAAAAAAAGGCAAAGGCCAAGGATGGGAGATTTTGGTTAAATTGAATGGGGCCAACTAGCTTTCTAATTTTTGAATTTGCTCCCAGATGAGAAAAATCCTAATTAGTTTCATGTGCACTTTTCAATGTTAATCTGGTAGTTGAACGTTCATTGTATGAAAAACGGGACATTGACATACTCAATATAAAAGTCATTCAAAATTGGTGGACTTTATGAAGGCACCATCGAATGGTCAGACCAGTGAATTTTGTACTTTTTCATCTGAAATTCTTCAGGTGTAAGACCAGCATTTAAAGAGTACGCAAAGTATATTCATCTTAGTGAATATAAGGTAAAATTGCATTTATTTTGAGTACCTAATCATGTGCAATGGAACATAATAAAACATTTTTTTGCTTGCACATGATTGATAACTGAAGTAAGCATTCGCAGTTGTACTATGCTTACTTTGTATAAATAGTTATGTTCTTTGAGTCAATGGCATATGAGTGTCTCCTGTTATTTCTGAGTGTGACTGCTCTCGGCTCCCACTATTCCACCAACTGACACCAATGATGGGGCACCAATCCCCTAACTGACACCATCAATGGGGCACTATTCCTCCCATTAAAACCAATCATAGAGCGCTGATACAGGGCATTTTCTATTACCAATGGCCGCAGTCTGGCCCCCCTAAAGACTGAAGGCCTTTTGCTTAGAAAGTTTGGGGACCCCTGCTGTAGACCATTTGGGCCTCCCTGGAAGCCTGGCTGAAAGACTCCTGGTTCCACTTCCTGCCTCATTCTTTGGATTCAAAAGTCGTTGTTTTTTACTCCTGTGTAATGCTAGGAGTGGGTTCAGGGCTGGCCCAAGACATTGTGCTGCCTGGGTCCAAGAATTAAATGCTGCCCCCCCCCCCTCCCTAACAAATAAATAAAATCACGCTGACTAAAAGGCCCCCCCATCCACTATTTTTATATAAATATAAAATGTAGAAAATATTATATATACTGTTATCTTCTTCCATAACTCGCCACCGGACCAGTCCACCAAACACCCACTGTCTGTCCTCAGTCCTCCTGTCACTTCTGAGTCTGACTCTCCCACCACCCTAGAAGATCCAGCCTGTGCTGCATGAGATGGAGTGCGCTGATGTGTGACATCATTGCGCACGCCATGATCATGCGAAGGATGTTCCCAGGAGGAGACCCTCCGCCTCCTCATACTCATCAGTTTGCACTATGGGCGGCAGTATGAGATGGAGAAATGCCATCTGAAATGCGCCGCAAACTTATAACACACAAGACTGCTAGAAAAAAAATATTGGAAGTTAATTTGCTGCCCCTCTCTAAGTGCTGCCTGGGTCCAATGGACCCAGTCGGACCCATGGTAGGGCCAGCCCTGAGTGGGTTCCATTGTTGTTCACATCCTATCAACAAGGCAGGACAAGGAATTGCTAACTGGCCTGAAGGCATGATAATAAAATTATTGCACATTTCACAAAGCTGCAGAGTTTTTTAATACCTACTAGAGCCATGTGACTACATTTTTCTAGAAAAAGTGAAAAAACCTGTCTTTAAAAGTAACTGTAGCGTTTCACACAAAATCCAACTGATAGCTTTCAGCAGTAGAACACTGTGAGTACTTTCATGGGGAAAAAAAATAGTAAATGAAGTAAAAACAATATAGCCTATACAATTCCGATACAAATCATATTGTGATTGAATGCTATTAAAAATTAATTTTTCTTTTCAATCTGCAGCCGTTGTAATTTTCTGAAAATGCAATGCAATATGGCTACCTGGAGCTGTTCTGTACACAGAATGTATACTGACCACACCCCAGAAACATTTCCTGCTTGTATGATTGGCTCACCAATTTTCCCAGAAGTCTGCCTAAGATACAAGTCAGATTTCTGGCATCCCTTGCAACAAAAATCTCATTTTTGGTGAGATACTCCCAATAGGAACACGTCTAAAGGGAGTCAGTCCCTGTCTCTTTTCTCATTAGTGCTCTGCAGCTGCCACAGCTGAATGATAATTATAACACTACCCCCATTAGACCCACTCAGCACAGAGGAACAAACAGTGATTTCTTCAGAATAACAAAAGGTAGGAATCTGCAACAAAGGTTGTTAAAATCCCTGCAATGTACAGAGATCACTCAGAGGAGAATGTTTTTTTCTCAACAAAAGTGGAGTCAAGGCCCGTACACACGTACCGATTGCCGGCCGTAAATATTCGGCCAACATCCGATCGGCCGATTGTCGGCTTGTTAGTATGATGCTTCCGACAACCGACTGCGACTTTTCGGCCGAACAAAATCTGGTCTGCATGCTATAAAATTTTTGTTGGCCAACACCAGAACGGCCGATTGTTCCTCAGTCAGTACAGATTTCGGCCGACAAAAGCCAGATGAGCAAGACTGGGCATGCTCAGAGAAGAAAAAACACACGGAAAGTTAACTATCACATGACATCACTTCTGAAGTTGGTTGTTGTTGGCCGACAAAATTCGTGTGCAGTCTTGAGCACTTTTCAACCAACAGGACAGCACTGGACAAAAGACGGCCGATCGTTCGGCCGACAATCGGTGCGTGTGTACGGGGCTTTACACTTTAACTCTCCATTGGGTGGGGAGTCTGAACTCCTCTTTATTCCAGCCTCTGAATGTCTGCATCCATGCACTGTGGGTTCTCCTTTTGGACCCTGCAGCCCTGCCGAGTCCTGTAATGACATAGGGGTTGGAGGAAGGAACAGCAGTGCATAATGGGGAACCAAAGCATTCAACACTTTGGCCCCTTTCACACGGGCTTTCCGATCAGGTCACTTTTTTTATGGCGGACCTGATCAGATGCTCCATGCATTCCTATGGAGCAACATATGTCCGCGCTGACACCCGCTGCTCTCCGATCCGATCCTGTCCATGAAATCCAGACGGATGGAGACCCTATTTTCCATCCATCTGGAGGATCGGATGAAAACAGACAGGTGGTCCATTTTCATCCGATCTCCCATAGAGGAATCTGTTGCTGTGAGCCATGGTTTAGATTTTTTGGGGGAATCATAGAATTGCTTTATTGGCTGATAAAGCCTAGGCTAAAACATGCCTCCGTTCCCACAAAGATCCATTATAACATATCAATGCTACGTGCACCATTTACAATAATCCCAGGCACCTTTATTGATACATTTACTTTTCCACCTATACAGTTCATCAGTTGAATGTAAGTTCAATTACTTTGTGTCAATCTCAATAATATTTCCTTGTGTTTTTCATTTGTCTTCTGTAAGAGCAAACATTGTATCAAATATTCATCAAGCTTCAAGCTGTTATTGCAAGATTGACACAATTTTGCAATATATCATAAATGATTGCAACAATACCCTGCCTGGGCTGTCAAGAGTTTGATATAAAATTGCAATATACAGTATACTGTAAGCAAATAACAGCTTCCCTGGTGCAATATCAGCACATTTCAACCTGGCTCATCCATCACAGTTCCCAGTGTAATTCATAAAAGGTCCTTTATAGCCTCTCATTACCACGTATGCATACAGAAAAAATGCTATAGTATGGCCATTTTAGGTGTACTCCTTTCTTAACCACTTGACCTCTGGAAGATTTACCCCTCTTCCTGACCAGGCCATTTTTTGCAATAAGGTGAGTTACTTTAACGGACAATTGCACGGTAATGCGAAACTGTACCCATATACAATATAAGTCAATTATTCCCCACAAATAGAGCTTTCATTTGGTGGTATTTGATCACCACTGCATTTTTTATTTTTTGAGCTATAAACAAATAAGTTGGCCAATTTTTTTTAAAAAAAACATATTTCTTACTTTCTGCTATAAAATATATCTAATTAATAAAAATGTAAAAATCGAATTTCATAAATTTAGGCCAATATGTATTCTGCTACATGTTTTTTGTAAAAATATCCCAATAAGCCTATATTGTTGGGTTTAAGCAAATGTTATAGCGTCTACAAACTATGGGATATATTTATGGAGTTTTTATTTTTTTTTATACTAGTAATGGTGGCAATCACAGACTTATAGCGGGACTGGGATATTGCGGTAGACAATCGGACACTAACTGACACTTTTGAAACTTTGCAGGGACCAGTGGCACTAATACAGTGATTAGTGCTAAAAATATGCAATAACTGACTTATAGCGGGACTGCAATATTGCAGTGGACAATCGGACACTAACTTACAATTTTCAGGAACCAGTGACACTAATACAGTGATCAGTGGTAAAAAAAAATATGCAATCAGCAACTGCAATATTGTGGTGGACAATTGGACACAGGAATGACACTTTTGACACTTTGCAGGAACTAGTGACACTAATACAGTGATCAGTGCTAAAAATATGCACTGCCACTGTACCAATGACACTGGCTGAAAACGGGTAAATATATAGGATGATCAAAGGGTTAATTGTGTGCCTAGCCAGTGTTTGTGTTTACTATGTATGCTGCTTTTGCTAGGGGAAGAGATGGATTCTAGTCCCTGCTTTGTAGGAACACAGAATCCATCCCTTCCCCCCTGTCAGAATGGAGATCTGCTTTGTTTACATAGGCAGATCCCCCATTCTGTGTAGTTCACTGACGATCGGTGGGTGCCAGAGGACATCGAGCGCCCAGCACCTGCAGATCGGCATCTGCTGTGAGTTATCGTTATCACAGCAGAAGCGGAGTGCCCCTTGCAGTTAGAAGTGCAGGATCACATATATATATATATATATATATATATATATATATATATATATATATATATTAGTGATCGACAGATATAATTTTTTTACCGCCGATACCGATATTTTGGTCATCGGGTATTGGTATCGGCCGATATCTGCCGATATTTTCGGACATTAGAAAAATGCATTTAAAGCATTCAAAACGCCACGTTTTTTGAATACGATGACATCATTTCCGGGTACACGGCGGCGCCGAATTCAAATAAATGGAGACCTGGGTCAGACGGCGGCAGTGAAGGTAGAATTCCGGGGGGAGACCCGGGCGAGCCGTGGAAGGCGGCGAGAGGGTGGGGGACATCCCTTCCCGCACCTTGGAATGACAGCCGAGTGGCTTCTCAGCCGCATCAGCCGCATCGGTTGTCATTACAAGACAGCCTACCGTCAGCTATGGACACCGATCCTGTGGGGATGCCTCTAGCTGCAGGCATCACCCCGGTACAAACACTTTCTCTGAAATATTGGCAATATCGGTAAATAAAAAGCTGATTCCGATATATCGGGGAAAGTCCATATCGGCCCTCGATATATTGGCTTTGCCGATAATCGGTCGATCTCTAAAATATATACACGTCCTGAGCAGAGCTGCCGACCCTGTAACAGTAAAACAAAGCAACTGGTTAAGCGGTAAGGCAAATTTGCATTTTAAGAGCTCCTACATACTTGGAAACTGAGCAAAAACAAATTCAGCTTTTTGGTAGGTGCTGGAGAACTAAGCTGGCATCTTGTATCAGGGAATCTATTTGTAAGATCTCTTTTACCTACACACTAACTATTGTTATTTTAAGGTGTTCCCACTCTCTCTGTGAGGTTTTTGTTACTTCTACGTTATATAGTTACCAGATTTTCCAAATCAAACCTGGGAACCCTATTGACCATGCTAACTTATAACCAAACCCCCAAAATCACATCCCCTTTTGTAATCACGTCTACACAACCACCAAAAATGAAGATGAGCGCATAGAAAAGTTGGCCCGAGAAACAATGGCTACACATGCGTAGCTGGTTCCAACATTCTTACTG
Source organism: Pelophylax lessonae (assembly GCF_965119305.1). Lineage (NCBI taxonomy): Eukaryota > Metazoa > Chordata > Amphibia > Anura > Ranidae > Pelophylax > Pelophylax lessonae. The sequence goes on from NC_138768.1 coordinate 66,057,555, forward strand.
GCGCCATTCTTAACAAGGCTCCCGTGCAGTGTATGATAGTAGTCCTGGACTACACCACCAGAGACATCGACCAGGAATGTTTGTTCACCATGACAGATATCTCATAGTGGGGACAGTTTCCAGCAATTGGGACAGCCATAATATAATGTAACAAGAGAACATCCAGATGTAGAAAAAGTAAGGGTGGCTTGCTAATGGGGACATTGCCAGGAATGTTTATTTGCTGGGGACAGACATCTGAAAATGGGGATTGTCCCCAGCAGAAGGGGACAGATGCAACCAATATTATAATGCAGTGGTCTCCTAACTCTGGCTTTGGGGTCTGATGGGGCACTATTCCTTCCACTGACACCAATAATGGGGCACCATTCCATCCACTGACACCAACGATGGGGCACTATTCCTCCTACTGACTTCAATAATGGGGCACTATTCCTCCTACTGACACCAATGATGGAGAACGATTTCTCCCATTAACACCAACAATGGGGCATTATTCTTCCCACTGGCACCAACAAAGTGACACAATTAATTTCAATGACACCAATGATAGGGCACTGTTCTTCCCGCTAACACCAAAGATTAGGCAATGTTTAGTTCCACTGAAGCCGGGACATTTTCTACTCACACTGGCCACAGCCGGCCCCCAAAAGTCTGAAGGACAATAGGCTGACCCTTTGTTTAAAACAGCCATTCTCAACAAGGGTTCTGTGGAACCTTAGGGTTCCTCCAGAGGTTGCTTGGGGTGAATTTGGCTAACTGACTTCCCATTTGATAACGCTGCATAGTTATGGGCCAATCCCTATTGACAGAGCCAGCTTTAAGGCACCAGTGATCATTTTATCTTTTTGCAAGGGTGGCATTTTGACTACAAGTTTAAGAACTGTAATCACCAATGAATTAGTTTTTCCAGGGGTTCCCTAAGACCTGAAAACTATTTCAAGGGTGCCTCTTGGGTAAAAAGGCCTGTTTAAAAAGTTTGGAGACCCTTTGTATAATGCAACAAGTGGACGTTCAGATTTATAAAGAGAAGTATAAGGCCCCTTTCACACTTGGAGTCCGTTGGCGGACTCCGTTTTTCTCAGCAGGGGATCGATCCGCCGATCCCCCGCTAAGCAGGCGGATGGCAGCTCTGTCTCCGCGGTGTGTGTGGAGACAGAGCTGTCAGGTCCCTGCTGTTCTCTATGGGGGAATCGGATGAGAACGGACCGCCTGTCCGTTCTCATCCCATCCGATCCAATCTGCTGGACGGATGGAAAATAGGGTTTCCATCCGTCCAGCTTTGACGGACTGGATCGGATGTCAGCGGACATGTCTCCGCTGACATCCCATGCACCATAGAGATGCATGGGGCATCCGTTCAGATCCGCCTGAAAAACTGGCAGGTGGATCTGAACAGTCCGCAAGTGTGAAAGGGGCCTAAAAAAGTAAGATCATATGTTATGTTTACTAAAAATTCTCTTTATTTCAGATTAGCACAGGGCATAAGATCAAGCTCTGATGTCCTTTCCCCTGTATCCAGTTCCTTGTCAAAGTGCACTGTAATACTGACCTAGAGCAGATGAAAACATAATAGTGGAAATGGCTTTAGAAAAAAAAACAATGACAACGTGATACCTTTCTATGGAAGAGTCATGAGAGGGTAAATATTACTTATAAACACATTTTGCAACACGGCACTGCGTTGCTTTAACTGACAATTACGCGGTCATGTGACATTGTACCCAAAAAAAAAAATTTTTGCCCTATAAACAAACTTGTTTACACATGCAGTGCTCTGTCCTGTGTAAATTCCAGACGATGGGTGGGTGCCGGCGGTAATCCATTGTCCGGCACCCGTTAATCAACATCTGCTGTATTTAATCACAGCACGTCCGGTGTTCTAAAATTTCATTGGACCTGTGAAAATTCCGGACCCTCGTCACTTCCGGTGACACTAAGTCACCACCAGCTGGTGCACAAGACATATTCCAGGTCCGATTAAATTTTAAGACTTAGCGAACAGCTGACTGAGAGGAGGCGGGGCTGAGGCACCGGGTATGTGCGGTCCACCAACTCCACTTCCGGGTCTATGCGTTCCAGACATAGATATTTTTTTTGTTGTTTTCTTTTCTATCATTCCACACATTTACACACAATCCCTTTACTTCAGTGGAACGGAAAGGCGGACACTCGTTTTTTTTTTTTTTTAGCACATACCAACACACTGTGCAGGGGTCCAGAAGCACTGCATTTCCCATGATGCATTTCCCCTTTCTGCTTAATATAAATACTAATTATGATTACGATGAATATTAAACATTTTATTATTTCTCTCGATGTGTGTAAGGGAATGTGTGGAATGATAGAAAAGAAAACAACAAAAAAAAAAGATCTATGTCTGGAACGCATAGACCCGGAAGTGGAGTTGGTGGACCGCACATACCCGGTGCCTCAGCACCGCCTCCTCTCAGTCAGCTGTTCGCTAAGTCTTAAAATTTCATCGGACCTGGAAAATGTCTTGTGCGCATGCGCACCGGGGCTCGCACCAGCTGTCGCACCAGCTGGTGGTGACGTAGCGTCACCGGAAGTGACGAGGGTCACCGGCGGTCTGCATGCGTGCCCCCTATCTGGAAGTTCCAGATCACGTACTAGGTATGTGACATCACGTACTAGGTACATGATCTGGTGCAGCAGAGCCGCCTTGCCACCGTATATCTATGTTATTTGGTCAGCAAGGGGTTAAGCTAATTTTTAAAAGAAATTTAAAGAAAACAAGTCAGCAATGGCCATTTCTAATTTGAATCATCCAGTCCTAAATTGTTAGTACCTCAAAGGATTTTTTTATTTTATTTACTTGCATTCTCTCCCTGTCAGAGCAGACATGTCAGACTGAGCGTTGGGCTATAAGGCTGACCCTTCTCCTACCTGAGCTCAGTGCTCATATAGGAAATAGGAAACTGTTATGTAACAGTTAGGAATACATAAAGCTAAATATTTTTAAATGACAGTTTTTTTCCTGCTCCAACAGCCAACAAAGAGTGTCAGTTGTTAGCTCTAAGCTCAGTCAGCTCACTTTCCTACTATGACAGGGAGAGAATACTAATAACAGCACACACACCTGTTCCTGAGAGGTAAGACTGCACTAGGGAGAGTCCCAACTAAAGATATCCATAAACAGATCCAAACTGTTGCATAATATGATGGACTCTGTTTCACATACATTATGAAATGATCTTTTGTGCTGAGAACATTAGTCATACTAAATGAATGTTTTAATCTCCAAATTGTCTCTTCTGATTGCATATAGACACTTTGTTTTTTTTTTTGTTTTTTTTTTTACATCAAACACATTAAAAGCTTGGTCAACGGGTGTCATTCTCCCTTCCCTCTTCACTGTCTTCCATGCAAGGAGACCCGCTACTTGCTTTTGTTACTTTCCCATTATATCTAATATTGTGAGTCTTGTACTTCACCCACGACACATAGGGAAGTTATGTATAAAACACGGAACTACTTATAACAACTCATATCGTATTCTGTATTTTGATGTGGATACTGTGTGCTATGTGACCCATGATATACTGATATACCTCATAGGCGTGCGCAGGGGGTGTGCCAGGTGTGCCTGGGCACATCCTAATCACCCAGTGCGGCGCAGATTACCCCTATTGTCCAGGGCCCACTGCCCTACTGACACCGTCCATGTTTTTATAAATTATTAAATGTTTGTTCACATTTATTCATAAGTGTGTGTGTCGGTTTGTATATATATATATATATATATATATATATATATATATATATATATATATATATATATATATATATATACAGTATATATACTGTATATACACAAACACACACATATGTTTGAGTTTTGGGGTGCACACCCTAATGCAATAGGCTGCGCACACCTATGATATACCTTCTGATTGCTGAAGACAGTTATTTTTTTTTTTTCTGTATCCTATTCTTTTTGATAACAAAAGGTCTAAAAAAGTTGATTACAAAAAAAAAGCTTGGTAAACATGCCCAATCCAATGGTTGTGTTATTTGTGATCCTCTGAGGCTCCAATCTTTAATGAATGCAAACTGTGCCTAAAATGATTCTCATTATGTTTTTCCATGTCAGCTAATCCTTACTATCCTGTGCTATGCTTTAAAAAAAATGTCAGTTAAATGTTACTATTCATGTGGAAATTAGTGTTTTTTTTATTTATAAAAGGGGGAACTAGTTGGGAACTGGTAATAAGTATCCAAAAGCAACACATCTAAAGTGCCTAAAAATAGTTTAAAATGTGCATGCTCAAAATAAATATCGAGTAATTGTAATTCTAAGCACATAGGTGTATAGCTTTAAGGGTGACTTTAGGTTTAGATGTAGTTTTATCTACAACATATGTATACATTTTAGTGTAAATATATAATTTCAAGCAGGGTATGAAAGAGAAGCCAAGAAAACTTTCTTACCATTCTTGCTGTCCTTTGAGACGGTCGTGTCAATACTACTTTGCCTTTTGAGCCTTTTCTCTTCTTCAGGTTGAAAATCCTCATTTACATCCAGCGCCTTTGCTTCATTTTCTGTATTTTTGGTGACTTCTTTCCCAGCAAATTTAAACTTCTTCTTCACCATTTTGCTATCTGTGCCCTTCTCACATAGGCTTGGAGAGCCTATGAAATACAGGGAACAGCTGGCACCTCTAGCCTGGTCTAGGTCAATGCTCCGAGCTCGGACAAGCTCTGCCCCTCTAATTGTGTCAGGGTCTCTGCACACTTGTGACAGCTCCTGAGTATTTGGAATGTTATCCTTGACATGCAGTGAATGTGCCTTTTCTATTTCAGTTGAATTATAACACATGCCATCCTTGGTTTTAACAAGGCTTAGCATTTCACCATTCCCACCAAAACAACTCAAATGTCTTTCAGCAATGCCCCCTTGGTAATTTTCCACAACAACATTGTTGATTATATTATGATGTCCTCTACTAATTGAAGCACAAAAACTGTGTAATGGAAATGTTTCAAGTGCCTTCTTCTTACTATGCATTTCGACCCCCTGGTGGACCGATGCATTTCGCTTCATTTGCTTTCCACTGATGTTTTGGACTGAGTTAGTTCTTAGATTACCATCAGTGAAAGGACTGTTGTCAGCCATCAGGCCACTGGATCCTTCTGTAGGTTCCAAACCTACGTTGGTATCATTTGCTACTTTGGGTATGCCCATTGTGTTATTCTCTGCTGGAGGTTTGTCAGCTAAATCCCCGATTTTTATTTCACAGTTATCCATGGTCTTGTTGTCTAATTCAGCATTTTCTTTTGGGGTTTGGCCAACAGAATTGTTCATTTTTATTGCATACTTGTCCATGGTCTTGTCTAATTCAGCATTTTCTTTTGGGGGTTGGCCAACAGAATTGTTCATTTTTATTGCATAGTTGTCCATGGTCTTGTTATCTGAATCATTTTCGATTGGGGGTTGGCCAACTAGATTATCAATTTGTATTGGAAAGTTGGTCATCATCCTGTTGTCTGCTTCAACATTCACTCTTGGTAGTTGGTAAACCAGATCATCACATTTTATCGGACAGTAGACCATGGCCTTATTGTCTGATTCAGCATTCCCTCTTGGTAGTTGGTCAACCAGATCATTACATTTTATCGGACAGTAGACCATGGTCTTATTGTCTGATTCAGTATTCCCTCTTGGTAGTTGGTCAACCAGATCATTACATTTTATCGGACAGTAGACCATGGTCTTATTGTCTGATTCAGTATTCCCTCTTGGTAGTTGGTCAACCAGATCATTACATTTTATTGGATAGTAGACCATGGTCTTATTGTCTGATTCAGTATTCCCTCTTGGTAGTTGGTCAACCAGATCATTACATTTTATCGGACAGTAGACCATGGTCTTATTGTCTGATTCAGCATTCGCTCTTGGTGGTTGGTCAACCAGATCATTACATTTTATCGGACAGTAGACCATGGTCTTATTGTCTGATTCAGTATTCCCTATTGGTAGTTGGTCAACCAGATCATTACATTTTATCGGACTGTAGACCATGGTCTTATTGTCTGATTCAGTATTCCCTATTGGTAGTTGGTCAACCAGATCATTACATTTTATCGGACAGTAGACCATGGTCTTATTGTCTGATTCAGTATTCCCTCTTGGTAGTTGGTCAACCAGATCATTACATTTTATCGGACAGTAGACCATGGTCTTATTGTCTGATTCAGTATTCCCTCTTGGTAGTTGGTCAACCAGATCATTACATTTTATTGGACAGTAGACCATGGTCTTATTGTCTGATTCAGTATTCCCTCTTGGTAGTTGGTCAACCAGATCATTACATTTTATCGGACAGTAGACCATGGTCTTATTGTCTGATTCAGCATTCGCTCTTGGGGGTTGGTCAACTAGTTCATAATTTTTTAGTGCACAGTTGGCCATGGTTTTGTTGTCTGATTCGCTATTCTCTCTTACTGGTTGGTCAACTAGATCATCAGTTTTTATTGCACAATTTTCTCTGCTCTGGCTGTCTGAATCTGTATTCGTTATTGCTGGTTGGCCGGCTAGATCATCCGTTTTTATTGCACAGTTGTCCATGGTCTGGCTGTATGATTTTTCAGACTCATTTCCATTTATATTGGATATTTCATGCTCATATTCTTGTTTGCAAACTTCCATATTATCTGTCATGTTTTCAATAAACTTTGTATCAATGGTTCCATCAGAAGAAATTGTACATAGATGTAGATCGATATTCACCGCTTGTAAAGTGCTATCCCCAATTTGTGACGCACTTTCTAAAATTTTTGGTTCCCTGTCAACAGTCTGTAATTCACTATTCTCTGATTCCAAACTATGATCCACGATTTCCGACTCTTTTCTTATGACCTCATTTATCTCAGGGTTTTTAAAGGATACAAGAAGTCCAGATACAAGTGATTTCTCTTTTTCAATACAATTATTTTCCTGGATATTCTCTCCGATTTTCTCCAAGGAATGGCTCCCATCTTGATTTTCAGATTCTACTGGATATTCCTGGGTGCCCTCCAACTCTTGGACGTCTTCTCCTTTTTCTTGTGCTGGGTTCTCAATGACTTTTAACTCAGAAGGTAGCTCTGTGGGCTGAATTTTTTCTTTCAGGTAATGTATTAGCTGTGAAAAAAAAATATACATGAACGTTTCACAGTATATAATTAAAGAATTAATCTGGGCAAATAGAAAACATCGTTAGACAGAACTCTGAAAATTCACTGTTGGATGTAATGTAAAGCAGCATTTCCCTTATCAAAGTTGTCCATTGATATTGAAAATAAATTCCACCATTCCCTTCACACAAATGACTGTGCGCCTTACATAGCAAACAATATGGGAAGCCCCCACTGGAAATGATGGCTCTTGCACATGCGCAGCCAAGGGGCAGTAAAAACAGGAAGCTGAGCTGTGGTAAACCCCCCCCCCCCCCCCAGCTAGCAGGGTTTGAGAGATTGTACTGTCTGTCAAATGCATCCATTAAAGCCAATAGGAACATGCCACAACCGTGAGCCTTGGTGTGTTTTTTCATCCAAAATCCCACATCTTTAGCTCTGAGGGGTTATTTATAGGACCTTTAGTTCTTCACTTTTTGTTGGGATCACATCCCCCAAAAGTGAATGACTACAAGTCCCTGCATGAACCCCTGATATCTAAGGATGTGACTCCACCCCAAAATTGAAGGACTACAAGCCCCAGCATGAACCCCTGATATCTAAGGATGTGACCCCCCCCCCCCCCACCAAAAGTGATGGACTACAAGTCCAAGCATACACCCTTAAGATTTAAGGATGTGACCCCATATATTTCACAGGTTCATGCTGGGACCTATAGTTCTTCACTAGTTGGGGAGGTGGGGGTGTCACCTCTTCAGCTTTGAGGGGTTCATGCTGGGACCTGCAATCCTTCCCTTTTGGGGGGAGTCAAACCACAAAAAAGTGAAGAACACTGTATTGTCCCAGAATGAAGGTGCCCGGGACCTGGAACAGACCTGCAAAATGCAGGACTGTCCCAGGCAATCCGGGACACGTGGACTGTGGAGTAACCACACACAGGAGCAAAGGTTAAAATCCCTGGAGAAGCACCATGAACTGGATAGACTTGTGTCTTTTTTCAACCAGATGAACACTGTAATTTTATATAAAACTATGCAATCAGAGATATGCAGCCACCATAATATTGTGGCATGTGACATGTGACTTGCTGCAGCGCTCCCCACTACTGTAGTCTAAATGAATACCTCTGCGCCATAGAATGTGCATTACTTTGCATTGTGGTAAAATGTGCATCATCGCAACACGCAGGGCTGGAGGAGCCCTAAAAGCACTGAGTGCACCCTGCAGCTTTAATATTTTTCCATCAAATTTTTCTGTTGTGTTCCTTCATTACAGCAGTATAATTTATCATTCATGCAAGGTACATAATCAGTTTTAGCTGAAAGGAAATGCTTCCTATCACTTTATTTTGCTGTCACTCCTTGATGCCTGTAATGACTTTCAGTTTTTGTTTTATATAATTGCAGATCTGCAAAAAAAAAAAAAAAAAACATTATACAGCTAGAACATTATGGCAACTCAGCTGCAAAGCAAAACACCTGTGTGATTAGGCTCTGCTGGAAGCAATCATTCGCTCATTTATGTGCCACATACTCAAGGAAAGCAATGCAGTAAAAATAGCTTCATCTTTACTGTCCTAAAACTAGCATGATGGCTGCCTATGTGAGGTTCCCCTTAACTACTTCAGCCCCGGAATGTTTACCCCCCTTCATGACCAGGCCATTTTTTGCGATATGGCACTGCTTTACTTTAACTGACAACTACACGGTCGTGCAACGCTGTACAAAATTAAATTGATGTCCTTTTTTTCCCACAAATAGAGCTTTCTTTTGGTTGCATTTGATCATCGCTGTGTTTTTTGGGGGGTTTTTTTGCGCTGTAAACAAAAAAAGACTGTCAATTTTGAAAAAAATAAAATCAAATTTCTTCTTCATTTTGGGTCAAGCAGTATTCTGCTACATATTTTTGGTAAAAAGAAAAATCCCAATAAGCATACATTGATTGGTTTGCACAAAAGTTAATGCATTTACAAACTATGAGATGTTTGTATTGATTTTTTATTTTTTAAATTTTTTTTTTACTAGTAATGGCCGTGATCAGGACAAATTGGACACTAAATTACACTTTTGACACTTTTTTGAGGACCAGTGACACTAATACAGGGATCAGTGCTAAATAATATGCACTGTCACTGTACTACTGACACTGGCAGGGAAGGGGTTAACATCAGGAGCAATCAAAGGGTTATATGTGTCCCCTGGGAGTGCTTTCTAACTGTGTGAGGGAGGTGCTTGTACTGTAAGAAGACAGAGATCCGTGTTCCTGCTTAGCAGAAACACAAGATCTCTGTCTTCTCGTGTCACAGAACGGCAACTTGCCTTGTTTACATGGGCAGTCCGCCGTTCTGTCTGCCTTGGGAACGATTGACGGGTCCCGGTGGACATCAACAATTAATAACCTAGACCTGCTGATCGGCTCCCGCTGTGTCCATTCACAGGGGTAGCTGGTTGCCGGCGGCGTGCATGTGCGCCCCAGATCAGGAAGAGCGAAATCACGTACAGGTATGTGCAATTGCACAGAGAGGCCGCCCCGATGCAGTAAAAGTACGTGGGTCAGTCCAGAAGCGGTTATGCTTGCCATGTTGACATGGTTCAGTTTTTTTTTGTTCTTGTTCAGTCAGGAGGCTGAATGAAAAAACTGAACTGATTCCCCCATCCTTTGTGTTAGATGGGGGAATCCTCCCTGCTAAAGGCTCGTACACACTATAAGAAAATCGGGCGAACATTTTTCTCCAAAGAATTTTTGTACGAATTTTTCATATAGTGTGTACACAACTTTCTACAGCCAATTCCAAATTTTCGCATGAAAATTCTCGAAGGGACAAACTCCAAAATATTTATTGTACAGGAAAAAACTAACAATTTTCGTTAAATCTGTACCGTTTTCCGTTTACAGATTGTATGGCTGAATTTGCATTGCATTCAGGGCAAACTCGTGCAGGACCCTTTTTTTGGTCCGCACCAGAATTGGATTGCATATGTTCACACCTATGCAATCCGATTCCTGTCTGAATTGCAGTGGCGGCCCATCCATTAGGGGCGCAGGGGCGCCGCCCCCCCATCCATGCCTCCGGCCCCCTAATCTACATGCAGGGCGCCGAGCGCATGGATTCCAATGGGGTTTGTTTTTTTTAAGCATGTGATTAGAGCCAGAGGCTCTAATAGGCTTCAAAAAAGAGTGGGCTCGGGGCACAGAGCACTGCGCTCCGAGCCCACACAGTTGTGTGACAATAGCGAATGAATATTCGCTATTGCCACACTGATTCTCCTCCTGGCCAATCAGGAAGCGGGTCTTGAGACCCATCTCCCGATTGGCCGAAAGGAGAGGCCCTGCTATTGGCTGAGGAGGAGGAGGGAGGAGACGCAGGGGAAGCCCATGGAAGAGACTGAGGGGAAGCCGCTGCCGCCACTGCTGCCTGCCCAGGGTGAGTGAGCGATGGGGGGGTTAGGTGTGCAGGCTGGAGCTGGTGTAGGGGGGGTATGGTGTGGCCTTTCTAACGCCCGCCCCCCCCGGCCCATGGATCACCAGCCGCCACTGCTGAATTGACAGTTCGCACTACTAAAGGCAAACCAATCTGGGGGTGTCTTTACCTTGTATTGACACTCCCAGCGGTTCGCATATGGCAGTGTGAACTGCCTGCGAGTTGGGTGCGATGTGGGAACCCGCAGTAGATTTGCAGGGTTTCCCGCATCGCAGCAATGTGAACGGAGCCTAAATGATTGTTCATCAGTATGATATGATAACCTGGAGTAATGCACCTGTTCAATTAGGCAGTATAATTAATGACATTTCCCTTTCCATTGTTGTTGCTTGTTCTCATTAACAGGTCATCTATTAAACCTGATTTAAAGCATGTGAGGTTGTGAAAATGATACATGACCCTCCATCTGGATGATAATTTATTTACAGCTGCAGAACAGAGGTGGCAGAAGGTACTCAGCAAACATATGAAACCAGTGGTCCCCCGGCTGTTGTAATGCATGCTGGGAATCCCAGCTTTGCTATGGCTGGCCAGCCAGTACTTGAACACAAATAGACTCCAAACCTAGAAATGTCTGATAGAAAATCTCATCTTGCCCATTGCAAACACATACCTCCCAACTTTCTGAGATGGAAATAAGGGATACCTATTAATAAAGGTATGTAGGCATAGGACACACACCCTGTCACTAAAGGAGAACTGCACAAAAAATAAATAAATGATTGGTTAAACCCACATGTGATTTTTACCACTACTATTTCTTTATATTGGCTTTTGGAATTTAAAATTGCAGCAATTTTGATATTGGATGAAAAGTTCAGCCCTGTGTGGCACTGCCCCAGTGAGGACTGCTAGATATTCACTCTGCGGGTCCCCCTGATTACCAGCACTCAGCTATAGCAGATACAATTTCTTAAAGAGGAAGTAAATCCTCCTCTACAACTTGTACCTATAGGTAGGCCTATGATAAGGCTTACCTATAGGTACTGTAAATATCTCCTAAACATGTACCATTTAGGAGATATTTACCTTACATGCAGCCAGTGACGTCACTGGGGCATGCGCTCTGAAGGAACGGCCGCTCGTGCCGTTCCTTCAGACTCCCGTGACGTCACCGCGGCTCCGGCTAATCAGATGGCCAGATGCCGCGATCCCGGAAGATGGGCGACTGGACATGTCGCCCGTCATAGAGGTGAGTGAGCGGCACGGCGGGGGCTCGTTCTAAGGTAAGTATTTCATAATGAGCTAGTATGCAATGCATATTAGCTCATTATGTTTTTCTCTTTCAGGGTGGAAAAAAAAAACAAGTTTACAACCTCTTTAATTCTTCTTGGCTCTTACTTCAACTATCAGTCCAGTCTCAGGACCCGCTTCCTGATTGGCTGGGAGACGAGTCAGTGTGATAATAGCGAATATTCATTCGCTATTGTCACACAACTGGGCGCCCCGGGCCCACCCTTTCTGAAGCCTATTAGAGCCTTTGGCCCTAATCACGTGCTTTAAAAAAAAATCCCCATTGAACTCCATGCGCCCAGCGCCCCTGCATGTAGATTAGGGGGCTGGATGCATGCATGGGGGCGGGGCGCCCCTGCGCCCCTAATGGATGGGCCCCCTGTCAGACCCCTTGACACGAGTCATTGTACTCATGATACTGCAGCCCCAGAGTCTCCAGTGTCTCCCCTCTCAGTCAACTTCCCTGGTCAAGCTCCTCTGACCCTCAGGACAGCCTCCTGCGACCCATGCATGGCACCTCTACAGAGGAGGAGGGATTCAGCTCGCCATGAAAGACCATGCAGCACATGTGCTCCTGTCTTTTATACAGTATCCCAGAATGCACCGAGGTGACCTGCCCTCTGCCAATCATCAGGACTGTAACAAGAGCCTATGCACCCATTCGTCAGGTTTCCTCCCACTGTCCAACATGCCTCCCTATTGAACCAGCGTGAAACACTCTTCTGACTGAATGAATCGCATACTGAGCACAACAAGCAGATCTCAGTAACAGATCCTGCTCTCTGGTAGGCAGAAAGCAATATAGATTTACCTGCAGTTCCTCTGATAGGCAGACAGAGCCAAAACTATACTCTCACTAGCACCTACCTAGGAGGGTGCTACACCGGTAAAATGCTTTTTGAAAGATAAATAGTGGATTTTATATAAAACTATATAAATCGGACCAAAATGAGGGACAAATGAGGAGGAAAAAGGGACAGAGGGACTTTGTTCCAAATGAGGGACAGTGCCTCGAAATCAGGAACCGTTGGGAGCCATGCAAACCAAGACCATTCTCCTATTCATTAACTATACCATAGAATACATAAAATGCTTTGAAAGGATGCGAGCACCACAAGATCTTTAATAAGTCCGGTGAGAATTTGTTTTTAAAAGAAAAAAAAAAATGCTGCCCATTTTTTACAACCACCTGTCTGAAAGAGACTGTTAGGAACACTCCCTGTGTACACTGAAGTGCTGTCATGAATCTGCCAGTTAAGAGTTAACTTAGTGCAGACTAATTGCACTAATTGGCAAAAGGCTGGCCTATTTAAACACCACAGCAGCACTGAGCCATTGCTGTCTTGTCTGCAGCTTTACCTGTACTTCCTGATCCTGAACCTGCTGTTTCCTGTTGACTTCCTGATCAACCTCCCGGCTTGTCCACTACTTCGTCTGCTTGCTGCCCGCCCTGACCTTGGCTCGTTCCTGTGACCACTCTCCTGCCTTATCCTTGTCGGCTTATCTGCTTCTGATTCTGGACGTGTTCACCTCCTGGTGGGGCAACCCTGGGGACCGCGACCTGGTGTTAGCTTGCAGCGCAGTCTATCCCCACCACCAGGGGCTCTAGTGAAAACCAGCTAGCACTTAGACTCCGCACCTCAGACTAGCCCGTGTCTACCACCAGTGTGACCCGTCCGTGTTCCTGTTGTACCAGATCCCACGAGGCTACCTCTGCACGGCAGGCTCAGCCACCAGCACCATTACAGTACAAGACAGCCATGTCGGAGCCTGCAAGAGGGGCCTCTCCTCTGGACGAGATCTGCCAACACTTGGGAGCATTGTCGCAAACAGTCAAGTCGCTCCAGGACAGCTATGTGCACTTGGAGGAACGCATGCACTCTGTGACTAACCCGGGGATCCCTCCTGTTTCTTTGGTACCCCCAACTTCCACGACACCAACAGGTTCGGTCTCAGGACCCACAGTGGTGATGCTACCACCTGAACCCAGGGTTCCTACACCAGAGCGATTTTCAGGAGATCGGGACAAATTTAGGGCGTTCCGTAACGCATGCGAACTTTATTTCTCACTGCAGCCCCGGACTTTCTCCTTGGAAGCCACCAAGGTTGGATTTGTCATCTCCCTACTCTTGGATGAACCCCAGTCCTGGGCACACCGACTTCTTGAAGAGTGCAGCCCACACCTAGACTCCTTGTCTTCCTTTTTTGGTGCCATGGCTCAATTATACGATGATCCACAGCGCACTTCCACAGCGGAAGCTGCTCTTCATGCACTCCAGCAAGGCCGCAGAGCAGTAGAGGAGTACGTCTCGGATTTTAGACGGTGGAGTACTGATACCGAGTGGAACGACGCAGCGCTACGTCACCAGTTCCGCTCAGGCCTATCTGAGGGTCTGAAGGACGAGCTAGCCCGAGTTGGCATTCCAGACTCCCTAGAGGCATTGATTTCATTGGCTATCCAGATAGATCGCCGGCTTCGTGAGCGCCGTGCGGAAAGGTCTGCCCAGCACCCACGCCCGTTCTGGATGATGCCGCGGTTCGCAACTCCGGCTCATGTCACCTCCACCAGGCCCATTCCGGCCAACCTGGCTCCTGCTAACTTCACACCAGATGCCCCAGAACCCATGCAGGTTGGCGTTATGCGGTCTACCCTAACCGCTGAAGAACGACACCGCCGGCAAAAGAATAACCTCTGCCTATACTGTGGTGAAGCCGGCGATTACGTACGTTCTTGCCCAGCAAAGTTACGTAAGTTTCTCTCCATCTCTCCTTCAAGTTATCCAGCATCCGCTGCCAGTGCTACTCACTTAGCGCTCCCTGTTTCGTTTCAACTCCCGGGAGGTACAATACCAGTCACCGCAATTATTGATTCTGGAGCGTGCAGCTGTTTCATTGATCTCACGTTCGCCATCCAACAACACATCCCTCTTCAAACCAAGACTCAAGGACTTTCCATTTTTCTTGCAGATGGGTCTCATATTAAGTCTGGACCTGTGACTCAGGAGACCCCTCCACTTCCTATGGTCACTTCTTCAGGTCACAAAGAGCTACTCAGCCTGGATGCTATTGCTTCCCCTTTATTTCCGGTTATCCTGGGATTGCCGTGGCTGCAGGCCCACAACCCGCAAATCGATTGGATGACAAGAACGATCAAATTTCAGTCTGATTACTGCATAAACTCCTGTTTACCGGTCTCTCTCAGCCCTGCCAGTACCCTGCTCTGTTTGGACTCTGACACAGATCTGCTTTCTGCTGTGCCTAAGCCTTATCATGGCTACCTGGTCGTTTTTAGTAAACGGGGGGCCGAGACCCTTCCTCCTCATCGCACATACGACTGCCCGATCGAGTTACTTCCTGGGGCCGGGATTCCATTCGGTCGTATCTTCCCTTTGTCAGAACGGGAATTGGAGGCTCTGAAAGAATACGTGGATGAAAATCTAAAGAAGGGGTTCATTCGTCCATCGACATCCCCAGCAGGGGCAGGAATCTTCTTCGTGGAAAAAAAGGACCACTCTCTCCGCCCCTGTGTGGACTATCGGGAACTAAATAAGATCACGGTCAAGAACCGTTACCCTCTTCCCCTGGTACCAGAACTTTTCCAAAGACTGAGGTCCGCCTCCATTTTCACTAAGTTAGACTTACGTGGGGCCTATAATTTGGTCCGTATTCGTGAGGGGGATGAGTGGAAAACAGCGTTTCGCACCAGGTTTGGGCATTTTGAATATCTGGTGATGCCCTTCGGCCTGTGCAACGCCCCAGCAACCTTTCAACAATTTGTAAATGATATTTTCAGAGACTGGTTAGATATCTTTGTTATTGTCTACCTGGACGATATCTTGATTTTCTCTGCATCCCTGGATCAACATCGGGGACATGTCAAAAATGTCCTCGGCAGACTCCGCCAACACGGATTATATGCCAAGCCGGAGAAGTGCGAATTTGAACGCCAGAGTATTCAGTTCCTAGGTCTCATAATTTCCACTGAAGGAATTAAGATGGATCCCCAAAAGGTCTCAGCCATCTTGGACTGGCCACCCCCGTCAGACAAGAAGGGCGTCCAGCGCTTCGTAGGTTTTGCCAACTTTTACAGGAGATTTATTAAGGGATTCTCTGACATCATTTCCCCCATTACACAGCTCACGAAGCAGAATACCCGGTTCAATTGGCCTCCTGAAGCCCAGACTGCCTTTCTAACCTTGAAAAGGCTCTTTACAACTGCTCCCATCCTGAGTCACCCGAATCCGGCCCTTCCTTACCTTCTTGAAGTAGATGCATCAGAAGTGGCCGTGGGGGCAGTTATTTTGCAAAGGCAGGGTACTAAAGATCTCATACATCCTATAGCCTTCTTCTCTCGTAAACTTTCCCCAGCAGAAAGGAACTATGACGTTGGCGATCGAGAACTTCTGGCCATTAAGGCTGCCCTTGAGGAGTGGAGGTACTTGTTGGAAGGGGCAACGCATCCTATCCTCATCTTCACAGATCACAAGAATCTTGAGTATTTAAGAGCTGCTAAACGGCTGAGGCCACGTCAGGCACGTTGGGCATTGTTTTTCTCAAGATTTTCCTTCCATATTACCTACCGGCCGGGATCTAAAAATGTCAAGCCAGATGCGCTCTCCCGCATGTTTGATGATCCAAAGGAAGTGCCAGTACCCGACACCATCCTGTCCGCAGGTAATTTTTTGTTATTACAGACCAACCTGATGGGCCAAATAAAGCAAGCTTCTGCAAAGAATCTCTGTCTCCCTGAGGTGTCCCTGGTACCCAGAGATGGGTTATTATGGCTTGAAGACAAGATCTTTGTCCCTGAAGAGGTCCGAGTGACGGTTTTAGGGTTATGCCATGACCACCCTCTGGCGGGCCATTTTGGTACTCATAAGACCCTGGATCTATTACAACGAACATTTTGGTGGCCAGATCTGGAACAGAGTTGCAGGGAGTACGTGAAGTCTTGTACCGTCTGTACCCGGAGCAAGTCTGTAAGAAACAAGGCATGGGGCCTGCTCAGGCCACTACCAGTCCCTGACAGGCCTTGGAAGATGGTCGCCATGGACTTCATAGTGGAGCTTCCCCCCTCAGAGGGCTGTTTGGCCATTTTTGTGGTTGTTGATCGTCTATCTAAGATGGCCCATTTCTTGCCACTCAGGAATACGCCCACGGCCAAGGAGACTGCAGAAGTTTTTATTAAAGAGATCGTTAGGCTTCATGGGGTTCCTGCAAATATTGTTTCAGATAGAGGGGTCCAGTTTACCTCCCGCTTCTGGAAAGCCTTGTGCGACGCGTTGAAGATTGAGCTGTCCTTGTCTTCCGCCTACCATCCTCAGACTAATGGACAAACCGAAAGGACAAACCAGACGTTGGAACAGTATATCCGTTGTTTCACCACATTTGTCCAGGATGACTGGGTGGCCCTACTACCATTGGCAGAGTTTGCATACAACAATGCTAAACATTCTGCTACAGGGCAAGCTCCATTCTTCGCAAACTACGGTTTCCATCCGTCCTTCTTACCGGACGTTCCCGCTGAACCCACAGTTCCAGCAGTACAGGATATCATTAGCTTCCTCAACCGCAATTGTAAACTGCTGCAGGATGCTATAATAAGGGCACAAGCAGCCTCTAAAATGATTTTTGACAGGAAGAGGAGAGGGGAACTAATCCTTCAACCAGGTGACCAGGTATGGCTATCTACATGCAACCTCCGCCTAGCCTGTCCCTCAAAGAAATTGGCACCCAAGTTTATTGGACCCTTCCCGGTCAAGAGGAAACTCAACGAGGTCTCATATGAATTACACTTACCTGATTCTCTTAGAATTCATCCGGTGTTTCATGTCCCCTTGTTAAAACCTACAGTCCCTAACTCCTTCCCGGGCAGAAGCTCGGAACCACCCGAACCTGTGATTGTCGATGGGGAGGAAGAATATGAGGTGGAAGCTATTTTGGATTGCAGGAGGAGGAGAGGTCAATTACAGTTTCTCATAAAGTGGAAAGGTTACGGTCTGGAAGAAAATTCCTGGGAACCGGAATGGAATATCCATGCTAAAGAACTGATCTATGCTTTCTTTCGCAGTCACCCACAAAAGAAAAACCTATTGGGCACCCGGAGGTTGCCCTTAAGGGGGGGGGGGCAATGTTAGGAACACTCCCTGTGTACACTGAAGTGCTGTCATGAATCTGCCAGTTAAGAGTTAACTTAGTGCAGACTAATTGCACTAATTGGCAAAAGGCTGGCCTATTTAAACACCACAGCAGCACTGAGCCATTGCTGTCTTGTCTGCAGCTTTACCTGTACTTCCTGATCCTGAACCTGCTGTTTCCTGTTGACTTCCTGATCGACCTCCCGGCTTGTCCACTACTTCGTCTGCTTGCTGCCCGCCCTGACCTTGGCTCGTTCCTGTGACCACTCTCCTGCCTTATCCTTGTCGGCTTATCTGCTTCTGATTCTGGACGTGTTCACCTCCTGGTGGGGCAACCCTGGGGACCGCGACCTGGTGTTAGCTTGCAGCGCAGTCTATCCCCACCACCAGGGGCTCTAGTGAAAACCAGCTAGTACTTAGACTCCGCACCTCAGACTAGCCCGTGTCTACCACCAGTGTGACCCGTCCGTGTTCCTGTTGTACCAGATCCCACGAGGCTACCTCTGCACGTCAGGCTCAGCCACCAGCACCATTACAGAGACCTTTTTCCTGACCTATAGTAGATGGCTTAAATTTTACCACCCAAGTAAAATTGACTGAGCGGGGTGGGAAGATCTATCAGTCGGGCAGTGACTTCAACCTATCAGATGCAGTCATTGTTAAGCACCACTCCAGTATTCAGGCAACCATGGGTACTGGGGCTGCGAAATATAATAGCTGGCAGCAGAGATGTATAGTAACTAAGTAGAACTACTTCACTACTGTACTTAAGTACCGAAAGGCGGTATCTGTACTTTCCTGGAGTAGAATTTTTTTCTCCTACTTCCACTTTTACTTCACATTTTTTCAATAATTTCAATACTTCTACTCCGATATTTTCTTTTTTGTGCTGCATAGTTACTGGTTACTATTATAAAAATTACCACCGCCAGAACAGTAGATGGCAGGTTTCATGAAGCTCAAAACATGTGTATTAGAGCCGGTTCACACTGGGGCGACCCGCCCTGCCACATTTATTGCAGGTGATATGTAAAGTCCTCTGTGGAAAACTCTCTTTCCTACTCCAGATATTCCTATTATTATAGGTAGGTTTGGAGACTGTATTGACAGATGCAGTGTTCTTGGTTTCAATATGCAGAGCCTGGAGCTCAGACAGTTCAATGGCTCTTGCAATCTCCTGCAGACTAGTAAGTGTGAGACTAGGTTCTCTCAATAATCTCCTCCTGAGGTGCACAGATGTGCATTTCTCTATGACCTGATCTCTGATTATCTCCTCAGTTACAGTCCCAAAATCACAAGACTTTGCCAGATATTTCAGCCTAGTCACATAACTGTCTGTGGTTTCTCCCAGTTCTTGCACAGCCTGTCTAAACTTATATCTTTCATAGGGAATATTTTTCTTTGGCTCAAAGTACTCACTCAGTCTATTCATGGCTGTCTCATAGTCTGAATCTTCCCCTGTTGCTCCCAGGGTTTCAAAAATGTCCTGAACTTGAGGTCCAGCTAGATGCAGCAGCATGGCTCTCTTCTGAGCAGGTGCAGTCACTCCTGTGGCTATAACATAGAGCTGAAATCCCTTCTTCCACTTGTCCCAGCGCTGTGAGAGACTAGTGTGGTCTCCAGACTCCGCCGCCCACAAGCGGAGGAGTACAGCAACGTAGGTCTACGTCGCTGGACGGGAACGAGCCACTTTGCCGCAGTACAAGCTCAGTGAGCAGTCGGCAAGTGGTTAAAGAGGTGGAGATCTACCTGAACAACATGGGAAAAGATCACCGGGCATGGTGTTGCCTCCTCACACTCGGTTCAAACTTCTAATTGCCGAACTACCGTGTCACAAACGTGTGCGTGTGCAGCAATCATGGGTTTAAGTCAGGTTCTGAGGAGGCAACATATCACCCCCTCACCACCTGTCAAACACACTGGGGTCGCTTTTCAGAGGAGCAGCAGTGCCTGCTGCACTTGTAAATGAGCCCTTCGTGGCATTTGGCAGGCGGTGTGAAAGCAGACCTATACTATTATGTTGCTTCACGCTGACCTGAAGATCTCTTCTTTCCTGCTGCTTGCACCACTCTGGAGACCGATAGCCGGGATAAGAGGTGGAGTGCAGTTGGTATCACTCCATATGGGACAGGAGCCAGCACTACAGTTTTTACGGTTACAGCCAGGGCCGGCCCCACCATGGGTCCCGCTGGGTCCATTGGACCAAGGCAGAACTTGGAGAGGGGCGACAAATTGACTCCCAAGATTTTTTTTGTACGTCATCAGTTTGTGGCGCGTTACGGGCGGCATTTCCCCATCTCATACTGCCACCCGTAGTGCAAACTGATGAGTATGAGGAGAGGAGGCAGAGCGTCTCCTCCGGGGGAACGTCCCTCACATGATCGTGGTGTGCACAATGACGTCAGACATCAGCGCACTCCATCTCACGCAGGACAGGCTGGATCTTCTAGGGGGGTGGGCACAGCAGACACAGGAGTGTCAGGAGGACTGAGGACAGACAGTGGGTGTTTGGTGGACCGGATTCGGTGGTGAGATATGGAAGAAGATAACTGTATAAATAATATTTTCTGAATGTTATATTTATATAAAATAATGGATGTGGGGGCTTTTTGGTGGGCAGCATTTCATTTTTGGACCCAGGCAGCACAACGCCTTGACTACAGCTCCATCTTTACAAGTAGTCCCTCTGCATTGCACTCTGTTTGATGCCCTGGGAAAGAGAGTTAGCAAGCCCAGACCATGATCTACTAGTCACCTGTCCGCAATCCACTGGTAGATCGTGATCTACGAGTTGCTGACCTCCGGATTAGAGGATATTCTCTTCCATATCCCCTAGAACTAAATGAACAATTAACCCTTACATCGTGGTCACATCCAATTGCAGAAGTTGGCGCTGCTACAGTGGTAGAAGCAATCTTCCAGATCCTGAGCCTTGCTGGCGCTGCACTGCCGCAGGAAACAGAACTCCTTGTGTTTTTTTTAATGAATACAAGGCGTTCTCTATTTGGACGAGGTGGAGAGGAGGGGTTGTGACATCACAATCTTCACCTCATCTAATCAGAGGATGCCTTGTATTCATTAAAAAAAAAATTCAAGGCATTCTGTGCATGGCGGTAGTGCTGGGTTGAGCGAACCCCCCAACATGATCAATAAACATAGGGACTCATGGCTATCACTGTAGCAGCGCCAAATACTAGATTGATTGTCACCTTGCCCAGCAGCCCATCAGGTATGATATGTGAATACTTGCATTATGCCAAGCTGGATCAGTGTAAGTATATAATAAAATTCATACCTGGAGTTACGTTTTAAGTCCGAGAGGACTCTTGTGCTGCTGCTGTGGGATCAGAATAGCATGCAGACTCTCCATTTTACAGCCTATTCAAACCAGCGTGTGTGCATTGTGCTCTACAGTGCCTTGAAAAAGTATTCATACCCCTTGGAATTTTCCACATTTTGTCATGTTACAACCAAAAATGTAAATGTATTTTATTGGGATTTTATGTGATAGACCAACACAAAGTGGCACATAATTGTGAAGTGGAAGGAAAACGATAAATTGTTTTCAAAAAATGTTTCAAATAAATATCTGAAAAGTGTGGTGTCAATACTGTGTAGAACCACCTTTCGCTAAAATTACAGCTGCAAGTCTTTTTGGGGATGTCTCTACCAGCTTTGCACATCTAGAGAGTCACATTTTTGCCCATTTTTCTTTGCAAAATAGCTCAAGATTGGATGGAGAGCATCTAAACAGCAATTTTCAAGTCTTGCCGCAGATTCTCAATTGGATGTAGGTCTGCACTTTGACTGGGCCATTCTAACACAGGAATATGCTTTGATCTAAACCATTGTAGCTCTGGCTGTATGTTTAGAATTGTTTTCCTGCTGGAAGGTGAACCTCCGCCCCAGTCTCAAGTCTTTTGTAGAATCAAATAGGTTTCCTTCTAAGATTTCCTGTATTTGGCTCCATCCATCTTCCCTTCAACTCTGACCAGCTTCCCTGTCCCTGCTGTAGAAAAAGCATCCCCACAACTTGATGCTGCCACCACCATGTTTCACGGTGGGGATGGTGTGTTCAGGCTGCTGTGCAGTGTTAGTTTTCTGCCACACATAGCGTTTTGCTTTTAGGCCAAAAAGTAAACTTTTTGGTCTAATTTGACCAGAGCACCTTCTTCCAAATGTTTGCTGTGTCCCCCACATGGCTTCTCACAAACTGCAAACAGGACTTCTTATGGCTTTCTTTCAACAATGGCTTTCTTCTTGCCACTCTTCCATAAAGGCCAGATTTGTGGAGTGAACTACTAATCGTTGTCCTGTGGACAGATGGTCAGCAGGTGTCGGAAGTGCTCTAGCCAGTCAGTCCAGGGGGTGTCCTCATCAGGCTATGAAGGAGAAGATAACCTCAAATTGCATTAGCCAATGTGTCTACGGGCATTGTGAATTTACGTATATGGACTATGTACTATGGCAGATGATGTTATGTTTAAGCTATGATGCCAGCATTGGTTTGTGAGTACATTCACCTCCGTTTTATACCATTTAATAAAACATGTTTTGAGGATAATGCTCTAGGCCCACGTGACTTCTTTGTTTCCTATACTTACAGTCATATCAGAAGTCCCCAGTCTTTTGAGGGCAGCAAGGAGCACATTATCCACATGCAGTATTATTTCAAGATAGGAATTTGACACCACGTTGAGACTTATTGCACAGCACAGGAGAGTAAATATAGCGACATTTTCAGGACAGATTTTTCCACCTGAGCTGTGGATCTCTGCAGCTCCTCCAGAGTTACCATCGGCCTCTTGGCTGCTTCTCTGAATAATGCTCTCCTTGCCCAGCCTGTCAGTTTAGGTGGACGGCCATGTC
The DNA here is from genome assembly GCF_965119305.1 of Pelophylax lessonae. Taxonomy (NCBI): domain Eukaryota; kingdom Metazoa; phylum Chordata; class Amphibia; order Anura; family Ranidae; genus Pelophylax; species Pelophylax lessonae. The sequence continues at coordinate 66,080,412 of NC_138768.1, forward strand.
TTGGTAGGTTTGCAGTTGTGCCATACTCTTTCCATTTTCAGATGATGGATTGAACAGTGCCCTGTGAGATGTTCAAAGCTTGGGATACTTTTTTTATAACCTAACCCTGCTTTAAACTTCTCTACAACCTTATCCCAAACCTGACTGGTGTGTTTCTTGGCCTTCATGATGCTGTTTGTTCACTAAGGTTCTCTAAAAAAACCTCTGAGGGCTTCACAGAACAGCTGTAACTATACAGAGATTAAATTACTGTAGCACTGCCCCCTTGAGGACTGCTGGATAATATACTTTCGGGTCCCCCTGGGTTACCATTAGTGGAGGGCCTAACCCTCCAAAGCAAGCCTGCAAAGGAATTTGGATTAAGCATGGACAAATGCATAGCTACTTACATCAGTGAGACTGCCTTCTCCTCAGAGGCAACCTTCTCACCACATCATCTCTAACTGTACATTCTTGCAGAGATTCTCTTCAGTAGTAATTTCTTTTGCATGTGCGCGCTATTCTTTTTTAATATACATGTCTTTTGGTTCATAGCTGCAGCAGCTTTAGAAATACATGGGTATGCTCCCCCAAATTTTTTGCTTGTTTATTATGTATTCAGTCTGACCAGACTACCGAGGTTGAGCAACCTTCCCCACCCCCCACACACACCTGTACTCTATCAGTGTCCACTATCAAGTAGATATAGGAGGAGTCCCCTGTAGTGCATTTGCACATCTCTCCCAGCAAGGAGTATTATCTCCAAGGGTTAGAAAGGCTGGATCCATCTCTTTTTCATGGATAGTGTAGGACCCACTGATAATGGGGTACTTTGATGTAGTAGTGGGCTTGAGCACTATATGGCCATATGGTGGGACCAAATCCCCATTTTTATTTATGGATTGTCTTCAGATTTGGTAGTAATTTCTTTTGCATGTGCGCGCTATTCTTTTTTAATATACCATTAGTGGAGGGCCTAGCCCTCCAAAGCAAGCCTGCAAAGGAATTTGGATTAAGCATGGACAAATGCATAGCTACTTACATCAGTGAGACTGCCCTCTCCTCAGAGGCGACCTTCTCACCACATCATCTCTAACTGTACATTCTTGCAGAGATTCTCTTCAGTTCCTGCCCCCTCAGGGCACACTTGACTTGACGTTCCATTATTACTGCTGAAACAGATAACAATTAGACCTTGCCAAGCTAACTATCTATCTCATCTCTGAAAACCATTTTTGGTGATAATAGGCACAGTCCCTCCTCAACACTCGGGCACTGACTCTCCTCCACACCCACAAGTTCAGAATAAAGACAATGCGGAGCCCACTGGTGTTCACGGTGTCGTTTCCTTCTGTAACACTGAGGCAACACATTTTCTGTGACAAGCTATATTGCTGGAGCCTGGGCAAGCTTGTCCAACTTTTGAGTTTTAAACATCTCTTCGAGGGGTTCCTCACTCTGGCATCCCCTACTCTGAAGAGACAATGAGCCTTTACCTCCTTGTCCGAGGTAGCAACTCGCACAAAGTTCTCTCAACTGGCCCACTGGCCTAACAGGATTTTAAAAAATGTCCTTTGAGCAAAGTATCTGTGTAAAGGAATCCTCTTCTTTTGTACTCCTTCTCCTGGCCCGTTGGCCCAAAGGATCTTGTTAGAACATTTGGTAAAGAAGGCTTCTGATAGCAACTGAAGCATGACACCAAGTGACTACTGAAGTCCTCTGAACAGAAAGTCTGTTGTGTGTTAGAGGGTCGGCCCTCTTTTGATGGTACTACACAGTGGTAGCAGTTCTGCTGATTTCCCGATCCCTTTTGCAAGGATAGAAGGGAAAGGGGGATACGTGAATAGGGATTTGGCCCTAGCAACAACAGCTTGAACTTGTGCCGGAACTTGCACTTGAACTTCAGGCTCACCAGCCCCTTTGCTTCTCAAAGATCTCCTAGGCTAGCCAGCCTTATAGCAACAGTCCCTGTGCAAGGGTGGGATCCTACAGCCTTAGCAGTAATGGTCAGGATGAGGGATCCAGACAAACTTCCCCTCAGAGTCCTGGAAACGGACAGACCAAGCCTGGCCAGTTCCGTTTGGGCAGCGGACCTCCACACGATCTAGGTAGATGGCCTGCCCTAGGTTCCAGTTGGTCTTTACAGAGCAGAAGGTGTTCCATAGCTTAGGCCTCTCTTTGTCCCAATACAGCTTGGGGATGTAAAGGAACTCCCAAATCGCATTGTTGCATCACTCTTCTCTCTGGCCTCGATCTCCAACATATTCTCCGGAGGAGCGTAGTGGTAATCGTACCCATACTCCAGGGCCACCTTCCTCTGTATGAAACGTTGACATCTTGAGAACCTGGGAAGGGTCTGTCGATTTCCTCTTCCAGGAGGGGAGTATAGTGTCTCTGTTCTCCTCCTGATGAGCTTTGAATAGGCCTCGTTCTGATCCCGAGCCCGGATGTAGGTACGAGGGGGGGACAAATCTAGGACCCTCGTAGCATAGACTTCACAGAACCCCAAATTCCTGGCACACTGCATGCGTACAACAGAATCACTTGTCTCTTCATCAGGTAAACTGGGACTTGCTTGCAGGGCTGCTACTTTCATCTGCTCCCCAGTCCCACTCTGTCTCTTCCTCCGACTTCTACACCTCTTTTCCTTCTACCAAGGACCTGAACCAATGCTGGAAGCTGGGTGACCCTACATCAATGGCTCCGACCTCCTCTCCACTGGACACACTGGAGGCCTCTCTCCTGGAAGCCAATTGATTCCCCTCTGCCTTGATTGAAGGCATGGATTCTACCTGTGCAGGTATGGCTGGCCCTCTTCCTTGCAGCGACTCGGCCTGTATCACCTGGGCACATTTCACCTCCAAGGTGTGAGTCTCCCTGGTCTGGAATATGGCAGCGTAAGTCTGCACCACTGGCCTCGGCTCCAGTAGCACTCTCGGCACTCCCCTTCCTCTGCCCACAGGGATCCTTATAGGCACCAGCGATTCCTGAGTGAATCCTGTCTCCCAGCTCACACACAGCTTCCTGGGCCGACAATCACTCTGCACCGCCTGCACAAGTAGTTCACCACAGTGTCCACACTGACTCCAGGCCTGCAGCTGCACGGACACATTCAAGCACCGGCCACATACCAGCCAGAGATGTTCCTTGCCTCCTCCACTGCACAGCGCCAATCTTTCGTTGGGCACCAACCGAACTCCGGTGTCCCACAGGACCAACGCCCGTGATTCCATCCGCTTCTCAGGTACTCCGCCCACATGTGGGATAGCCCCTGCGCTCCGGCTCACTCCGGCATCTGCCATCTTGCTCCTCCACACACGTGTCTTCTCCGAAGGCAGAAGTGATGTCTCAGCTCTCTTCCTCCTTTCGGATTTGCAGTCTGTGGGCGGCGACTCCGCCCACAACTCCAGACTAACTGACTCTCTGGCGGTGGCTCCTCCTGTTAGGCAGATCTCTTTAATGCGCGCTTTCCCGCACGGTGCAGTAACTTCTTTGCTACTGCTACAACTCTGCTTAGCCAGCACGAATGTCACTGCCATGCAGATTGTGTTCACCGACACACACATATCTGCCCTCTCCATCTGTACCTGGGCCTCAGCTGCACTTCTTCCTTCCCCAAGCCAACTGACCTCCTATACTGTTCAGGAAAATTGTCCCGCTGTCATGAATTGCATAGTCAACATTTTTCTTCACAATACATGTACAGACATGACTACTGACACACCGATCCCTGTGTCCCAGGTCACCACTGTCCTCATCCACACTTGCACCAATTACTGTAAAGCAGACACAGTCCTTTTGTACAATACAGTGCATTTCTTCTCCATTTGTTGCCCATGGCAACCACAGTTACTAACTTGACTTGTCAGCACACTTTCACTAATCACTGTAGAGCAGACATTATCCTCTTCACTGACACTCCACTGACACTCCAATACATTACTTGGGAATCATGGCATTACTTGGCAGAATTTCTCGGCCGTTGCTGCTAGCAACCATTGCAGTAACCCAGGACTGCATCCCGGACGACGCCCCCAAATGTAGCACTGCCCCTTTGAAGACTGCTGGATAATACACTTTCGGGTCCCCCTGGGTTACCGTTAGCTACACTGGTATTCACAATTTAACACTTTAATTCTTGGCTCAGTCAATGATCAGTCCAGGGGTATGTAGTTGTTTTTGGTGTTTTGTTTTAAGTAGGGATGGGAGAAGGGAATAGTGGGATACTCCAAATTGACTATTCACAAGATGCGAGGACTCTTGTCTGATGATGCAGCCAGGCTGCTAATTCACCCTGCCACTAGGTGAATTTAGATTAAGTCTCTATCCAGATGACTTGAGGAACTACATTCTCTTCAGGATACTCTCCTAGTACCCCCTTTCACATGACACACTGACACCAGTCTTCTGACTATCCTACTCTGTGGTGGCCCCCCTCAGGTCAGACCCCTTGACACGATCCCCTGTACTCATGATGCTGTTTTTTTCTAGGGTCTCCAGTGTTTCTCCCCCATTTAGTCAGTTCTCCTGGACCTCTGGGTTCATTTACATTCCTTTGATCCCCAGGCCGACCGCCTGCGACCACGTGCCACCACAACAGAAGAGGAGGCAGACGCCATTCTCCCTGCACTCCCTGGACTCTTCACTCCAGCCAAAGACCCTGCAGCACATGTGCTCCTGGATTTTATACAGTATCCCATAATGCACCGAGACAGCCAGTCTCTGCCAATCACCAGGACTGTATCAAAGCCTGTGTATCCATTGGTCAGGTTTTCTCCCACTGTCCAACATGCCTCCCTATTGGACCAGTGTGAAACACTCTCTAGACCCAACAAATCACACACACACGGAGCACACAGAACAGACCTAACTCACAGATCCTGCTCTCTGGTAGGCAGAAAGCAATATAGATTTGCCTGCTGCTCCCCTGATAGGCAGACAGAGCCAAAAACTATACTCTCTCACTAGCACCTACCTAGGAGGGTGCTACATTACGCACAGGTGAACTCTATTTACTAATTAGGTGACTTCTGAAGGCAGTTGGTTCCACTAGATTTTAGTTAGGGGTATCAGAGTAAAGGGGGCTGAATATAAATGCAGGCCACACTTTTCACATATTTATTTGTAAACAAATTTAAAAACCATTTATCATTTTTCCTTCCACTTGCAAATTCTGTGCCACTTTGTGTTGGTCTATCACAGTGATGGCGAACCTTGGCACCCCAGATGTTTTGGAACTATATTTCCCATGATGCTCAACTACATTGCAGAGTGCATGAGCATCATGGGAAATGTAGTTCCAAAACATCTGGGGTGCCAAGGTTCGCCATCAGTGGTCTATCACATCAAATCACAACAAAATACATTTAGGTATTTGGTTGTAACATGAACATTTTTTGAAAATTTCAAGGTGTATGAATACTTTTTCAAGGCACTGTATATAACATGCACTTATTGTCCATTATGTAACGAATTGCAATGCGATGTATTGCAACAAAACATGCTGCTCTGCAAAAAAACTGCATTAGAGCACACAAACAGAGCATGTTGGTGAGAAACTGTAACAATAGGACATAAAGCAAAGTGCCTTGTCCATGCGTTGGGACTACATTGGGCAATGGTGTGCATATGGCTGGGCCATTAGCTGACTCACTCAGAGCACTACAGCACAGTCCAGAAACCCATCGGCACTGAAAACAAATTCCTGTTGCTCTCTGAGTTCATATATATTCCTGATGTTCTCCTGGTATTATAGTGACACCCGCTGTCAGATGCAATGACAAACTACGGTTGTGTTTCCTGTCACACTCCACTAGAGGAGTTAATCCCTGCTAAAGTGTAAATAAGTACTAAAGGTTGTCATAGAAGTCATAGGTGACAAGGAGTCATCGCGGGTTGTATTGGGTAAATCTCCGAAGTACAATGTCCTGTAACAGGCAATAGAAATACCTGCCTGTCAAGTCCTAATCACATGGCTAATTTTACTGCAGCCAAGGCATTCGAACATTTGCTACAAAAGAAGTAATAAAGTGTCCTACTCACTAATCACTGGTAAGGCGGATACAGAGTCTAGTCTCCGGAGGGGCCTTGCCAGAAATAAGGTGTTGCTTACAGAACTGTATGTAGAACTGTGTTGCTGTAGAACTGCTACAGTGCACCTCTCCATCCCGGACTCATGCCCCTACAGCCTTCCCTCTTAGTTTCACCACAGTGAGGTGGCGGAGGCAGGGCCATCTTTAATATTGATTAGAGTCCAGTGGCGGCCGGCCCATAGGGGGCGCAGGGGCGCCGCCCCCCCCCCCCCCCCAAAAAAAGAAAAAGAAAAAAAAAAGATTTAAAAAAAAAAAAAAAAATTTTTGCCCACAAGGGGCGCCCGTCTCATTGGTGCCTATGGGGGTGGGGTTTTCCACCCGCAGAGGCGCCGATAGACGGCCTTCTGGGGCGTAACTGTAGCGCAGAGCTCTGCGCTCCACCACCCCTCTTTCGGCGTCCGCCGCATTGGTGCCGATGGGGGGTGGGGTTTTCCACCAGCAGAGGCGCCAATTGGCGGCCTTCTGGGGCGTAACTGTAGCGCAGAAAAATGCGCTACACCACCCCCTTTTGTGATGTCTTGGATCATGATTGGTCCAGACTCCAGCCTGGACCAATCATGATTCAGGACATCCATGGTGACCTCGTTGGGGGCGGTGCCGGTGCGTGCATCAGTCACTCACCGTCACCGCCCGGTCACTTTCCCGCCGCAGCCCGCGAAGAAGAGGAGTCGCGAGGAGGGGAGAAGCCGCCGCCAGGAGCCGAGCAGAAGAGGACGGACATCAGAGTCGCGAGGAGGGGAGAAGCCGCCGCCGGGAGCCGAGCCGTCGCCAGGTAAGTGCCTATTCCACCACCTGCGCCATGCCTGTGCCATGCCTATTCCACCACCTGCGCCATGCCTGTGCCATGCCTATTCCACCACCTGCGCCATGCCTGTACCATCTGTGCCATGCCTATTCCACCACCTGTGCCATGACCTTACCACCACCTGTGCCATGACCTTACCATCACCTGTGCCATGACCTTACCATCACCTGTGCCATGCCTGTACCATCTGTGCCATGCCTATTCCACCACCTGTGCCATGCCTGTACCATCTGTGCCATGCCTATTCCACCACCTGCGCCATGCCTGTGCCATGCCCATTCCACCACCAGCGCCATGCCTGTGCCATGCCTATTCCACCACCTGCGCCATGCCTGTGCCATGCCTATTCCACCACCTGCGCCATGCCTGTACCATCTGTGCCATGCCTATTCCACCACCTGTGCCATGACCTTACCATCACCTGTGCCATGACCTTACCATCACCTGTGCCATGCCTGTACCATCTGTGCCATGCCTATTCCACCACCTGCGCCATGCCTGTGCCATGCCTATTCCACCACCTGCGCCATGCCTGTGCCATGCCTATTCCACCACCTGCGCCATGCCTGTGCCATGCCTATTCCACCACCTGCGCCATGCCTGTACCATCTGTGCCATGCCTATTCCACCACCTGTGCCATGACCTTACCACCACCTGTGCCATGACCTTACCATCACCTGTGCCATGCCTGTACCATCTGTGCCATGCCTATTTCACCACCTGTGCCATGCCTGTACCATCTGTGCCATGCCTATTCCACCACCTGCGCCATGCCTGTGCCATGCCCATTCCACCACCAGCGCCATGCCTGTGCCATGCCTATTCCACCACCTGCGCCATGCCTGTGCCATGCCTATTCCACCACCTGCGCCATGCCTGTACCATCTGTGCCATGCCTATTCCATCACCTGTGCCAAGCCTGTGCCATGCCTATTCCACCACCTGTGCCATGCCTGTACCATCTGTGCCATGCCTATTCCACCACCTGCGCCATGCCTGTGCCATGCCTATTCCACCACCTGCGCCATGCCTGTACCATCTGTGCCATGCCTATTACATCACCTGTGCCATGCCTGTGCCATGCCTATTCCACAACCTGCGCCATGCCTGTACCATCTGTGCCATGCCTATTCCACCACCTGTGCCATGACCTTACCATCACCTGTGCCATGACCTTACCATCACCTGTGCCATGCCTGTACCATCTGTGCCATGCCTATTCCATCACCTGCGCCATGCCTGTACCATCTGCGGCATGCCTATTCCATCACCTGTGCCATGCCTATTCCATCACCTGTGCCATGCCTATTCAATCACCTGCGCCATGCCTGTACCATCTGTGCCATGCCTATTCCACCACCTGTGCCATGACCTTACCATCACCTGTGCCATGCCTATTCCATCACCTGTGCCATGCCTGTAACATCTGTGCCATGCCTATTCCATCACCTGCGCCATGCCTGTACCATCTGCGGCATGCCTATTCCACCACCTGTGCCATGCCTGTACCATCTGTGCCATGCCTATTCCACCACCTGCGCCATGCCTGTGCCATGCCTATTCCACCACCTGCGCCATGCCTGTACCATCTGTGCCATGCCTATTCCATCACCTGTGCCATGCCTATTCCACCACCTGCGCCATGCCTGTACCATCTGTGCCATGCCTATTCCATCACCTGTGCCATGCCTATTTCACCACCTGCGCCATGCCTGTACCATCTGTGCCATGCCTATTCCACCACCTGTGCCATGACCTTACCATCACCTGTGCCATGCCTGTACCATCTGTGCCATGCCTATTCCACCACCTGCGCCATGCCTATTCCACCACCTGTGCCATGGCCTTACCATCACCTGTGCCATGCCTATTCCATCACCTGCCCCATGCCTGTACCATCTGTGCCATGCCTATTCCACCACCTGTGCCATGACCTTACCATCACCTGTGCCATGCCTGTACCATCTGCGCCATGCCTATTCCACCACCTGCGCCATGCCTATTCCACCACCTGTGCCATGACCTTACCATCACCTGTGCCATGCCTATTCCATCACCTGCGCCATGCCTGTACCATCTGTGCCATGCCTATTCCACCACCTGTGCCATGACCTTACCATCACCTGTGCCATGCCTATTCCATCACCTGTGTCATGCCTATTCCACCACCTGTGCCATGACCTTACCATCACCTGTGCCATGCCTATTCCATCACCTGTGCCATGCCTATTCCATCACCTGCGCCATGCCTGTACCATCTGTGCCATGCCAATTCCACCACCTGTGCCATGACCTTACCATCACCTGTGCCATGCCTATTCCATCACCTGTGCCATGCCTGTACCATCTGTTCCATGCCTATTCCATCACCTGCGCCATGCCTGTACCATCTGTGCCATGCCTATTCCACCACCTGTGCCATGACCTTACCATCACCTGTGCCATGCCTATTCCATCACCTGTGCCATGCCTGTACCATCTGTTCCATGCCTATTCCATCACCTGCGCCATGCCTGTACCATCTGTGCCATGCCTATTCCACCACCTGTGCCATGCCTGTACCATCTGTGCCATGCCTATTCCATCACCTGTGCCATGCCTATACCATCTGTGCCATGCCTATTCCACCACCTGCGCCATGCCTGTGCCATGCCTATTCCACCACCTGCGCCATGCCTGTACCATCTGTGCCATGCCTATTCCACCACCTGTGCCATGTCTGTACCATCTGTGCCATGCCTATTCCATCACCTGTGCCATGCCTATACCATCTGTGCCATGCCTATTCCATCACCTGTGCCATGCCTGTACCATCTGTGCCCTGCCTGTACCATCACCTGTGCCATGCCTGTACCATCACCTGTGCCATGCCTGTACCATCTGTGCCATGCCTATTCCATCACCTGTGCCATGCCTATACCATCTGTGCCATGCCTATTCCATCACCTGTGCCATGCCTGTACCATCACCTGTGCCATGCCTGTACCATCACCTGTGCAATGCCTATTTCATCACCTGTGCCATGCCTGTACCATCACCTGTGCCATGCCTGTACCATCTGTGCCATGCCTGTACCATCTGTGCCATGCCTATTCCATCACCTGTGCCATGCCTGTACCATCACCTGTGCAATGCCTATTCCATCACCTGCGCCATGCCTATACCATCACCTGTGCCATGCCTATACCATCACCTGTGCCATGCCTATTCTACCACCTGTTCAATGCCTATACCATCTGTGCCATGCCTATTCCATCACCTGTGCCATGCCTGTACCATCTGTGCCATGCCTATACCATCACATGTGCCATGCCTGTACCATGACCTCAAAGTCATGCAATTTTTTTACCTCGTTTTTTGCCGCGAAGCAATACCTATTACATTTTTGTTTTTGCGCCCCCCCAAAAATTTTGAGCACCAGCCGCCACTGGATTAGACCCTGGGCAAACATTTTCTTGGGCCAGCCCCCCTCCCCTTCCCCATACTGAGGCATACAAAATAAACAGCAGGTAGACCCAAAATCAGTTTACTGCAGCAGATCACACAGCAATTGTCATTGGTTGCCAGAGGTCAGAGCTTATCATTACCGCTCACTAACTGGTTGCTAGAGGTTACAATACATAATTTCTGCTTGTTGATTGGATGCTAGAAGTTACAGCACATCAATACTGCTCACTGATTGGTTGCTAGAGGTTACAGCACATCATTACTGCTCACTGATTGGTCGCTTGAGATTACAGCAAATCACTAATGTTTACTGATTGGTGGCTACAGGTTACTGCACATCACTACCACTCACTGAGCAATGGAGCAATCCCAAATAAGTAAAGTAGTACATTAATACACATACTACAGGAGATGATCAGAGTCTGAAAACATAGTGCAGGAGATGATCAGAGGCTGCTAACAGACAACAGAGAATGGTCAGAGACTGCAGACATACTACAGGAGATGTTCAGAGACTGCAGACATATTACAGGGGATGGTCAGAGACAGCAGACATAGTACAGGAGATGGTCTGACACTGCAGACATATTACAGGAGATTGCCAGAGACTGAAGACATAGTACAGGAGACGGTCAGAGATAGGGGACATACAACAGGAGACTTTTAGAGACTACAGACATAGTATAGGAGATGGTCAGAGACTGCAGACATTCAACAGGAGATGGTCAGAGACTGAAGACATAGAACAGGAGATGGTCAGAGGATGCGGACATATTACAGTAGATGGTTAGAGACTGCAGACATAGTACAGGAGAGGTTCAGAGACTGTGAACATACTACAGGAGACGGTCAGAGACTTCAGATATGCTACTGGAGATGGTCAGAGACTGCAGACATAATACAGGAGAGGGTAAGAGACTTTAGACATACTACAGGAGGTGGTCAGAGACTGCAAAAAATAGTACAGGAGATGGTCAGAGGCTGCAGACATACTACAGGAGGTAGTCAGAGAGTGCAGACATACTATGGGAAATGGTCAGAGACAGCAGACATACTACAGGAGATGGTCAGAGACTGAAAACATAGTACAGGAGATGGTCAGAGACTGCAGACATACTACAGGAGATGGTCAGAGACTGCAGACATAGTATCAGAGATGGTCAGAGACTGCAGACATAGTACAGGAGAGGGTCAGAGACTGCGAACATACTACAGGAGATGGTCAGAGACTGAAAACAAAGTACAGGAGATGGTCAGAGGCCGCGGACATACTACAGGAGATGGTCAGAGGCTGCAGACATACTGCACGAGCTGGTCAGAGGCTGCGGACATACTACAGGAGATGGTCAGAGACTGAAAACATAGTACAGGAGATGGTCAAAGACTGCAGACATACTACAGGAGATGGTCAGAGACTGCAGACATAGTATCAGAGATGGTCAGAGACTGCAGACATAGTACAGGAGAGGGTCAGAGACTGCGAACATACTACAGGAGATGGTCAGAGACTGAAAACAAAGTACAGGAGATGGTCAGAGGCCGCGGACATACTACAGGAGATGGTCAGAGGCGCGGACATACTACAGGAGATGGTCAGAGGCTGCAGACATACTGCAGGAGCTGGTCAGAGGCTGCGGACATACTACAGGAGATGGTCAGAAACTAAGGAGATAGTACAGGAGATGTTTAGAGACTGCAGACATAATACAGGAGAGGGAAAGAGACTGCAGACATAATACAGTAGATGGTCAGAGACTTAAGACATAGTACAGGAGATGGTCAGAGGCTGCGGACATACCAGACATAGTACAGGAGATGGTCAGAGGCTGCAGACATACTACAGGAGATGGTCAGAGACTGCGGACATACTACAGGAGATGGTTAGAGACTGCAGACATAGTACAGGAGTTTGTCAGAGACTGTGGAAATAATACAGAAGATGGTCACAGACTGGGGACACTCTACAGGAGATGGTCAGAGACTGCAGACATACAGGAGATGGTGAGAGGCTGCAAACATACTAAAGTAGATGGTCAGAGACTGCAGACATAGTACGGAAGATGGTCAGAGACTGCGAACATAATACAGGAGATGGTCAGAGACTAAAAAACATAGTACAGGAGATGGTCAAAGGCTGCGGACATACTACAAGCAGTGCTGTATTTTGGCCTAGGCCAACAAGGCCCAGGCCTAGGGCGGCACTTTGCAGGGGGGCAGCTAAATAGCAGCTGCAACGTCTTTACACAGCGAGCGGGCAGCTGCCTGGCCCTGGAAACTAGCTAGAACTGAGAGCCTGCGAGGGACTGCCACTGTACCACCCTGATCTAAGCAGCAGCGGGTGCAGCATCCCTGGTGCCTCCCAGAGTCTGCACTCCTTCTCAAACCTCCTCTCCGCTCCCAGCTGGGACATCAGCTGACATCAGGTTGACCGAGGGCCCAAAAGACGAGGACGGGTGGGAGGTAGGTGCATCACACACACCTACCCACAGACAGGAGGGAACAAGAAGGACTACAGGCAAGGCTAGGGGGTCTCCCACCCCCTCTCTCTCTCTGCCCCTCACTCTCTCTCCCCTCTCTCTCTCTCACCCCCCTCTCTCTCTCTCACCCCCTCCATCACCCATCCCCCTCTCTCTCTCTCCCACCCCCTCTCGCCCACCCACTTGTCTCTCTCTCACCCCCCCTCCCCTCCCATGAGATCTCAGTGGTTCTTGTAGTCCTTCAATTTTGGAGGGCGTTGCATCCGTTAAACAGGAAGGGATTGGCAAATTTAAGTAGGAGGGGGGGGGCGCCCAATTTTAGTCTTGCCTAGGGCAGTACAAAACCAAAATACACCACTGACTACAAGAGATGGTTAAAGACTGCAGACATACTACAGAAGATGGACAGAGACTGCAGACATACTACAGGAGATGGTCAGAGACTGCAGACATAGTACAGTGGATGGTCAGAGACTGCAGACATACTACAGGAGATGGTCAGAGGCTGTGGACATACTGCAGGAGATGGTCAGAGGCTGCGGACATACTACAGTAGATGTCAGAGGCTGCAGACATACTACATCAGTTGGTCAGAGACTGCAGACATACTACAGGAGATGGTCAGAGACTGCAGACATACTACAGGCGATGGTCAGAGACTGCAGACATACTACAGGCGATGGTCAGAGACTCCAGACATACTACAGACGATGGTCAGAGACTGCAGACATACTACAGGTGATCCAAAGAAATTCCGCTCTAGGTGAGTGACCGACTCTCAAACGTTGTGAACAGGAACCCAGGGTGCTGCACAGCTCGTCTGTAAGATTCAGAGACATGTAAAAATCCTGAATATTGCTGCACTCTTTGGTAACTTTATTTGAAGTATTAAAATCACATCACAATCAATGCTTCAATAAAGATACCAAGGTGTGCAGCAATATTACGGATTTTTGCACGTCTCTGATAGTACAGGAGATGGTCAGAGGCTGCGGACATACTACAGGAGATGGTCAGAGGCTGCAGACATAGTACAGGAGATGGTCAGAGGCTGCGTACATAGTACAGGAGATGGTCAGAGGCAGCTGACAGACTACAGGAGATGGTCAGAGACTGCGGAAATAGTACAAGAGATGGTCATAGACTGCAGACATAGTACAGGAGATGGTCAGAGACTGCAGACATAGTACAGGAGATGGTCAGAGACCGCAGACATAGTACAGGAGATGGTCAGAGACCGCAGACATAGTACAAGACACGGTCAGAGGCTGCAGACATAATACAGAAGACGGTCAGAGACTACAGACATACTACAGGAGACAGTCAGAGACCTTTCTGAAATGCACAGCTTTGCAATTGAACAGCTCAGGGTTTCTTGATAGCAGTCAGGCAGTCTATGGGGGAAAGACATACCTGGCCATCATGCACTTTTAAAGGCCTGGGGCAGGGCACCCACGGGGCACTCACCCTAATCATCCCAAGTACACCGGCTGCATGGGGCGGGGTCAGAGTGTCAGTGGAACTCCCAGCCCCGCCCCCTCTCTGCTGGCTGGGGAATACAGCGCTGCTTCCCATGTCCCCGGTGCGCTCTGTGGTGTCATCATCGGGGCCCCATTATGTGGACAGCGCGGGGCAAACAGGGCAGCTGCTTTTGACGGTAATATTGCCCCCTCCCCCTGTATTGGAGCCTGATTCACACCTGCAGGCCTGAAACGCACGTTCTGCCCACATTTCAAGAAATGTATGAAAAAAGTTGTGCTTGTGGTGTCATCATTTCTTAATGGCACCCCAAACGCAGTTAGCAGTTGCATGGTTTGTTGTACATTTTCCACTTGACAAAAAGCGCAAAAATGGGCGTTGCAAAACGTGCTTGGCTCAGTGCCAATGAATGCTACTTGCGCCTCTTTTCTGCGATTTTTGTTTGACGGGTGGCCTATTCAAGTATTTCAAGGTTTAATTTTGTGTCACTCAGGTGTGAATACAGTCTACGGGCTACGGCCCCTTTCACACATGCAGACCGTTCATTTAATCAGTTCATTCACGTTAAAATGGATGAAGTATTCATCAGTTTTTAATGCGTTTTTAATGCGTTTTTCATGCGTTTTTCATGCGTTTTTCATCCATTTTTCATCCATTTTTCATCTGTTTTTTTTTTTTTTCATCCATTACCAATGCAAAAAGAGATGAAAAACTGACCATTTATCAGTTTACATCAGGTTTTCATCCAATCCGGTTTTTTAACAGAAGGAAAATAGAGCTTTGATCAGTTTAAAAAAACGGATGATGACGGATGCGGATGTAAACTGATGTAAATAGAGATCATCCATTTACATCCGTTTTCCCATAGAGATGCATTGATGTCTGTTTTTCTTTCGTCAACGGATTGATGAAAAACGGACAAACAGACTGTATGTGTGAAAGGGGCCTAAATCTAAATACAATGCTGCAGGCTGCCATTCATTATATCCCTTCATCTACAAAAATCCCCATTTGAATCAGACTTTACTGGTACCAAAGAGGAACGACCACTAATGTGTTTATAACAAATTCTTAAAATAGTACATAAAAGCATAGAACAATAGTCTATTATGTGATGTTGTCCATCATATTAACCAATAAACTTTGCTGTATGGTGCAAGAGGCCAACATGTTTCACATATACCAGCTTCCTCAGGGCCTCATTCTCTTGACAGCAAAGAGTTGGCCTATTTAAAAGGAAAAATGCCATAATAAGTATATCATACACAATACAGCATATTAATATGAGCAACATCCTATACTTGCTGCGTCAACTTACATATCGCTTAAATAGTGTGGCCTAAAGATGGTGGTGGGATGTACGGCCTACTGGTGCGGCAGATTAAACCATTGGTATGAGGAAGATAACATCACCACCTATACATAAATAATGTGATCTCTTCATGTACAATCCCATGTTCGCCGTGGCTAGCCAATCGGCTGCCGCGCCCAGAGATACCAATGGCAGATGTCCGAACACACATGTTCAATGACCACTTTCTGTATATTTGTATGATATACTTAATATGGCATTTTTCCTTTTAAATAGTCCAACTCTTTGCTGCCAAAATAATGATGCCCTGAGGAAGCTGGTATATGTAAAAACGCATCAGCCTCTGGCCAACATCGCATAATTGACTGTTGTTCTAAGTTTTTATGTACTATTTTAAGAATTTGTAATAAATAACATATTTTATTATGTTTGTGGTTGTTCCTCTCTGGTATTAGTAAAGTCTGATTCAAACGGGGATTTTTTTGTAGATGATGGTTTAGATCAGGCATGTCCAACATGCGGCCCGGGGGCTACATGCAGCCCGGAGCCGCAGGCAATGCGGCCCACTGCCCCCTGACATTTTTATTTATTTTTTTGCTGGGGAGGAAGGAAGTCGAGTTTGGGGCACAGCCACAGAGGCAGCCTCGGAGGGGATCATCCACTAGTTGTGTAAAATTAGTGCTTCCGCGGCAGCACGGAAAGGGCGCGGTGGCGTTTTATTACTTATATACTACAACTAATAGTATATACTTTATATGCGGTCCGAGAAAATTTCTCTACACTCAATGTGGCCCAGAGAAGCCAAACGGTTGGACACCCATGGTTTAGATGGATGTGGTACCTTTTTAATTAGCAGATATTTCTATCCTTGGTTGATTATATTCCTGTAATTAAGTGAACTAGAAAAACACAGTACCCTGTATTTATTAAGGAAACGTTACACACAGCCATTAATGACCTGTTCCCCTATATTTGGACCTGCCAAGAAACATGGAACCTTCCTTCTTCTGAAAATGGAAATTGTTTGGTTGCCATGCTGATCCTCTGGCATACCCCCCCCCCCCACCGAATTTCCAAGATAAAAAAGTGGGACAACTTTTAGTATAAAGTATATAGGAAAGGAAACACACATAACCCTTGGGGGAGGGGTCTCCTGTAAACATTCCCATGGACACAATCCTAAACCTTGTGGACAGCCTTCCCAGAAGAGTTGAAGCTGTTATAGTTGCAAAGGGTGGGTCAACTCAATATTGAACCCTACGGACTAAGCCTGGGATTCCATTAAAGTTCATGTGTGTGTAAAGGCAGGCGTCCCAATACTTTTGATGATATAGTGTATATGTTTTAGGGGTGCTCACATTGATTTCTAATAGGCTCCCAATGCACATCCATGCATTAACAAATGCACCTGATGCTGTGTTGCGATGGGAAAAAAGAGTCAGCTACATTTTTTTATTTTAATGTAACCATGCGTTGAGGACCCATAGGAACACCTGTGATATAGCACACGCAGAGATGTGTTGGGGCCTTTACAATCTAACTACATAACAAAGCAATACAGTAGAGCAAAGTCACCAAGACTCCAGGATATTTATTGTAATATCACATGGGTCAGACAGTGAACATTTTGGGACCTCACAGGGTTCTTTTCCTCAGGATGACACAATGGTAACTGAGGAAGGGGACCCTTTCAGTTCCTGAAACGTTGGCTGTCTGACCTATGTGACATCACAGTAAATTTCATAAACCCCTTGGAGTGCTGGTGGCTTTCCACTACAGTACTGGTTTTGCATGGTGCCATCTGTTGCAGTCACTGCAAGCACCCCCATAGCGATTGCACCAAGGTCCTGCACTGTCTGGATAGTGAAGCTCCAGATAAAGCCAAACACCAGTTCACACTACCCCGTTTTTACAATAACACACAGCAAAACATGTGCATCACTGCAATGCACAATAATACACCATGTATGTGTTAGTGTGTTGTGTGCTATTCAGTTTTAATGGTACCCCAATGCACATCCAGAATTTTTTGTGCAATCAGATGCATTATAGCCTATTCATTTTTCATGAAAATGCATGTGCTGTAGCGTACGGAATTCCGGGGTGAATGTTAGCAGCTATGCCTTGGCACTAGTTCAAGGACTGTGGCTCCGGGATTAGGTTCAGCTTCACTGCCACAGGCCTGGCATGGGACACAAGAGTTAGGGAATGACTGCTTCCATTAGAACCTTTTCACACAGTTATATTGCTTTGCACGGTGTTGCTTTTTTAATATCTACTGTAATAGATGGCCATAGTGAATGGACAGTGATGATGGATGGAATCTGCTTTTGGGTAGATCAGAGTGGGGACAGTGATAATGAATGTAATCCTTTGTTTTGTAAATCAGATTAGGGTCAGTGATGATGAATGTAATCCTTTGTTGTGTAAAGCAGTGCTGACGGGGATGATGGATGTAATCCACGGTTTAGTAAATCCGAGTGGGTACAGGGATGAGGAATGTAATCCTATGTTGGGTAAATCAGTGCAGTTATGATGAATGTAATCCACGGTTTAGTAAATAGGAGTGGAGACTGTGATGATGAATGTAATCCTATGTTGGGTAAATCAGAGCGGGGACAGTGATTTACTAAACCGTGGATTACATTCATCGTCACTGTCCCCACTCTGATTTACCCAACATAGGATTACATTCATCATCACATTTTTCTAAACCATGGATTACATTCATCATCAGAGTGGAGACAATGATGATGAATGTAATTCGCTGTTTGGTAAATAAAAGTGGAGACAGTGATGATGAAAGTAATCCTATGTTCAGGGCTGGCCCAAGATTTCGTGCTGCCTGGGTCCAAGAATAAAATGCTGCCCCCCCCCCAAAAAAAAAAAAAAATCAGGCCCACCTAAAGGCCCCCGCATCCATTATATTTAAAATCTTGAAAATATTATATATACTGTTATCTTCCTCCATAACTCACCACCAGACTGGTCCACCAAACACCCACTGTCTGTCCTCCTGTCACTTCTGTGTCTGCCGCGCCCACCGCCCTAGAAGATTCAGCCTGCCCTGCAAGAGATGGAGTGCGCTGATGTCTGACGTCATTGCGCACACCACAATCATGTGAGGGACGTTCCCCAGAGGAGACGCTCCGCCTCCTCATACTCATTAGTTTGCTCTATGGGCGGCAGTATGAGATGGGGAAATGCATCCTGTAACGCCCCACAAATTGATGACACACAAAACTGCTGGAAAAAATCTTGGGAGTCAATTTGCTGCCCCTCTCCAAGTGCTGCCTGGGTCCAATGGACCCAGCGGGGCCCATGGTAAGGCCGGCCCTGCCTATTTTGGGTATCAGAGTGGAGACAATGACGATGATTGTAATCCGCAGTTTAGTGAATCAGAGTGGGTACTGGGATGATGAATGTAGTCCTATGTTGGGTAAATCAGTGCAGACAGTGGTGATGAATGTAGTCCTATGTTTGATGAGTAAGGACAGTAGTCAATAGCAGGGCATACAGAGTGTAATTTGGTGTATGGCACTGACAGGGTTAAAAGCGCGACATATAAAACAAGTACGCAGATCACATTTCTTGATCCAGCTGTCCTAATCTCCACCAAGCTATCCAACTATTATCAGCCTCCTTCTATAATTAGGATACCGCTCTGTTTATCCCAGTCTTTTTCAAATCACTCTCTCTATCCGGCAGCAGCACCTGTCAGTCACTTTCCTGCCTAAATGGAATCCTGGGAATTCCTCGTACATTCTTGTATTCGTTATATGCCGTCATATAGAATGTGATCAATTAAAGGGAACCTGATGAGAAAATGACGCAGGCTGCAACTGCTAACTGCTCGTTATGAAATTACCAGTTGCCTGGCTGCATTATGCTTTGGACTCAGCACTTTTGGAACAAATAAAGACATAAGGAACTCTTTAATTTGCTTGTTGTGGATATATGACTTATAAGTAAAGAAGCTTGACACAACAAATCAACAAGCAGTTTCAGAAGAAGATTAGCAATGGCAGTCCCTTTCTTAGACTTTAAGGATGGTCCCTCCAGGATCCCTTAATATTCCTCCCTGACTTTCTAGTGATGCAGAATGTGACAAAATCATTTAGGACAGGGGCTTTTGGAGGGGACTGCAGGCTAGCCTCTTGCCTACTGACTATGGGCCCTGGCTTGTGAGGGAACACTGCTCTTTGTGGCGGTGCATGCTTGGGGGGACCCTTGGAGTAATGTTACGTTGGATTCAAGTCCACATCTCCCCAAGACACACAGACTCTGGGATTCTAGACCTAGGATCCATGTTAAAGGTCTAGCTGCCTTTTGCCAATAGGGGACTGCTCCGCATTGTCAGACTCATGGCAGATGCTAATGTCATCAGCTCAACCACCTGTCTTCCACACATTGTTAATTGTGCTGATTAACTCACCTATTGTCTACTATGGGGACATGTTTACACTTATAATAATCTGTATTGTACTTCATGAGCTTGATGATGGCAAGTCTGCTAGTTAATTAGCTCAAGGTAATTAAATCACAGAATACTGTTTGTGTTGGTTGTTCTTTAGACATGTTAATTATATTTCTGTACACAATTTAATCTGCATATAATAATGTAATCAGGCACCTGACCTGGTGGAGTAATAATTTGGTGTGAGTTTGTTCAATATATGTTCCAGATCTTATACAAGCTATTCTCGGCTAGTTTTGTATGGGGGTGGCTAGAATATCTGATATGTATGTCCAAGACTGAAAGGAGCCGTATTATTCTGACGGAAGCACACAAGCACATTGTGGGGTCGCGGTTCCGTTACACAAAGCAAGGCTGGATTCTCACTACAATTTGTTAATGCATGCAAGTTATGCTACGTATTAACATGCATTGTGTAAAAGCAGTCTGCGTATTTTAATAGGCTGCCTAATACACCAAAATTCACTATTTTTGGTAACGCAATACACCACAACACACGGGAGCACATGCTTGTGCGTTATGGTGCACTGCAACTCAGGTGCATTGGGGTGCCATTTGGAATGAATACCAGCCTGTGAATACTGTGAAGCAAACTCATACCCTTTTATGAGAAACCTGAATGTATTTAACCACTTAAGCCCCGGAAGATTTTACCCCCATTCCGACCAGGGGGTATTTTGCGATTCGGCACTGCGTGAATTTAACGCACAATTGCGCGGTCGTGCGACGCTGTACCTAAACGAATTTGACGTCCTTTTTTTCCCACAAACAGAGCTTTCTTTTGGTGGTATTTGATCACCTGTGCGATTTTTTGATCACGCGCTATAAACAAAAAAAGAGCGTCAATTTTGCAAAAATAACAATATTTTTCACATTTTTTTATATGAAATTCCCCCCAAAAAAAATGTAAAAATCAAAATTTTTAAAAATTTTCGGCCAATTTATTTTATGCTACCTATGTTTGGTAAAAAAAATCGCAAAAAGCGTATTTTGATTGGTTTGCGCAAAAGTTATCGCGTTTACTAACAAAGGGAAAGATTTTTGTCATTTTTGTTGTTTTTTTTTTTAACGCGTAATGGCGGCGATCTGCGATTTTTTTTGCGGTACTGCGACATTGCGGCGGACAGATCGGACCCTTGACTGACATTTTTGACACTTTTGGGGTTACCAGTGACATTTCTACAGTAATCAGTGCTATATATATGCACTGTTACTGTAAAAATACACTGGTAGTGAAGGGGTTAACTTTATTTGGAAGGGAGGGGCTGTGTGTGTCCCTAGGGGCGTGGTTTCTACTGTGATTGGCTGTGGCTCTAGCTGTAAAGACACTGATCAACGGATCTACATACCAGATCCGTTTTATCAGTGTCTTTGCAGCGAAGAGAATGACAGGCAGTTTGTTTACACAAGCTGCCTGACATTCTCCCTCTCCCCCGCCGATCGCCGAGTGACCGGCGGACATCGGGTCCGCTGGTCACACGCGCGGGGGGGTCCGTGACCACGCGGGAGCGGGAGCGCGCCCCGGGGGGCGCGCGCTCGCTCCCTAGACCCTCACAAGCAAGCAACGTAGCCCTACGTTAGTTTGCCTGTGAGGGGCTGACCGCCGACGTAGATAGTCGTGCGGCGGTCGGCAAGTGGTTAATGGAGCCCTGCGGGTTGCTGGTGCTGTGACGTTGTAGTGCTGATTGTCTGTTTTGTGTACTTTGTTTTGCATTTGTGTATAAAAAACTAAATAAAAAGAAATTTCCCCCAAAAAAAGAATGAATAGCACCACAGCATACCATTGCGCATAACACACATTTTTGAGTGTTAATACAGTGCAACACTACGGGGTTGATTTACTAAAGGAAAATGGACTGTGCACTTTCCAAGTGCAGTTGCTCCAGATCTTGGTAAATGAACAGAAACTCTGCTTGCTACCATCATCCAATCATGATCAAACAAAAATGCTGTTTTTTTTATTTCCCTTGCATGTGATTGGATATTTTTTGCAAAGGGAAAATGTACCTCATTTACTAAGTTCTGGAGCAATTGCACTTTGCAAAGTGCACAATCTATTTTTGGCAATAAATAAACCCAACATTTACTGGCAGGTAAACCAGTGATGTTTAGGTTCCATGATTAAGGTGGATTGTATCAGAAAAATTAAAACATGCATAAGGACACCTTCACACCTATTGCATTGTTGGGGATCCAGGAGATCGACACTCCTGGACGTATTAGTTGCCCTCTAGACTATATGAGGAGGATTTACTAAAACTGGAGAACTCAGAATCTGGTGCAACTGTGCCTAGTAACCAATCAGCTTATAACTTTAGTTTTTTTTAAATTAAGCTTTGACAATAAAACCTGGAAGCTGATTGGTTTCTATGCAAAGCTTCACCAGATTTTGCACTCTCCAATTTAAGTAAATAACCCCTATATGAAGATTTCTCATAAATGGAGCGGTGCTTGCTTTTTTTCCAGGTGTGCTCATTTCCAAAAAATGTGTTCATGACAGGGTCACTTTAAGCTCACAATAAAATCTGACTTTTTGTACAATCTCCCATAGATTTACCATCGCTATGTTATATGTATTATAAGGACCTACGTAAACCATACAATCAATTTGTATCCACTCAAGCAGGCCTACACACTACAGATTTGGTAGATTTAAAGGAGATTGTACAGTCAGATTGGAATGTGTGCGGTGAGCTTAAGGCAAAAGGAATGTTGTACACTTCAATTTAAATTCAGGGTGCTGTAGTTTAGTAGTAATGTATGTGGGTGCGATGTTTTACCTTGGTATGATTGTCTTCCTTGGTATGATCATCTTCTTGGATACGATTGTCTTCTTTGATATGATCGTCTTCCTTGGTATGATCTTCTTCTGCACTTTCTATTGTACACAGGCTCTTTATATCCACGTGTTTTACAGCAATATCAGCTTCCATTAATTGCTCCTCTTGCATCTGGCTTTGCCCACTGTCATAAAATTGAGTGCTTTCCAGAGTAAACTGATCTTGAATTTCTCCCTCAGACAGTTGGTGGACTTCCTCTTCTTTATGAATTCCTGGACATTGCTTATCAATCATGTCCTCCTCCAATATTGGTTTTTCCACCCCCTGTTCTCTTTCCTCAGAACAATCACATGTTAATTGATCTGATCCTGGTTCATCTGTCATTGTCACCAAATACAGTTCCATAAATAGATTACTGTTGCTGCGTTTCATCGATGCCAATCGGTCTTCTTCTGGGCTGTTTTCCACCCCAATTCCTGCCTGGTCATCTTGAATGGCTGCAGAGGCATAAGGAAGTTTACATTTCTCCTTTTTTTGCGGACTGGAAGTATTGTTCTGTTGGTGCCCCACCGTAATCACCATCTCTGTCTCCAGAGCTTCTAGAAGATCTCCAGAAAGGTCTCCCTTTTCATCTACTGCTGGTGCTTTTGAGTGACTGACACAGAGGCTAGCTAAATCATCCATAGCTAAAGTGTTACTCGATCCTTCATTTACACAGGTCACACCACTCGGGAGTACATCACTCTCGTTTTGGCTCACTTTTGTCTCCTCATCTTGGTCGGTTTCCAGTAAAAAGACGGACTCATTGCCTAGCAGTGCACTCAGCCAGATTCCATTGGTATAATCCGTCATGACATCAGAACATTCCAAATAGTTGAGACAATCGTCATAAAGTTCCTTTTCTATAGTTCCTTTAACATCCCAGTTTGGCTCTGGGGCTCTGCAGCAATATTTAGAACCATGCAGCATGCAATAATGATGGTCAACATTACTGGTATGGCACCTAAACCTATGAGACTGTGAGCCATGTGGTACTAGGTCCCCATTTGTTTTTTGACTTGAGTCTTCATTGTTTAGTGAAGCTTCAGCACTATATGGAATCATTGGACAGAGTACAAATTGGCAATTTTCTGTATCAGGATCGACATCCTCCAGTATAAAGAGGGTATCACCTGTAAAGAAAGTTGGCTCATCTTCTTCTGTGTCAAAGTTTGTGTCATCGTCCGAGCTGTGGTCACTTGTGGCCTCTATATGAAGGAATGCCAGGCCTCTCAATGCTACAAAGGGATCCAGTGGAGAGTCACTTTTTGGTGTATTGTCATTGACCTCAACCGAATTTGAATCCCCTTCCGGATCCGGTGGAGAGTCACTCTTTGGTGTATTGTCATTGACCCCAATCAGAGTTGAATCCCCTTCCATGAGTCTTTGAATTGTGTCTGCACTGTGAATGCATGAAAATTAAGGTAATTGCATTATTAGCTGTAGGTTGATTTATGTTCACAAGCCACACTTGACTTGTCCTGATTGCTTTAAAGTTCTCCTATAATAGAAAACAATTTGTTCAGTTACTTTGCAAAAATTACTTTTTCTTAGTTGCTAATGGATGAATTTTTGCTATTAAGTCAATACATCTAAAGCCCTGTACACACGGGCCGAATCCGGGGCGACATCAGCCAGTTCAATGAAAAAAAGGCTGACATTTGGCCCCATGTATATGGCAGCCCGTCCGACAGAAGCCGGCCATTTGGCCGGCTTCTGTGGGAAGAGCATGCTGGAAAACCAGCATCCGCCTGGCTCCCAATTAGGGCACTCAGCCAATGTGGGATCATTGGCCGGAGCTGACAGTTGAACCGCTGGGTTGAACGGAAAAAAACTCATAGTGTGTACCAGGCTTTAGGCCCCTAAAAAACATAGCATTTTAAATAGTTGGAAGGTTTCCATAAGTTGAACATTTGTTTATATAAGAAGTTGACTTTTAGTAAAGTCATTTTTGCAATAGATGGATATGACCAGAAAAATAGATTTATGGAACTTAAAAGTTTTTGATTATCTTCCATCCATTTATCTTACAGTATTTTAGGAAGGTGGAGTCTGCTGTCTCCACTGCAGTGGCAATGCAGGAGAGGAAATCATGAGGAACAGGGTTCCTCTATGGTTTCCTCAGTCATTGGGGCAGGGATCCAATTTGTTGATGGAGAATGATAAGTAGGAGCGCTTATGCTAGAAGGGTCTTCCAGGTGCTATATACATTCAGGATCATCCAAGATAGCAGGATAGCAAGCTGACAAGCACTCAAGCTTTGCAGAGAAAGGTGCTTCTAAGTGCAGTATGTCAGCAATTTTATTATAAGGCAATGGTTAAAAACACATACAGGATTACAGAGTAAACAGGCTCAGCAATGATGTCCTCCTGAGATGGTCGTTTATGTCACTGTGCCAACCAGCAGCTGCAGAATCCGAGAGTCTGGAGGAGCAAGTTGGCTGCCCCACTTTCTGAAACCACCCTGAAACACAGGGGGCCGAAGTGACGTCAGCAAGGGGGCAGTTGGATGCTGGCCACCCATGTGACACTGGTTGCCATCTTAGGTCTGGCAGAGTCAATTTAGGACCCTGGCCCCTGGGTTTGGCACACTATGCAAGTGGGTAGAGTAGAGAAACGTACCCTGTTTGTTGGGGACAGTACTAGAGATAGGGAAAGGTTCCTGAGGAGGAGGAGGAGGGAAAGCATAGGTAGGCAACACCCTAGTTATATTCCTGATTGGGCACAAAATGGCCAGGCCGCATTCTGCATGTTATTGGCAACTGCGAGTGTGCCCGGCTAGGTAGCTGTCCAACCAGGTTATTGTGAACTGTTGCTGCATTACTTCAATATAAATTGTATATTTCAACTGGCTGTGTGAGCTACTGCTGCTGCACCATGCTGCACCTCACCTCACCTTACCTACACCATGGTACTCAAACTTCCTGTAGTATGTTGAGCTTTGGAGCCGGAAACCCAGTGCCAGGTAGTTCATAGCTTGGAATTTTAAGTGTCAATAACAAGTATACAATTAAAATAAGTCCCCACACCTCCTGACCCCCAACCTTAACCTGACTCTTAGGTTGTTCTTACCCTCAAACTTTTCCCACAATGTAAAGTATAACTTATTGCAAAACTTTTTTTTTAAGTTTTAGATTATGTGGAGATGAATTAGAAGAACCTTTAGGGAGATTCCCCTTCTCCATTTGTCCTATTTACTGTTATCAGTAAATGTGAAAGTGAAAGAAACCCCCAAATTTTGGGTTGTCACCACAACAGGAATATTGAAAAAATCTTCCAATGGAGACACTAGTTTTGGTGCCCCTGGTCTTAACAGGGGATTCCCTCCCCTTGGAGGGTTTTCTTCTTACTTCTTGTTTTGGCTATGGGCCAGGGATAAAAGGCCAGAAACCGGATCATTGCTCAACAAGTTTAATAGTTAAATGATTGTAAAGTCTCGTTTTATTATCTTTTAAAAATAACAAACATGTTATACTTACCTGCTCTGTGAAGTGGTTTTGCACAGAGCAGCCCCGATACTCCTCTTCTCGGGTCACTCTTCTGGCCCCTCCCTACTGTTGAGTACTCCTACAGCAAGCAGCTTGCTATGCAGGCACCCGAGCCAAGCCACAGCTCTCTGTGTCAATTCAGACACACAGCTGTGGTTCGGCCCGGCCCCTCTCTCTCCTGATTGGCTAACTGACTTTGATTGACAGCAGCCGGAGCCAATGGCACAGTTTTTGTGTCTCAGTCAGTTAGGAGGGAAAGTCCCGCTCAGCCGAGGCAGTCGTGCACATCGATGGATAGAGATGGGGCTCAGCTAAGTATTAGGGGGCCTGAGGGGGGCTGCTGCACACAGAAGGTTGTCTTTATCTTAATGCATAGAATACATTAAGATAAAAAAAAAAACCTTCAGCCTTTACAACCACTTTAAAATAACACAGAAAAAGATAATAAAATATCACTAACATGTTCCGGTGCCCTAGCCGGCACCCAATGAATTCCAGCAGTGGGTCAATCAACGCTCTGCCGGCAACCCTCTCCCAACATGGAGGATTGGCATGCGTGTCACCAGCCGGATATTGCATCACTGGAAGTGACGTCAGTGGTTACGTAACCCCGCCTAAACGTGTTTCTCCTGAAGCTGCTTTCCTTCAATGCTATGCCGGCCACCCTCTCTCAACATGGAGGATTGGAGTGCATGTCACCAGCTGGATATTGCATCACTGGAAGTGACGTCAGTGGTTACGTAACCCCGCCTCAACGTGTTTTGCCTGAAGCTGCTTTCCTTCAATGCCCTGCTGGCCACCCTCTCCCAACATGGAGGATTGGAGTGCATGTCACCAGCTGGATATTGCATCACTGGAAGTGACGTCAGTGGTTACGTAACCCCGCCTCAACGTGTTTTGCCTGAAGCTGCTTTCCTTTAATGCCCTGCCGGCCACCCTCTCCCAACATGGAGGATTGGAGTGCGTGTCATCGGCCAGATATTGCATCACTGGAAGTGATGTCAGTGGTTACGTAACCCCGCCTCAACGTGTTTCGCCTGAAGCTGCTTTCCTTTAATGCCCTGCCGGCTACCCTCTCCCAACATGGAGGATTGGAGTGCGTGTCACCGGCCAGATATTGCATCACTGGAAGTGATGTCAGTGGTTACGTAACCCCGCCTCAACGTGTTTCGCCTGAAACTGCTTCCCTTCAATGCTCTGCCAGTTGCAGGCTTTTCAATGTTATTATTTACAATGCATTGTACTAGAGTGCGGGACCACCCACATCCTGGGAGTGGAAAAAGGTGCTGGCTTCCAGAGAAAGGGAAATAAATGAAAGTGTTATTGATTATTCCTCTACCCCTAGACCAAATGAGAATTTAACCCTTGTAGTGCATGTGCATGTATGGGGAATGGGCCACTGCAAAGGTACATTTTAAACTATCCTGGAGTTCAGCCTTAAGAAATAAGCACAGGGAACTACCTTCCATTTCCAGTGCATCAGTCCTTTAAAATGGTATTAAATCCCAAAACAAAAATGTAATACATTGCGGCTTACCAGTTTTTAGATGTGGTGGTTGCATTTGTTTTCTTTTATTTTTTTAGTTTTTTTCCCTCTTTTTTCACCTGTAATCTGACCGACCAGTAACACACCTCCTGTATTAAAGTGTTTCCACTGTGGATGAACAAGCACAGGGGGCACAGCAGACAGCAGCCTTGTCAGTCTGTGGGAGAGGGGAGTGTCAAATATTCTATCAGATTTAAATACACTAACAAATTGAAGCCAAAACTCAAGCTCACATTTTAAAAGCAGTTACAGCAAACAGCTTTTTTTTCCTTTTGGGATAAAAGTTTTACATGAATAAATAAAAGCTGATCATTGTAAGCACCCCTGCCAGTGGTAAATGATTTATCTCATCCCATTAAACCAATACATTTACAGGAAAGCTTGTTCTTTTGAAATACAACAGACTAAATGGTCGGATCATCAGATGAAAACAGAAGAAGAAAAAAAGTCCAAAAAAGAAAAAGAATGCAGCCACCACATCTAAGAATTGGTAAGCTGCAATATAATAAATGTTTACTTATGGGTTTAATATCGCTTTAAGGTCTTGCCACCTGAATAAAATATATATGTGGAAGCAAAGATGTTGGGCTTTAACACCCAGCCACTGCACATATGTGTCCACGGTGGATATAGGTTGTGTGCCCTGTGCCACCATGCACTCGCAGCACACTGGCCGAACTGTCAACAACACGGCACCTAGTTGGGAACCAGCAGGACAAGCTGCCAATTATATGACTACTGTGAGAGACAATCACAATGGTCACATGATACAGAAGTCACACCAGCTCCTGGGCATTAAAGCCCACTGAAAGGGCTACCAGGAGGTGGTGTTATCCAGAAAGTTTGTAGCTATTTTTTTCTGACACTAGATATCTTCAGTCTGATGGCCAGCATTATTCAGCCCACTTCCTTTGAGCCCAGATTATCCTAGACCCACTCTAGCCTGTGATTGGACAGTGAAAGGAGAAGCAGCACAGTAACTAAAGCCCCATACACACGCGTCGAAAATTGGCAGGGAATTTTCGGCCAACGTCCGATCTGCCGATTTTCGGCTTGTTAGTATGATGCTTCCGACAACCGACTCCGACTTTTCGGCCAAAAAAAAATCTGGTGTGCAGGCTATAAAATTTTTGTTGGCCGTCAACACAACGGACGATTTTCGTGCAGTCAGTACAGATTTCGACAGGGAAAAATCTGATGAGCAAGTCTGGGCATGCTCAGTGAAGAAAAAACACAAAGAAAGCAAACCAACACATGACATCACTTCTGAAGTAGAATTTTGTTGGCCGAGAAAATTCGTGTGCAGTCTAGGCACATTCCAACCAACAAAACACAACTTGGACAAAAGTCGGACGATCTGTCGGCCGATAATCGTTGCGTGTGTACGAGGCTTAACTCATCGTTCTGTCACTCTGCATTTCAGGTGTCCAATCTTCTGAGAGTAGTCTGCATATAACCCATGGAACCATAAACATACACATCTAAAGGGTGCCAAAGGATGTGTTCTTTCACTTTTGCAACTAGCAAAAGTTGTATGCATCAACCCCCTTTTCTTTGATGAATGTAATGAAGAGCCGTAAATTCTGAAAGAAAAAGAACAGCAGCTGTAGCTATAGAGATGTACTGACGATATACAAACATTTTCAAAGTAAGAAAAAATATTTCAACCTGGGCTTTTTTCAGTGGGAATGTGTAGGAACGCAGTTTCAGCACCTCCAGCACTTAATGTATGTAATGGCAAAGGCTGATGGGGTCTCCTGGAGGGTGTTGCTGGTAGGGGCCATTAATGCTCTTTATTACTACCTAATATTATGAATGTTACTTTAGTACAATTTTAGATCATATCTTTTATGTCTGTCTAGAATTCAGCTTTAACCTACAGCCACAAGAAAGAGAAGGGCACACATTTGATGCGATGTCTTGAATGCACTCAGTTACATCCTGTGGGACGGTCCCTGCTAAGAAAGGACACTTGGAAGGCACAGTCCAGGAATAATCGCTAGAGCACAGATGCACCATTAACACGTAGCACAATCCAGGTAAGCTCAGTAAGTCCCATAAAGTTAGTTATATATAAATGTCTCTTGTAGAGGACTTCTGTAATAACAGACGCATCATGGAAAACTGAATACGAAGGATAGCATGGGGATCAGATCCGGTGTATGGTGGGGGGGGGACACGGTTCACAAAAAATTTGGGGGATTTGTCAGGACTCTAGAGTGTCGTGTCAGCTCTTTTTCCGATATGTATTCCGACATAAATCATTCACCAGGGTATTAAGAGATCTGGGACTCACGGCTACTGTGCTCACTGTTAACCTTTTGGGACAGTAACATCACACTTCAATTCTTCACATAGAACTCCGGCCAGGTCGGATCAATCACCCGAGGATAAAAGTAACTGACACAAGAACCGCTATCACTGCCCATAGCAATCCCCTGGATTGTTTCTTCTATGTTTCAAGGGCAAGGTGGGAGGATAAAAGGAGTCTTCCTAAAGCCCAACTCTTAAAGCCCAATCTACCCTTGCAGTGGGGCCGCCAAAACATAAATGCTTTTTATGTCTAGGGATGCCGGAATAAGGAGTAAATACCTTATTCTGTGCTTCAGCAAACCTCCAGCAAATCAACTGGTTCCCTGCAACCTCCAGGCCTGGGCAGGCGTAGACATCTGAGGCATCAGTACACACGTGGTTCCAAGCAGGGGAGGACTGGGCCAGGGGGCAGGGGGGCTATTGCCCCTTGGGCCACTCTGATGTCCTGTAAAAAGGCTGCACTGCTTCTGCCACAGACATGTGTAAAGGATTCCTGGTGAAGAGAAGTAAAAAGTCCCCACCACTGACCTGCTGAGTGCGGGTTGAAGACAAGGACAGAGCACAGGCATCCCTCCCCAGCATAGAAGGTTTAAACTGTCTGAGCAGAGGCCGGTTCCATGCCCCACTGGCAACTCTCCTCCCCTAGCCAGCCCTAACCGAGCTGTCCCAGCTCCCCCCCAACTGCCCTCTGCTGGCCAGATTCAGCCGGTGAGTAGAGAGTACCTGGAGCAGGGTTTTAGCCTGGAATGGGGGTCAGGAGGAGGACGTGAAGAGGGAGAGTGGGAGGGGGCCTGGGTCACTGCACCATGGGCCTCTGGTTTGTACTTGCCCTCTGGGCCGAAAGTTGCCAGTCTGCCCCTGGTTCCAAGTCAATGCAGGAGTGCATTGCGTCCTCACAGAGGCCCATAATACAAATGTAGCAGGTTTTCCAGGCATTGAGCCTGAGGTGGGTCTGCCATTGTTACCGGTTACCTCTCCAGCCCATGTGAGCTGTGACCCCAGGTGTGAGCACTGAGACAATGAAAATCCCGTTATTTTTGTTTGGTTGTTTTATTGTATTTTAGGGAGAAGGGAATGAGTGGGATACTCCTCTGGCTCAGCTAGGTACACTTTTGGGAGTCTTTAGCAAAAATGTGCTTGTTAGCGCTGTCTCGACGCCAGCCGACCCTAGCCAACGCTTCCTGACGCTTTAATACACTGTAACACTGCAAGCTGTGCTGGAACCTCGACTTTAGTTCAGAAGATCTAGGACTGTAGAATACTTGACTTAAGACACTGCTTTACTCCAAAAGTCGCTGAACAGCTCCCTCCAGCCCTGTGCTGGCTTGAGGTAGCTCTTTGTGAATTCCTGTGATGCTTCAACTCTCAACTGGTATACTCCACACTGTATACTGACTCTTCAGGGCCCAAACTGCGGGCGCCCCCTTTAACACTTCAGGGCCCTCTGACTAGATACCCCCTTTAACTTCAGGGTCCTCTGACCAAGCACCCCCTTTAGAGGTAGCTGACAATTGGATCCCAGAACCTTCTCCGGAATTGTCCCCCACTGACACTAGGCAGACCCCCAGGGGCAATCCTCAGTACTCACGACCTGTGTAGGCTTTCCTGGGACTGGACCCCTCTCTCTCTCCGCTGGTTCTCGGCACGCCGGATCCCCTTCAGCTCAACTCAGCACCCTCTGGACTCTCAGGCAGCACCCCGAGACACCCGCTTCCTCTTACAGGAGGAGAGACAGCCGTACTCCCCCTCCTGGGACTCTGCTTCTCACCAAAGACAATGAATCATGTGCTCCCCTCAAACTTATACCCACTCCCAGAATCCTCTGTGGCAGAATCTGCCTTCTGAGGTAGTTACAAGCCTTAATGTGTCTCTGATTAAGTTTCCTCCACTGCCCAATGAAAAGCCTCTCACATGGCCAGTGGGGAGACTCCCCTCTCAGCAGACGCAAGTGGGAGCCATGACAACCTACCTGACCAAAATAAATCATTGCTCTGCTGTTAGGCAGACAAAATCACACTATATTTTACCTAGCACCTACATGTAGGGTGCTACACAAAGGTGCTTAGTAACAATGAAGGTGCAACAAGAAAAGACTGCTGTCTGCCATCCTAGACCAGAAATTGCTGCTTTCTTTTCTTCCCTAGTTTTAGATGTGAATAATGAAATGGCTTTCCCAATGCCACCTAAAAAGGCTGCCTGCCACCATGCAGCAAATGCAACTACTTGATATACATACCATACACAATATTGTCAAAAGTATTAGGACATCTGCCTTTACACGCACATGAACTTTAATAGGGTTCAATATTGTTGGCCCACCCTTTGCCACTTTACCAGCTTCAACTCTTCTGGGAAGGCTGTCCACAAGGTTTAGGAGTGTGTCTATGGGAATGTTTGACCATTATTTCTATAAGCGCATTTGTGAGGTCAGACACTGATGTTGGACGAGAAGCCTGGCTCATGGTCTCTGCTCTAATTCATCCCAAAGGTGTTCGGATTAAGGTCAGAACTTTGTGCAGGCCAGTTAAGTTCCTCCACCCCAAACTCACTCATCCCTGTCTTTATGGACCTTGCTGTGTGCACTGGCATCCCCTGCATCCTCAAACTGTTCCTACAAAGTTGGGAGCATGAAATTGTCCAAAATGTCTTGGTATACTGACGCCTTAAGAGTTACCTTCAATGGAACTAAGTGGCCAAGGGGCCAATACCAACCCCTAAAAAAACCACCCACACCATAATACCCCCTCCACCAAATGATTTGGACTAGTGCACAAAACAAGATCCATAAAGACATGGATGAGCTGGTTTGGGGTAGAGGAACTTGACTGGCCTGCACAAAGTCCCAACCTAAACCAGATAGAACACCTTTGGAATGAAATAAAGGAGAGTGAGTCTTCTCGCCTAACATCAGTGCCTGACCTCACAAATGTGCTTCTGGAAGAATGGTCAAACATTCACATAGACACACTCGTAATTTTTACGGACAGCATTTCCAGAAGAGTTGAAGCTGTTATAGCTGCAAAAAGTGAGCCAATTCAATATTGAACTCTGGGGACTAAGACTGGGATGCCATTAATGTTTGTGTGCTTGTAAAGGCAGGCGTCCCAATACTTTTGACAATAAAGTGAACTTTAGCCCCATCACACGGAGACATAAATCCTTGCAGAATCATATGCTATATGCAATCAGTCCACACAATTGGTACATCATGCTTCCATATACATTTTAAAGAACAGAATGTAACTTAACAAGTTCTCAGTCCATCTCAATGGTAATGGTGTCTAACAGAAAACAACTGTTCCCAGGTAGGGTGTAAGGAGGGGATATTGCAGTATTCACACACCAGTAGCCAGGTCCTCTATGTAAGGCTTATATATTCCTCTTCAGCCTCAAGCTGGATACCCCAGAGAGGAAACCCATTCAAATACAGCTCCTACATTTTGCTTGAGCTCTGCCATAGCTCTTAAACTCAGAATACTCCACCTTCTATCCCTTAAAATGTCATTAGGAAAGAGTCCTCAAGAGTTTCATCACAGAGGAGAAAAACATTTTTAAAAATGCAAAATTATTTTTATTCAAAAAATAGAAATTTTAGAAAATACCACAATGTTGTCACCACAGACAGGCAACTGCACCAGACACTTCTTCATCCATACACCAATACCTGAATTACCATGATAATGGTCGTAAGTAGGGTTCTAGGGTATATGGAAACGGCCGATACTTTCACAGTCCACAGCAGCAGATCTGCTTTTAAAACAGGGAAAAGTCAATCCAATAGAGCTGAGGCCATTCAAATGGGTGTTCGGAGTGAATGTATGCTCCAATCATTTACATGCTGCACGGAAGTAAATCAGACCCTCAGTCAGTTAGCATACAGTTCCAAAATTGCAAGCAGTGTAAGCCATCCGATTAAATACAAAGCAGCGCACAAGATGACCTGGAGCAGGTGAGTGATGGATGATTGCGGGTATGGGTGGTGTGCAGATCTAATTGTAGAAGGGATGCTAAGCGGGGATGGGATGGGAGACAGATAGATGTACTGCTAACAGTTGTTTGCAGAGATATCTCCACTTTCCGACAGGTTAGTTAACTACATCCAGTTGATCCTGAAACCACCGCTTCTCATACAAGTCTATTACCACGTCCACATTCCTTCATGATAACTGATTTGTAAACGGATGTAGAGCCGGTCTGATGGTTCCTGTCTGTGTCAATGCGTCATGCGTGATGATGTAACTCTGGCGCGTTTCACTCGTCACACAAGCTTCTTCAGCTTCTTCTATCCCTGAATTCTAGGGGAGAGCTATTGCACGCCTGCAGGATGGGTACCCAGATTAAAAGGGCACATTCAACTCTACATTATAATGGCAGTTGATGAGCAGTTCCCGTGCCAGCAGGCCTATTGTACGTCATGGGACCTGAGAGGCTGTGCTAACAAATAGTCTTGTACTGCTAAGGGACTCAATGGCATCTTGTGACCACAGGGCCTAGAAGATTCTGCATGGCCATATGCGCCATGGTGAATGCAACATTACAGTCCATGGGTAACTCTGTAGCAGGGGGACTGAAAGGGCATATTGCTTCCTGGACCAGTCTTCACCAAATACATTCCAGAACAGCAGCAGAATCCTCCTCACTCTTTCACTCAGAGGGCCACAAGAACAGACATCGGACATCTTCCCTTGCTTTGTATAGCCCCTCTTGGATGTGAGAACCCCTTTACACTAGGGGTCTCCAAACTTTCTAAACTGTCCCTCACACTTTAGGGGGGCCGGAGTGGTCGATGGAAGTAGAAAATGCCCCACTGTTAGTGGGAGTACAAAGATTACATAGTGCCTGTAGCCAGTAGAAGGAGGAATAGTGCCCTATCATTGGTATTAGTGGGATGAATTGTGCCTAAATGTTTATATCAGTGGGAGGAATTATGCTACATTGCTGGTGTCAGTGGGAGGACTAGTATCCCATCATTGATGTCAGTGGAAGGAAAAATAACCCAATTGTTGGTGTCAGTGAGAAGAATGGTTCCACACTGTTGGTGTCAGTGGAAAGAATGGTGCCCCCTTGTTGGTGTCAATGGGAGAAATAGTGCCCCGAGGGCTGGATAAAGGCAAGCAAAGGGCCTCATTCGGCCCACAAGCCACAGTTTGGAGACCACTGCTCTACACCATTCTAGGTATATCATACGGCCCAGCTTGCCCGTTAACTAAATGTCCAGTCAGGGAACTTGCTTTTCTGAATGTTTTACTTAACAACAAATTATAATTGGTAGAACAATTATTTCCACAATACACCTGGTCCTGCACAGGCACATTGGTTGACGGTGTTCCAAGTTTGACTCCATGCTTAGGCTACTCCCACATTCCATTACACTGACATTGCTGAACAATGCTCAGGATGGGGAAGCACGTGGCTATCTTTCTACCACCTAAT
Organism: Pelophylax lessonae; assembly: GCF_965119305.1. Taxonomy (NCBI): domain Eukaryota; kingdom Metazoa; phylum Chordata; class Amphibia; order Anura; family Ranidae; genus Pelophylax; species Pelophylax lessonae. The sequence goes on from NC_138768.1 coordinate 66,116,080, forward strand.
GCATATCTTTATGGCTAGCTTTCCCCGTTTTCCTCATGCACCACACTGCTTAGCTGTTTTTCCCCCACTTTATATGGTAAGGAAAAGGATGTCCAGCCCAGACTGGCTATGAACAGGGTGGAGACCACTGTAAAAGGGACACTAACCCTTTCTGTCACTGTTATGGGGTGACAATACTATGACCCTGTCCGTCAACTGCTCTCCTACATTGTCACCTTGTGCATTGCCTACCTTGAGAAGTGACATACAGCTGCCACTGGAACATATGTATGTAGTTTCACCCCCAGAATTTAGGAACAACCCACAGTATAGTGACTTTGCCCTGGTCAGTGAGTCCCAAGAGGCAATAATCTGAAGAAATGGATAAACCATTTCTCTCAATACAAAAGAGTGGGCTCATGACAGCCATATTGTCAGTAGAAATGTGATCTCTTAGGGAGAGCTGACAATTTTTTAAGGGAAGCAATATATTGTGCTTCAATTCTGGCATTAGTACCTGGCCCCATAGCAGTGCCTGGTTTCCCATGCCTTTTATTTGCCAATAGCTTGTTTATTATCCCTAAAAATTGCTAGGATTGAACAACAGGTTTTGCTCTGCCCATAGACCTTAATTGGCTTTACGGCAACATTTTTAAAAATCAATGAGGATGCATGAAACAGTTTGCAAGCCAATCGCAAGCAGAATTGCTGATCCCTAATAGACAGGAATTAACTGAAAGAGACTATAGGCTGTTAGTGACATACAAAAGAACAAAGGTAAAAACAATATTGTCAAAAAAAGCATGATAGTTCTCTTTGAAACACAGTACGTCAGCAAACTATATGCATCCATTCAAGGTCTAATAAGGCTGCTGTTGTATGTCTTCACGGCACTTAGATTCTCTTCAGTTGTGGCTGTTTGGAATACTTATCTGCAGTGTCCAGGCACAGACAAGAATTCTGCCCCCAATCCATGCAGATCTCCGCTATAGAATTTCAGATTTCAGTAGAAGAATCCATTTTCACTGCAGTGCCAGTATGAATTAAAAAAAAAAAGTGCCTTCAAAATTGTTTCCATTCACTCCACGACACATGACAGATTCAAACTAAGTACAAAATTAAGAATTGCCCCAAACTATCAAATTTGAAGACTTAAATGCAGTATTATCTATTTGTACGCTATGGAGACATGATTGTATTGGTTTCATAGTCCATTTTGTCTCTTTTTTAGATACATAAAATACAGTATTTCTCCTTTTACGCTACCAAAAGCCCCACCATTGTATCTTCTGCCCAGGCATTCACCCACAGCTAGCCATTCACATAAAGAGGGGAATTTAAACAGCCATCATTCTCTGTTCCAAGAATATGAGGACAACACGTCACCCGGGTGACACCAGTATTAAGGCATCCACTCCAAGTAATATTACGATCAGAAACTCTTGAGTTTTCAAGCACTTAACAGTTTGTCTTACCTTATTTCTGAGCAGAGGTTGATGAAAAGCTTGTGATGCTAGCTTCTACCTTTAATGCCTTGACTTGATCTATTTTTATCTATTTGCCAAGTAAATGTAATCGACACTTCTACCATGCGCGCTCTTGAAGTGTAAGCTTACACACAAGACATTATTCTGACGGTAGTTGCATTTTACTATGACTAGCAATAAATATCTTTAGGCACATACATAAATATAGTAAATATTTGTTTGCTAAGCCTGTCATCAGTGCAAGTGCCAAATTTATATACTTAAAGGGTCAAGTCCATCCAAAAGTGATCTTGCCATTTTTGGCAGACACTGGGTTGAATTATCCATTGGTTTTGTATACTGGAAGGACAAAAATGTACAAAAATTAGAACTTCCGAGGCTGTACCATTTATTCCTGAGACCTAGGTCATATCAATGTATATATGCACCAAATCACTATAGATTTTCAAATCCAAAAGGTTTTATTCAAAACAATTACATCACTGCAAAAGAATGCAAGGTTTCGGGGCTTCCCCAGGACCCCTTTGTCAGGCATGCGTTAGCCTACTCCAGGAAGCTCCATATTGTCAGTATAATTTTGAGCCCATAGGGAAAGCTATATCTTGCTTATTATCCCTACAAATTGCTAGGACTGAATAACAGGTTTCACCTCCCCCAACGCCTTCAATTGAGTTTATGGCAAAGTTTTCAAACATCGATTAACATGTGTGCACCAACACACCATGGATTTTCAAATAGCGCCCAAAAGGTTTTATTCAAAGCAATCCATCACTACAGAAGAGTGCAACTGTCAGGGTCTGGACTTGAACCTGGGATCTCTGCTGTGTCTGGCAATGACTCTGCTTGCTGAGTCACCTCCTGAAATGCTGGATAGATCCCTGGACAATTCCTTAAATGATCCTGCCTTAAATCTTGTTTGTCTTGAACATTGAACTCTTTGGTCCTCCCATGAACTTCCTGATTTAAGCCATGTCTCTGCACTTCCTGCTTGCCAGATTATTGTGCTCTCTCCAGCCAATATCTTGCTTTTGTCTCTCCTGCTGTCGTCCTTATCTTCTCTACCATTCGTTACTGACTTTTGGCTTGTTCCTCAACTACGCTTCTGCTTAATCCCAACCTGCAACTATTCATTACTGACCTTTGGCTTGTTTACTGACTACGCTTCTTCTTGATCCCCACCAGCTATATCTGCTACTGAACCCCAGCTTGCTCACCTCCTGTTAGGGCGATCCTTAGGGCCGCCAGCTGGTAGTTACACACAGCAAAGTCCATCTCCACCAGCAGGAGCTCTGGTGAATACCAGTTAGTACTTAGACCCCGCACCTCAGGTACACCTGTGTCATCAGCCAGGGTGACCTGATTTTTTACCTGTTCCACTTGGTGGATGCTGCTCCTATGCTAGAGCTACTGGCCTCAGAACCTGACTCCAGAAGATGACAGCAAAGTTTTGAGGCTGTACTGGAGCCCTTTGTCAGGCATGTGTTAGCCTACTCTGGGAAACTCCACATTGTCAGTAAAAATTGGAGCTCTTAGGGAAATTTATAGCTTGCTTATTATCCCTATAAATTGCTAGGATTGAATAACAGGTTATGCCTCCCCCATTGTCCATAAACTTAAATTGAGTTTATGACAGAGTTTTTAATCATGCACACGCCAACACACCATAGATTTTTAAATGCCATCCAAAAGTTTTTATCCAAAGTGACCACATCACTGCAGAAGAGTGCAATGTTTCGTGATGCAAAGGATCCCTTTATCAGGCATTTGTTAGCTCATTCTGGGATCGTGTGCATTTGGAATATTGATATATACTTCCAGCCCTTTAGGGGCATGGTCACATTACTGACCCTTTTGCTGATAAGAATTCTCTATGCAGGGCAGGTCAGGGAAGTGAAATACTCACCTAATTTTGTGTGTTGCTTAACACCAGCTGGATGAGTGAGACATTGCTTCCTCAATGGCAGCTTGCCTTCTCCAGGGTTTCTGTTACCAAGAAAAGGATGGTTTGCCAGTCTGGCCAACAAGTTTTCACCAATAACAGGACCACTTAAGGCATGGACCTTAAGGCTGTAATACACAACTCTTTTCATTCATTCAGCTAACAGCATACAAGGAGGGATCTCCACTGGCAGCAGCCTACCTGAATACACCAAACATTGCCTGCATCTGATTTTAAGCAGTCACTGTTTGGATAAAAATTTCCCACCAATTTTTAGATTGAGCAACGTGGTGCTTGCAAGGACGCCCATGGCTGGAATATCGTTCAGTTTACCTGGAATTGTCTAAAATTTGAGCCGCCCTTGGTAACCTTCAAGCTAAAAGTCTTGTGCTACCCTCTAACCCCTACCCAAACAGCTGGCTTGCCATTGTCTTACACTGATAAGGTCAGATTCAATAACCACACAAGACATGCCGAGGCACAAATTTTACAGAAGCGGCAACAAACAGGATCTAGTCAGATTTCACTGGTAGGGCTGTATGGCGGTGGGGACATTATGTGTGCGTGCTGTGTGCTCTGCCCATCAGACTTGCCATCCTAGGCCATGGCCTATGTTCCCAATGCAGAAATCTGGCATTGGGCGGTATATTGGATAGTATAGATGTGAATGTTGTAAACATCATAAATATTTCTGCCAGCTGGAAGCTTAATAGATACAGTTTGGCAGAAAGAGGATGAGGACGAGGTGCAGATCACATGATGTTACAGCCCCACTTTGTCCAACTAGAGAACATTTTGCATTCACTGAGAAGACCTCTTGTGTTCAGTAAGCAGCAGGGCAGCCGCTCGGCATGAAACCCAGAAACTAGCAACAATCAGTAGTAGTAGTAGCAATGCCAATTACAGTGATTTCCAGCTTCCACAGGCATTCCACAGGTATGGCACATACATACTTACAGTGGTTCAAGCAGGAACAATGTAACTATGCAAAAATAGCCATACAGGAAAACCTTGGATTAAGAGTAACTTGATTTGAGAGCGTTTTGCAAGACTAGCAAATTTTTTTTATAAATTTTGACTTAATAAACAAGCGATTTCTTGAAATACATGTAGCGTCATGTCACAACTGGGTATAAAAGAGAAGAGAGGGTCCTCTAAGTGTAGCAATATTGTTACATTTAATGAAGATACAACATTTAGCAACTAACATGGTTGATGTTTAAAACAGGATTAAAACTGCATCTAAGTATGCAGGCATCTGGGGTAGAGCTGTCCACATAGACCATCCTCCGCACCGCCATCAACGTTAATCCCTTCTACAATGCTCCCCATCTGTGCTTCAAGGCTTGCTGCAGGGTGGTCTTCCTGATCACGACTTCAGACTGATGGCGAAGAGAGCCATTGGTGACAGTCTATGTGGACAGCTTTACCCCAGTTGCCTGCATTCTTAGATGTGCCTCTTTTAATTATCAACCATGTGAGTTGCTACATGTTGAACCTTCATTGAATTCAACCATATTGCTACACTTAGGTGCCTCTCTTCTCTTTTATACTCTGTAGTTCCTGCTGGATTTTGCTTCTAATCCCCTTGTGGAGGCGCCATTTCTGGATGGACATGTTAAGGTTACACAACCTATCACATTGCTATAATCTCTTTATATGGATTAAACTGAAGGATTTATGAATAAATGGTTGTGGAACGAATCATCTGAGTTTTCATTATTTCCTATGGGGAAATTTACTTTGATATAAGAGTGCTTTGGATTACAAGCATGTTTCCAGAACTAATTATGCTCGCAATCCAAGGTTTTACTGTACTTGGAATTCATCCTTAACTTACCTAACCCTGACATCCCTTTAATAGAGTCTGTACGTCCAGGGGCTGGAAGGATCAGCCAGTCGTATGGACCCTGTGATTGGCTATCAAAGTGGTTACATGGTTGGGAGCAGTAAGCGTGCTCAAAACGCAGAAAGCTCTGCTGCCCAGGGACACAGATGACCAGCGTGTGGGCACTACATTTCACCCTCTTTGCCATCACACATATGCCTTACATGGACAGCAAGAGGCTAAACCTTTTTTGTCTTAATTTTTTGTTTATTTTTAACTGCAGTAGAGCCTGCCTGAGGACGCTCGTTAAGCGAAATGCATTGTGGTCAATGCTAACCCGGAAGTAACACACAGAGGCATTCGGAACAGAGGCTGGGATACACATCCACCGACGCAATACAAAGAAGGGGGAAAGGAGATACAGGGTGCTGCAGATCCCCGGAGAATATCTTCCTAAGACCCAAAAAAACGATTTTGTACTGCCGAATTGCCCAGTGCCAGGAGGGCACAACAAATAGTAAGAGGCTAATTGTCACCTTATAGTGTATGTTTTTTGGAGAATAAAACAGTATTTCACTATTGGAGGCTATTTGTTCTTCTATATCTTTATGTGTATGGGGGGACTACATGGTCCAACTCGAGTAATATAGGAGCCAGAGATCCAAGCAATCGAGGAGAGGTTTGATCCACCCAATAAAGGGATCACAGGCGTTGGGGGTCCTTGTGACCTGCTGCTAGCTGGTAAGAGGCCACGGTTGTCACATCCCAGCACCTGGAGCACTGTGAATGGATTAATAAGAATTCACCAAGCACAATTTTGATTGCATGCTATTGCTTGGACTTTTAAACACTACTTGGAGCACATTTATATATTTATACCTTTTTATATATTCTTATGTGATTTTTTTATATATCCTTATGTGATTTTTGTATGGAATTCTTTATATATGTATTTATTGGTTCACTGATCCACACCTTTGTGGATTAATTTACTTTGAGAAGCACAAGCACTTCTTAATTGACGGTTGTCACATCCCAGCACCTGGAGCACTGTGAATGGATTAATAAGAATTCACCAAGCACAATTTTGATTGCATGCTATTGCCTGGACTTTTAAACACTACTTGGAGCACATTTATATATTTATATTTTTATATATTCTTATGTGATTTTTGTATGGAATACTTTATATATCTATTTATTGGTTCACTGATCCACACCTTTGTGGATTAATTTACTTTGAGAAGCACAAACACTTCTGAATTGAAATTGCACTGGTATGTACTTTTCTTTGCTAATTGCACCAATAGTAGATCATATATATATTTGTAGCAATTTTTAATCACATATATTACACTTTAAATCACCTATTAATTTTTATAACACGTGATATATTAAGATTACCAGCGCCTTTTTACCTATGATATATAAACCATATTGCTACACTTAGGTGCCTCTCTTCTCTTTTATACTCTGTAGTTCCTGCTGGATTTTGCTTCTAATCCCCTTGTGGAGACTGCCATTTCTGGATGGACATGTTATGGTTACACAACCTATCACATTGCTATAATCTTTTTATATGGATTAAACTGAAGGATTTATGAATAAATGGTTGTGGAACAAATCATCTGAGTTTTCATTATTTCCTATGGGGAAATTTACTTTGATGTAGGAGTGCTTTGGATTACAAGCATGTTTCCAGAACTAATTATGCTCGCAATCCATGGTTTTACTGTACTTGGAATTCATCCTTAACTTACCTAACCCTGACATCCCTTTAATAGAGTCTGTACGTCCAGGGGCTGGAAGGATCAGCCAGTCGTATGGACACTGTGATTGGCTATCAAAGTGGTTACATGGTTGGGAGCAGTAAGCACAGAAAGCTCTGCTGCCCATGGACACAGATGACCAGCGTGTGGGCACTACATTTCACCCTCTTTGCCATCACACATATGCATTACATGGACAGCAAGAGGCTAAACCTTTTTTGTCTTAATTTTTTGTTTATTTTTAACTGCAGTAGAGCGTAAAGTAACTAATCTGGCTATGAAGGTTTCTGATATTGTGTGTAAATCTCAGGACTGGATAGACAGAATTACAAATCCTTTGTTGGGTTAACAAGCTCTCATAGGTGTATTTTAAACTGTGTATTTAGCTGTTTGCCTGGTGTCCTGCTTTATTTAAACATATCCTTATTGTCCAGACCACATCACTATGCATACCACAGACAGTTGGTAAATTGTTTTACTGACAAACAGGGCACACCACTATGTGCCTAAACCAAAAAAATACAGCAATGTCAGGTTTTCTTTTCAATTTTTTATTTTTTAATTTACCTTTATGCGATTTCTTTTCAGCCTCCCTCTTGTCTGCTGTTTGCTGGATTTCCCAGCTAGTAATAAAGCAGGTAACACTGGTATTGCAGTTGTTGAGGATGAAGAACGCCATAACTTAGCCCACATGAAACCAGAGAAGGGGAGAAGGACTTGTTTGTGCAATGGTATACGTTTGAGCTGTCATATATACTCATTTAAACATTTCTCAACATTACAGGCATGCTTTTGGAGTATGTATGGAGTATATGTCCTTGTATGCTTTTTTCTGACATGGAGCACTGCCCATCAACCCCCAATCAGATCTTAAAAAACACACCATTGCAAAATACAACCTAGCATTCTGATCACAAAAAATACTATGCTTGGTAAATAAAGCTGCAATTCCATTTAACATTGATACCAGAATTTTGAGTAGTTGTTTCTTCCAGAAATGCCATCCTTTTTTTGTCTAAGCCATACTGAGGAGCTGTCCTATTTGTCACCTTCAGAATACATAGAAGGAACTTACTTTCATGTTTCATATTGTCATTACCGCAGCTTGGTAATAGACATGGTTCAAAATAAATACAAAAAATGTGCTGCGCCAGACATGCACCAATAAACATAAATGACGTTAATATAATCAATATCTGAAGTCCATACAAGCTGTGATTGTGCTCAAAATCCAATAAATGTGCATTAGTGTCCAAGTGTCCAAATCAGAAATGCAATCTGGTGAAAAGTGCACACCAATCTGTGAAATCCCTCCACCTGCTAGATTGGCCTCTCACCTCCAAAAAGGACCCAGACGGGCCAGCAAAAGCATGTACTGAGGATATCAGACTCCTGGAAAGACACTCCAGCCTCTCACCTCCGGAGGTCTCAAGACACGGGACATGCGATGCAAAATATAAAAGGGAAAATATAGTGCTCTCCGTTTCAACAATCAGGCTTTATTGAGGAAAATAGAAGTTTACTCACATGTACAGGGCACTTCACCGTGCCTGCTGTTATGGCAATAGTAATAGCGTGTGTCACTCGAGAGATGTTCGGCGTCGGTCACGCAAGCTCTGCCCCCCTATACGCGTTACGACGAGCGTATGGCTCCAACGTCTTCCTCGGTGCCAAGCCTCTCTTTAAATAAGTATGCCTAGAGGTTACCCATGTAGACCTTTGAGGGGTTCCTCACTTGACACACATTGCTTTTCTGTGCCGTCCCACTATTCTTGGCATCAACACAGCTCCATATTCACTGTCTCTCCAACCTTGTTACATGGGCACCACGTGATGTCCACCACACACCAAATTTCATATTAGGAATTTAATATCTGCAGTTAACTTGGCATTTGAAAACTATATAAGAAGTGGAGGAAGAGACAAGTGGTAGTGTTAATAATGGAAATCTAATGTTAGATATTATTTCTTATTTTTCTCTAGAGCGATTATTCTAATCCAGGGTACGTTTGAAGATTGATCTCCCACTTGCATAGCTCTGTCACCAATGTTACTTGACAGAGCCAGAGAGGAGTGCGACCAGTTAGGATTCTGTTCTTGTTTTGCAGGTGTCCAATGACTAAATCTTTTGCTGTCTGTAAAGGGGACATTCTTGCCACAAATCACTAATGTGAGTAAGTGCTGCACTGACTGCCAATGTAAGAGACATTCTTTCAGCTGACCATCAGTGTAAAGATCCCTTCTCCTTCTAACCACCACTGTAAGGGGTCACATCTCCCACTGGCCACCAATGTAATAGACATTCTTTCCACTAAACATTAATGCAATGGTCCCTTCTCCTTCAGACCACCAATGTAAAGGGATCTCCTTTCCCACTGACCACCATTGTAAGGTAGCACTTACCACCAGGTAAGCAGTAAACTGACCACCATTGTAATGTACATTCTTTCTACTGACCATCAATGCAAAGTACAATTTGTACTGTCTGCATTCCTTATACAGTATGGCCATTATTATTTCTTTGATTTCATGATTAGTACTTAAAATAATTTACTTTGTCACAGGAGTTTGTATATGTGCACATTTGTATTTGTGTGAGTTGGGGGGGGGGGGGGGGGGCTAGGCTAAAAAAAATGATGCACTATAGATTAAAATACGCACATTAATATTTATTATCACCACTTCCTCAAATTCAATCTATCCAAACAATCAATTCAGCCAAGCCCTCACTCCGAAGGGGAAGACCGGCGTGCTACTCTCCATCAGACGATGAATGAAGGGCGCTTGACTCCCGAAACGTGTTAGCGGTCTCATCTACAAGGAGGTGTTCCATTCCATGTGTGGTGGAATCTTTTAATGCGATTTTACATTCTTCTAGTCTGTTAGTATGCATTTGGCATTTTAAGAAAACATTTTATACGGTGACCACGGGTAATGCACTAGGTGTTAGGCCTCCTTTTCTTTCTTTTATCAATCTATCCAAAGCTGAGCTCAAATTTCCTCCTCCATGTGTCCCTTGCCCTAATTTCTCTGTCAACATTGGCGGCCCAACTATCAGTCTTCCCCCCCCATGCCAGGGTGCAAGGTGTAACCCTGGGCTCTAAACTCTCCTTTTGGCTCCACATTCAATCGCTGTCGAAATCCTGCCGCCTCTCTTCCGCAAAATCTCTGAAATTCTCCTCTTTTTTTACCAATAACACAAAGCTTCTAAATTACTTCCTAGTTATTTCTCATCTTGACAACTGCAACTGCCTCCTCACTGGATTACCTTTATATAGGCTATTCCCCCTTCAGTCCATCATGACTGCTGCTGCCAGACTCATCCACCTTACCAACCGTTCAGTGTCTGCTACTCCTCTCTGCCAATCTCTCCACTGGCTTTCACTCACCCAACTAAATAAATTCAACATACTAACAACTTACAAAGCCATCCATAACTCAGTCCACAGCTACATCACTAACCTAGTCTCAAAACACCAACCAAATCATTCTCTTTATTCCTCCCAAGAACTCCTGCTCTCGAACTCCCTCGTCACCTCCTCCCATGCTCGCCTCCAGGACTTCTTCAGAGTATCTCCCATTCTCTGGAACTCCTTACCTCAATATGACTATCTCCTACTTTCCACCTTTTGGTAATCCCTGATATCCCATCTCTTTAGAGAAGTCTATCCTGCTTCTTACTAGAAAACTGTCTTTTTACTTTCTCCATCAGTTCATTCTCACAGTTGTTGCCTTTTGTATCATTTGACCCTCCCTCCTAGATTGTAAGCTCTAAGGAGAAGGACCCTCTGATTTCTCCTGTAGTAAATTGTATTGTAAATGTACTGCATGCCTACATTTTGCAAAGCACTGCGCAAAGTGTTGGCGCTATATAAATCCCGTATAATAATAATAATTATTATAATTTCTACAGTTTATCGATCATGCTAACGTACCATGAGGTTAGATATAATCATTTTTTTTTAACAGAGGTTCCCTAAGAACTGAACATTATTGTAATTATGTTTCTGTGGCAAAAATGGGTGAAAGGGGCTGCGCTAGAAACTCCGCTTCAGCAATCTGCTCGGCTGCTGCTGGCAATGCACAGACACTTTCTTTTCCCCTACCAATGTTCAAAGATTTAGGGAGAAATAATTTACTTTTGCATGCAAAGTACTGATTGATAGTATAAAGGCAAATCTTGAAGCAGAACTTCGCCCAAAAGGGAAAGCTCTGCTTGTCTGCCCCCCCCCCCCCCTCCTTCTTTAAGTTTTGGTACTTTATTTTTTATTTGGGGGGGGGGGGGGAGTGGGTACCTGGTTTTGACAAGTACCCGCTCTTACTTTAAGTCAGATCACCTCTACAAGCCGAATGGAAATTCGCTCCCTACCCCCGGAGCCTTGTGAGACAAGTCACAGGTCCCAGAAGGCTGTGGCACCATTCACACAGTGCACCGCAGCTTGCACATACACAGCGGGAAGTTGGCTGTGAAGCCGCAGGAAGTGGAAGTGGGGACGGGTACCTGTCAAATACAAGTACCCGCTCCCCCTGAAAGGTGCAAAATGTGGCACTGGAAGGGGGGGGGGGGCAATCAGATAAGTGTAAGTTCCACTTTTGGGTGGAACTTCGCTTTAAATGAAGCATCTGCGTTTCAGCACTGCACTTCAAACATGGAGCCTCATGTGGAGTTTAGAAGCATCTCAACTCCTTCTATTCGAGTCTATGGTAATGCATCATAAACATGCCAGCACGCATTTGTGGTCCGTTACGCCTTGTTCATGACAGCCAAAAAAAAAAAAATAGGCATCTGGGGAGCGTTTTTAAAGCACCTTTAACGTGTGTTAAACACGTGTCGAATTCAACAAACAACAAGATTTTTACCCTTCGTTACAATGCGTGATTGGTGGACTTCCGGCAGCTCAACAACGATGACTGGAATGACATGTGGAGCTCTACCTTTTCCAGGCTGGCGTCAGCATGGGACAACCTGATACAATTTAAATTTCTCCATAGAATTTACTACACTTCAGATAATTTTTCCTGCTTGCTCCTCGAACTGCTGGAGGTGTGCTGCCCCTGGAGTGGATTTTCGGCACGTTTTCTGCCATTTTACACACATTCAGCAGCTCTGGTCAGAGATTATGGATTGTGTTAAATCAGCCAATTACCATTAGACCCTCTATAGAAGTTTGTTTTTTGGGCCTTGTAGATCTGTTGGCACCCAAAAAAGTAATCTGCACATTACTTATCCTACTTCTGTTCTATGCACGTAAAATAATAATTTTGTCATGGAAGAAACCGCGGTGGCCCCTGTCATTATGGCCTGGGAGGCGTTAGTGAATAATGCCCTACCGTTGTACAAAGCTACATATCTTAGTAGAGGGGTTCCAACTAAATTTGAAAATGTGTGAAGTGGCCGGATTAATGAAAACTCTACGGCTTTAGATTGATTGCCTATAGGATAAGAGTACATGTTGTGGGCGGGTCCTTGGTGCACACCTGATATAATCACTATTGGTATTATTTGGGGTGGTAAGATTTGATACATTCTATTCTTGTCTGTGTGATTTATGTTTACTTCTTTGGATGAAACCGGTCACATATTATTTTATGGGAGCGGCATTGTTCACAGGTGCTGATGCTTTGTAGTGCTGACTGTTAATGTTTTATACGTTTAACTTTATTATAAAAATAATGAAAAAAAAAATAAAAAATTCAACAAACAACTCGCATGAACCCGTTAGGGGTATTTGTTAAGTGTCAGTATTTTGAGCAAGTGTTAACAAGGCATTAGTGATATGAATTGTATTATAGTCACTTTTGAGAAATAGAACTATGGCCAGGCAGTAAATAAGCTTTTAAATCGAGCCCTCAATGACCTATGTAGATGTATCCACTCTGAAGTAAATCATCATCAAAATCTGCAGCTGTAGATTCTCAGTTTTACTTTCACTTTTTCTAGGTAGGTAGCTCAGTAGAGATGTGCAACGATGGAAAAATGTGTGTTTCATTTTGGATTCGTTCTTTAAGTTAATCATTTTGTTTCGTCATATTAGTTATGTTAAAATGAATCATTTTCTGCATTTGTTTCATATATTCAAATTCGTTTAATATATTCGTTGTTCTGAATTGATTCGAATTTCAGAAGAATGGCTTTATTCAATTTAATGTGTTAATTCGTTATTTCAGGAAATAACTTATACACCCTGTTTTGGGTTGGGTGGATGTGGATCCATCAGAATCTCCGAATCATGACTTAAAGAGGTTGCAAACCTCCAATAAAAAACAAATGATAAAAATAAAAACCTGAAAGACAAAGGCATAATGAGTTAGTATGCATTGCATAGTAGCTCATTATGAAATACTTCCCTTAGCACGAAGCCCCAACAGCGGCGCCCGCTCACCGCTGACACGGCCAACGTTTTCACCTGTCTTCCTTCCGGGTTCGCGTCCTCCGTCCATCTGATTGGCCGAACACGAGACAACGTCACGTATGCGTGCAGGAGCCGCCATTCACGACACAGGGCTCTGAAGGAACATCACGGGTGGCCGTTCTTTCAGAGCGCATGCGCCAGTGATGTAACTGGCTGCATGCAAAGTAAATATCTCCTAAACGGTACATGTTTAGGAGATATTTACAGTACCTATAGGTAAGCCTTATCATAGGCTTACCTATAGGTACAAGTTACAGAGGAAGCTTTACTTCGTTATGTTATGATTCAGAGATTCTGATGTATCCACCTCCAACCCACCCAAACACAAGTGGGAATCATCATCTTATTTCACTTTTATACCTACTGTATTTATTGCAATGTTTCCATTTCATATGTACTGCAGTGTTGAAAAATGTTAATGCAACATTATGTTAATGCAAAATGAAATGGATACGAATCAATCTGGATCATTTGTTATGTTATTTTGGATGCTTTAAACATCCAAATGAAATGAATGAATACAAATTAATTTGTTGTTTCATTATAATTCATTTTGGATTTGTTTACATTTTGTTAATTTTGTGATTCGGAGATTCGTATACATCCAAAACTCCGAATAACAAAAATTTTGTCCGAACTTAGATTTGTAACTAAACGAATCGCACATGTCTATAGATCAGCATTTCCCTACCAGCAGTGAGTTGCCAGCCTGCCTTTCAGATGGGCGGACTCCTGCACCAGATCCGTCTGCTCAGTGGGAAATCATTCCGCTGATCCCCGCTGAGCAGGCAGATCCTTATGCAGAAGAAGAGAGAAGTCTCCAGACCCCAATGTCATATGACCACACATTTAGATAGAGGGGTATTTATGTAGGTTTAAATGTTTTTTTATTCCAGCCTTTAGTTAGAGGGGGTAGGAGCAGGGGTGTATCTACCATGAGGCAAACAAGGCGTTTGCCTTGGGAGGCATTTTTTTGGGGGAGTGGGGGGCAGCACCACCTCTGGGCAGAAGGGACACTTTGAGCAGTGGCATCGCTTCTGGGCTGCGGACCACACCTGGGTGACACCTGGCTGAGGGGTGACACCAGGGGCAACTGTGAACTGACTGTTTGGTGACAGGGGAGCAAAGTGGAAGCAGGAGGCAGCGATGGCTGCTGTCTCACATTCCAGAAGTAGCTCACTTGGCAGAGCAGGTCGGAGTCCCAGGCTGTGATCAAGCCTCAGCAGCCTCACTACACACAACTGGTAAAAAGGAGCCGGCGGGCTGCGGGAAGGTGAGAGTCCAGTGTAGTTTTTTTGAGGAGGGATGGGAGAACCTCCTGGTGTAGTTTAGGGGGAATAGGGGAGCCCCCTTCTCTCTCTCACCCCCTCTCTCTTGACCCCCATGTTTACCGCCTGCTCTCTTTCTCTCCCCCACCTTTTCCCCCTTCCCTCTCAACCCACTTTCTATCTCTCTCTCCCCCCTCTCTCTCACCCACCTCCCTCTCTCTCCCCCTCTCTCTCTCACACCCCTTGCTCTCTCGCCCCCCTCTCTCTCACCCACCTCTCTCTCTCAGCCCCCCCCTTTCTCTCCCCCTCCCCCTCTCTCTCTCACCCCCCCCCCCCCTCTCTCTCTCCCCGCAGAGATGGAGCTGTACAAGGAAGAGGTGGAGCCTAGAAAGGAAGGGGTGGAGTTTACAGATGATGGGGTGGATCTTAAACAGGAAGGCGTGGGGCAAATGTAGATGGGGCAATTTTAGTCTTGCCTAGGGCAGCACAAAATCAAAATAGGAACCTCCAGGCTCCCCTCTCCTGTTCTGCAGAAGAGGATGAGCCTGGAGGTTCCTGTTCTTTCCTATTGGGGAGAGAAAGTAATATACAGTGGTCCCTGTGTATAAACACAGGCCATGACTGACACATCATCTGAGCAAGCCTACATTTCCCTCTGTGTGCTTTGCTAAAAAAGTATTATTCATCCTTATTACTAGGATAGCTGGGGGTTGGCTGTCCAAAAGAAAGGTTTTCTTTAACCACTTAAAGGAGTTTTAAAGTCAGAAGGTTTTTTATCTTAATGCATTCTATGCATTATGATAAAAAGCCTTCTGTGTGCAGCAGCCCCCCCCCCCCTAAAACTTACCTGAGCCCCATTTCTGTCCAGCGATGTCCACGAGTTCATCTGCCTCTCTCTTGATTGGCTGAGACACAGCCACGGGACCATTTGCTCCCGTGGCTGTCAATCAAAGTCAGTTAGCTAATCAGAAGAGAAAAGGGGCGAGGCCGAAACCACAGCTTAGTGTCTGAATGGACACATGGAGCTGCAGCCCGGTGTTCCGTGAAAAAACCATACCTGTTAGAAAACCATACCCTCGTCACTTCCGGTGCACCTATGGAGGGTATGGATTTATCATAGTAGTGTGTCTAATGTTACACTTGCCGCCGTTACATTAAAACAGCTCCTCTGCAACATGAATCATCTCCGCTCCTATCCCTCTCACTTCCCTGATCTCGGCTAATAAATATAAAAGCGGATCACGGAGCCGACATCTCCATCATTTACATTTCATACAGCCGCCGCCGCTTTTACATTTAATAGCCGAAATCAGGGAAGTGACAGGGATAGGAGCGGAGATGACCCATGTTGCTGCCGAACTATTTTAATGTAACCGCCGCAAGTATAACATCACACACACTACTGTGATAATTTCATTCCCTCCGATCATGCGCACTTGTCAACTTCTCTGCTGTTCAATGATGTATCCGGGGCTCTGAGCATGCGCACTGCTACGCTGCTCAGCTGTTTCTGACAGGAAGTGACGAGGGTATGGAATTCTAACGAGGTATGGTTTTCTAACGTTACACCGGCTCGACTGCCCCCGAAGCATCACTTTTAATTCCGGGGACAAAGATCACAAGGACAAAAAGAGAAAGTGGATCTACCTACTGTAACTGGGGCACACACAGCATGAAAAACATGACATTGAACATTGCTAACTTACTACTCCCGATGCATCCAACACTAAAAAAAGTTGGCTTTGGATACACTTTAGGATATGATTAAGCGCTGGCTCACATTGGTGCAATGCGGGAACCCTGCGAATCCACTACAGGTTCCCCCATCACACCTGACTCGCAGGCAGTTCCCACTGCCATATACGAGCTGCTGGGAGTGTCAATACAAAGTTAATGACACCCCCAGATTAGTTTGCAGTGCGAACTGTCAATTCGGACAGGAATTGGATCACAAGGTGTGAACACCCATGCGATCTGATTCTAGTGCGGACCTAAAAAAGAGTCCTTTGCGAGTTTGGTCCAAATGCGATGCAAATTCAGCCATACAATCTGTATGGCTAAATTTGCATCACACAGACATCGCATGTGATTTGCAGAGCAGTGAGGTGCAAATGCGATGTCTGAGATCGCTACAGTGTGAACCAGCACTTAAGGTTTACTTGCCTATTAGAGTGGAATCCCAGTTTTTAGGATTTTTTTTAAGCAACATTAAACTCAAAGCAAACATTTATCTAGCTTACCAATTTTTAGATGTTGTGGCTGCATTAGCTTTATTTTTGGGCTTTTTTTTTTCCTTATTTCCACCTGGTGATCATGCCAGTAATTCTGTTGTTTTTTAACAGAACAAGCTCTCTTGCAGATGTAGCAGTTAGAGTAATGAGACAAATAATTTACCACTGACAGGGATGCTTACAATGATCAGCTTTTATTTATGTAAAGGTTAAAGTTAAAAATTTGGTGCCTTTTGGTATCTAGTGAGCACCTTAACCTTAACTGTGCCACATCCTATAGAATACACATAATTGGAGCTCAAAGAGAGAAATATTGGACTTTATAGGCACATAAAATCTTACAATTTATTGATCTACATTAAAAATGTTTTGTATACAATACAATAGTAGAAATGGTGGAAAAAATCCTAAAAATATTTTTGGACAGAATGTGGATCCCCTAGAGCAGGGGTGTCAAAATGAATTTCATTGTGGGCTGCATCAGCTTTAAGGTTGCCCTCAAGATATCCAGAGCACCTCACCCTGCCCTTACATCAGACTGCACTCCCGCTTACTCCGGCATCCGCCATCTTGCTCCTCCACACATATGTTTGGAGCCTACAGCTACACCCAACGGTAGCTACACCGCAGCTACACCCAACGGCAGAAGAGACGTCTCAGCTCAGCTCCATTCGGATTGGCGGCCTGCGGATGGCGACTCCGCCCACATCCCCAGACTAGCTGACTCTCCAGCAGTGGCTCCTCCTGGAAGGCAGATCTCTTTGGCATGCTCTCTCCCATGCGGTGCAATAACTCCTTTACTGCTGCCATACCACTGCTCAGCCTGCACGAATGGTACTGCAATGCAGATTATGTTCCCTGCCACAGACACATATACATCTGCCTCTTATGTCAGTACTTGAGCTCCTATTGCACTTTTTCATTTACATTCCAACCAAACTCCCTCACTGCTGTTAGAAATTGTCCTGCTGTTACCGGCTGCATGGTACAGAAATGTTCTTCCACTGCACGTGTACTGACACAACCCCTGACGTGCCGATCCCCATGTCCTGGGTCACACTTGCACATGTTACTGTTACTTTCTTCACTGATACAGCACATTCTTTCTCCACTGACACTCCAGCACTTTACTTGAGAAGACATGGCGTTTCATGGGTAAATATCCAGTCGTTGCTAGTAGGAACCACTGCTGTAATTCAGAGGAAAATCCTGGACGTCGCCCCCAAATGTAGCACTGTCCTTGTGGGGCTAGCTGCATGATGACTTCCTTGATCCCCTCTGGTTACCTGCAGACAGTCACTAGGGGGATTTTCACACATCCATCCTTTCTCCTAGTTGCTTTTTACTCAATAAACAGTCCAGGGTTTTTTTTTATATTTATTGTGGAACTTGGATGGGAGAAGGGAATAGTGGGATACTCCAACTGAACAATTCATAGTAGATAAGGACAACTCTCACTTGGCCTCACCAGGTTATTTGTGGAAGCAGTCACACTGCTTTAACCATACTGCCACTTGTATGGAAGAATTAAGTCCTTTTGCTCTCAATAGCAGCAGACTTGATGCAACTACATTATCTTCAGGACACTCTCTGGCATCCCCTTGACTGACATACATCCACTGACTCTTCTAACAGAAGGGTGGCCCTCTCAGGTCAGGCCCCATGACACAGATCTGTACTCACTGTAGGCAGAATCAGATCCTCTCCAGTGTCTCCCTTGCAGTCAGCTATGCAGGACCTCTGTGTTCAGCGTTTCTCTGATTCCCAAAGGCTTCTTGAGGCCGCATGGCAGCTTCTACAGAGGAGGGGCAGCCACCCCCTCCCTCCGGTACCCCACTCTCCAGCTGAAAGACCCCGAGCACATGTGCCCTTGGCATTTTTACAGTCACCCAGCTTGAACCAAGGCACTTTCCTCTGCCAATCACCAGGGCTGTAACAATGCCTGTGCACTTATTTGTCAGGTTTCCTCCCACTGTCTAATACGCCTCCCTATTGGACCAGTGTGAAACATTCAGACAAACTGAACTGCACCTGAGCGCCATGAGCAGACCTCACTAGCAGATCCTGCTCTCTGGCAGGCAGAGAGAAATATAAATATACCTGGCAATCTCTCTGGTAAGCAGAAAAACCCAAAAACTATACTCTCTCTCTCTAGCACCTACCTAGGAGGGTGCTACATTGTTATAGGCTTTTTCCCCTCTGTTTTCATCTAGTGATCTGACCAACAATACACCTCCTGTATTAGAGCGCCCCCACTCTAGATGAAGGAGCACAGGGACAACCTTCTGACAGCAGCATTGTCAGCCTGGGGGTAGGGGGTAATGCTGGCTTTAATGAGCAGATTTAAGTACACTAACAAATTGAAGCCAAACTCCAACTCACACTTTATAAGCAGTCAAAGCATACAGTTTTTTTTTTCCTTCTGGGACAAAGGTTTTACATAAATAAATAAAAGCTTACCATTATAAGCACCCCCTCCAGTGTTACATGGTATGTCTCATCTGTAAACGGATACATTCTGCTGGAGAGCCTATTCTTATCCACTTCCCAACCATGCAATATTTGGAATAGTGGGGTTATGGCTGCAGCAATATGCCATAACCCAGGTATTGTGTTTTCAGTCGGCGATTCTCTAATCGTTAAAAAGTGATCTGAAGCGGTGGTGGTTCTCGGGCTTACCTGGGTAATCGGTAGCTCCTGGAACCATCCTGGCGATTGCGGCTGCTGACCACAGAGATTAGCTGAGGAAAGATGGCCTGAGATAAACTCAATGGTCTAGGAGGACCAGAGCGACGTCAAGAGCATTCTGGTTCTGGTCCAATGTAAACAGTGCCTTTTCTTTTTTTTTTTTTTTTTAAGCATTAGATTAATGTTTTTTTTATATCTAATGCTCTCCACTGTAGAGGAGAGATGTGGGGTCTTATAGACCCCAGATCTCTTCATAAAGAGGACATGTCAAGCTGTTTTGTTATCACAAGGGATGTTTACATTTCTTGCGTTAGCAATACAAGTGATCAAACATTTTTTTTAAAGGGACAGTGTAAAAATAAAAAAAGTAATAAAAGAAATAATAAAAAAAATAAACTTAAAGCGTACTCATATCCTCATGCTCGCAAGCAGTGGCGAATGCATACGTAGGTCACGCCCACATATGTAAATAGTGTTCGCACCACACATGTGAGGTCCTTCCACAAACATTTCTTGAGATAGCAATAAAAGTGATAAAGAAAAAAAAATGTAAAGGGACAATACATTTTTTTAAAAAAAGTAAAAAATAAATATTAAAACAATAATTTTAAAGCTTTACCATCCCCCCGTGCTCGCGCGCAGTGGTGGATGCATACATAGGTCACACCCACATACGTAAACGGTGTTCGCCCCACACATGTGAGGTATTGCTGCAAACGTTATAGCCAGAGCAATAATTCTAGCCCTGGACCTTTTCTGTAACTGTAACTGTAAGTGCAATTCCATGATAGAGCGGCGCGATTCTGGATAAAATGAGAATCACGATTTTTTTGCTTAGAGTGACGTCATCTTTCGCAGTATACAAAACAATTGGGTTAACTTTTTTTTAACTTTTTCAATTCATTAAAGTGGATTTTTTCCCCAAAAAAATGCTTTTGAAAGACTGCTGTGCAAATACAATGTGACAAAATATTGCAACAACCGCTATTTTATTCTCTAGGGTCTCTGCTAAAAAAAAATGTATATAATGTTTGGGGGTTCTAAATAATTATCAAGCAAAAAATACTGATTTTAACTTATAAACAACAAGTGTCAGAAAAAGGCTTAGTCTTTAACCGCTTGCCGACCGCCGCAAGTACATATACTGCGGCGGTCAGCCCTGGCCAGGCAAAGTGACGTACCGGTACGTCACTAGCCTGTGAGCCAATAGGGGGCGAGTGCACGCCGCCGGAGGCGCGCTCCCGCCCCCGCTCGTTCACGGACACCTCCGTGCGAGTGACCGGCGGACCCGATGTCCGCTGGTCACTCGAGATCGTCCGCTGTGAAGGGAGAAAGGCAGGCGGCTAATGTAAACAAAGCCGCCTGTCATTCTTCCCTGTGTAACAGCATAGATCTAACGGTCCTGCTATGTAGGACCGTAGATCTCTGCTGTTACATGTAAAGCCACATCCCTGCACAGTTAGAAGGACGCCCCTAGGGACACACTTAACCCCTCCTTCCCCAATAAAGTTAACCCCTTCCCTGCCAGTGTCATTTTTACAGTAACAGTGCATATGTATAGCACTGATTACTGTAGTAATGTCACTGGTAACCCCAAAAGTGTCAAAAATGTCAGTCAAGGGTCCGATCTGTCCGCCGCAATGTCGCAGTCCAGCAAAAAAAATTGCAGATCGTCGCCATTACTCGTTAAAAAAAAAAAACAACTAAAATCTTTCCCTTAGTTAGTAAACGCAATAACTTTTGCGCAAACCAATCAAAATACGCTTATTGTGATTTTTATTTACCAAACATATGTAGCAGAAAACAAATTGGCCAAAAATGTTAAAAACATTTTGATTTTTTACATTTTTTTTGGGGAATTTCATATAAATAAATGTGAAAAATATTGTTATTTTTGCAAAATTGTCGCTCTTTTTTTGTTTATAGCGCATGATCAAAAAATTGCACAGGTGATCAAATACCACCAAAAGAAAGCTCTATTTGTGGGAAAAAAAGGACGTCAAATTCGTTTAG
This sequence comes from Pelophylax lessonae, assembly GCF_965119305.1. NCBI lineage: Eukaryota > Metazoa > Chordata > Amphibia > Anura > Ranidae > Pelophylax > Pelophylax lessonae. The sequence continues at coordinate 66,137,695 of NC_138768.1, forward strand.
GTACAGCGTCGCACGACCGCGCAATTGTCCGTTAAATTCACGCAGTGCCGAATCGCAAAATAGGGCCTGGTCAGGAAGGGGGTAAAATCTTCCGGGGGTTAAGTGGTTAAAGCAGATCTTCACTACATCTTGTAAAATTGATTGGTAAGCTGCGATATAATAAAGGTTTGCTTTTGGGTTTCATACCCCTTGAATGCAGCAGGCGCTGGCAGTTTGTGGCACATGTCTAGAATAGCATTGTATAACAGTAGAGTGCTCATATTTCATTGTGTCTGACAAAACACAGCTTAGTCCACAGCTGCAATAAAGTAGGAACAACATTATGTCAACTAACATTTCATCTCACTAGTGAGTTTACCAGAGCTTAATTATCACCCGTGCGTCCTCTTGTAAACAGGTGCCTACAGAATTCACACACCGAATACAGAAAGTGCCATGCTGTCACACAGACTATTGCCCAATAAGTTGCCCACCTGCCACTGCCAGTTTAAAAGAGGCTCTTCCTGTCTCGTGGGTTTCTTCTTTATTTTACATGAAGGAATTTGTAGCAAGAATGAAAGTTTATAGCGATGAAGAAGGCCAGAGATGTCCTTATCAGGGACATCTCCAACAGTCAGAGAAAGGTGGTTGGTGCTTAGCCCAGTCATTTAAAGTGCCACCCTTGGCTAGGGACACTGATTTACCCACTTCTGGACCGCAAGAATTTCCCCCTTAATGACCAGGCCTTTTTTTGCGATTTTAACTGACAATTGCGCGGTCGTGTGAGGCTGTACCCAAATAAAATTAATGTCCTTTTTTTTCCCCACAAATAGAGCTGAGCTTTCTTTTGGTGGCATTTGATCACCTGTGCGGGTTACGCTATAAACAAAAAAAAAAAAGCGACAATTCTGAGAAAAAAAAAATATACATTTTTCCCTCTCTGCTACAGACACTGGCATGACATTCCCAAAAAAAAGAAAAACATTTTTTTTTTCATCAATGAAAATTTTTTCATCATTTTAGGTGAATTTAAATTTTGCTACAAAATTTTTTGTACATATTTTTGGTAAAAAAAATGCCAATAAGTGTATTTTAATTGGTTTGCGCAAAAGTTATTCTACAAACTAGGGGAAAGATTTACGTCATTTTTTTTCATTTATTTTTTTTACTAGTAATGGAGGCGATCAGCAAATTTTTAGCCGGACTGCAACATTGCGGCGGAAAGATCGGACACCTAACTGACATTTTTGACACTTTTGGGGGGACCAGTGACATTACTACAGTAATCAGTGCTAAAAATATGCACTGTTACTGTAATAATGACAATGGCAGAGAAGGGGTTAACCCAGGGGTGATCAAAGGGTTAAATGGGAGCCTAGGGGGTGTTTTCTAACTGTGAGGGGGATGGGCTTATTGGATCAACACAGAAACCTGTGTTCCTAAATAGGAGGAACACAGGAGCCCTGTGCTGATTGCTGACACAACAACGGTCTGCTGTGTTAACAACAGGAGACCGCTGTTCTGTCTTCCCGAGGAGTAATCACGGATGCCTGGCGGCCATCGTGGCCGCCGGCCCCGCAGATCAGCCTCCCCTCTCGGAAATCACTGCGTACACCTCCAGCGATTCGCGCAGCCGAGCCAGCCTGCCACAGTATATCTGCAGCGGGCGGTCGGCAAGTGGTTAAAGTCCCAGGTTCTTTTACCGCTAGTGCAGCAGCCAGGCAAACAACAACTTCCCACTTTGATCCCAGAAATTATGGATGGGTTTAGGGAGCTGTTGGATTTTCCACATTACTAACCTGGACAATGAGGACAGTCTTCCTTGTAGTCACTCTGCTGTACAGTCTCAAGCCTTTTCTGGCATTTTTTTTACAAGTGTAAATCAGTATTTTTTGCAAGAAAATTACGTATAACCCCCAATCATTTTATATATATATATAAAATATATATACATTTTTTTTTTAGCAGAGACCCTAAGGAATAAAATGCCACTTTTCAAAGCCAATTTTTTGGGGAAAAAATAAACTTTAATGCCACCAGATGCGGATTGTCACTTGCCACATCTGAAGGTACTAAGAAAAAAGACAAGGTGCCCCTAAGTGCAGTATTTAACCACTTTACAACCGGAGGATTTTGCTGTCTTCCGTCCAGGCCACTTTTTGCGATTCGGCGCTGTGCGACTTCAACTGACAATTGCGCGGTCGTGCGACGCCGTACCCAAACGAAATTTACGTCCTTTTTCTCCCACAAACAGAGCTTTCTTTTGGTGGTATTTGATCACCTGTGCGATTTTTACTTTTTGCGCTATAAACAAAAAAAGAGCGTTTATTTTGAAAAAATAACAATATTTTTCACATTTTTTTATATGAAATTCCCCCCAAAAAAGATGTAAAAACCAATTTTTTTAAAAGTTTTTGGCCAATTTGTTTTATGCTACATATGTTTGGTAAAAAAAATCGCAATAAGCGTATTTTGATTGGTTTGCGCAAAAGTTATTGCGTTTACTAACAAAGGGAAAGATTTCTGTCATTTTTGGTGTTTTTTTTTTTAACGCGTAATGGCGGCGATCTGCGATTTTTTTTGCGGGACTGCGACATTGCGGCGGACAGACCGGACCCCTGACTGACATTTTTGACACTTTTGGGGGTACCAGTGACATTACTGCAGTAATCAGTGCTATATATATGCACTGTTACTGTAAAAATGACACTGGCGGGGAAGGGGTTAATTTTATTGGAGAGGGAGGGGTTAATGTATGCCTGGTGCTTACTGACGTGTAGGGGGGGAGGTGACTATGTGATTCATGGACAGATCGGATGTCCAGCTATGCTGAACAGTCCGATCTGTCACTCCCTGTCACTATGGAGATCCGCCCGCTGTGTTTACACACAGCGGGCGGATCTCCAGACTCGATCCCCGACGATCGGGTAAGAGCAGCGGCGATCGCCGCTGCTCCTCCCCTGGCCCGACTCCCGCTGTGAATGAAAACAGCGGGAGCGAGCCTCCGGCGGCGCGCAAGCGCCGCCCAGAAGGGGAGGAGTCCAGTCACGTTAATACTACGTGACTGGACGGGAACGAGCCACTCTGCCGCAGTACTATTACCGTGAGCGGTAGTAGAGTGGTTAAAGAGTTTTATAGAATAAAAAGGGATTGAAAATACTCACAATGTGCGAGATGAGACATGTATAAACAATGCTCTGGTAGTCTGTCATAATGTGTTAGTAAAAAAACACCCTTTTTGGGCAAAATACACAATTTTACAGCCCTTGCTGCATCTGTGATAAAAACAAGTTTGAAATACTTCAATAATTTTCAGACTTTGAAAAAACACCCATTTTTGGCAATACCCTCCATCTGGGGCCTCTGCCGCATTATTCAGTGTGCATTTTAAGCTACAAATACAGCTATAATGTTCTGTCTTTTAAAAAACACCCTTTTTGGGCAAAATACTTAATATTGCATCCTTTGCTGCATCTGTCATTGTGAGATACACCCTTTACATACTGTGGTTCTATTCTATTCTACAGCCATTTGTTGTGCAAGCACAGGCCAATCCGTAGGAATTAATGGGAGTGGCAGCACCCACGAGGCATGACCAGAACCTTTTTTTTTTTAAGAAAATGCTGTGTGGCCCTAGGCAGGGCCACACATTGAAAATATTGGATGCAAGGCTGCAGGCATTTGTTTGCCTATGAAGAATCTAATGTGAGAGTGAGATAGGTTCCATAAAGTAGAACTTTACTGAAAGTAATGTAAAGCACCCCATCAGAATGCCATGATGAAGGGAAGATGAGGTGTACAGGTAGAATTAGGCAGGATTCTAAAGATCCTGGGACAGGGGCTGTGTGCATTGATGAGCAGGCCACACAGTGAAGATTTCAGTTCTTAGAGCAGGGTTTCTCAATCAGGGTTCCATGTAACCTTAGGGTTCCTCCACCGCTTTCTAGGGGTTCCTTGAGCAATGACCAGTTTTTACCTCTGTGGAAAGTTCCCACTGAAACCAACTATCTTTTCAGCTATGTGTAAGGGGGTAATTCTTCCCAATGACCACAAAGGTAAGATTCATTCTTCCTACTGACTATCAAACTAATGTATCATGACTTGTAGATATAGTCATTATTAGCAGGGGCTCCCATAATGGGCACAGCAGGTGCCAAGGAGCTCAGCGCAGAGATTTGATCTATAGAGCCCCTGAGATATAGAAGACACTGTCAGCATCTACTAAACACTGAAATATTAATTTTAACCACTTGCCCACCAGCCGCTGTAGTTTTATGGCGGCAGGTCAGCTCTGTCCCGCAAAACAAAACGGTGCATGCCACCGGAGGTGCGCGCATGCACCAATTGGCCACAGGGGAAACATTCAGCAGGTCCAGCAGCCGCAATGTCCTCCGGGCACCCGCGATTTCTCCCCGTGGAGACAGAACGGCGGTCTGCTGTTGTAAAAACAGCAGACTGCTGTTCTGTCAGTAATAAACGCAGGGATCCTGTGTTCCTCCTATTTAGAAACACAGGTCTCTGTGTTCATTCAGCAAGCCCATCCCCCACACAGTGAGAAAGCACCCCCTAGGGACACATTTTACCCTTTGATCGCCCCTGGTGTTAACCCCTTCCCTGCCAGTGTCATTAGTACAGTAACAGTGCATATTTTTTAGCACTTATTACAGTAGTAATATCACTGGACCCCCCCAAAAGTGTCAAAAATATCAGTTAGGTGTCCAGTCTGTCCGCCACAATGTCGCTGATCGCCGCCATTACTAGTAAAAAAATAAATAAATAAATAAAAATTACATAAATCTTTCCCCTAGTTTGTGGACGCGATAACTTTTGCGCAAACCAATCAATACACACTTATTTGGATTTTTTTTACCAAAAATATGTAGCAGAATACATATTGGCCTAAAATGATCAAAAAATTTGATTTTTAAATTTTTAAATTTTTTTTTATTGGGAATGTTCTAAAGGCAGAAAGTTAAAAATATTGCTTGTTTGTTTTTTTCAGAATTGTTGCTATTTTTTTGTTATAAAACCGCAGAGGTGATCAAATACCACCTAAAGAAAGCTCTATTTGTGGGGAAAAAAGGACATTGATTTTTTTTTAGGTACAGCACCGCACGACTGCACAATTGTCAGTTAAAATGATACACTGCCTAATCGCAAGAAATGGCCTGGTCATTAAGGGGGTAAAACCTTCCGGTCCAGAAGTGGTTAATCAAACTGACCTTTTAATGAATGATATATTGAAATTATATTTTGTAAGATAAACATTTGGATATTAGTATATTTGGATATTACTGCTCTCTGCAGGGAGTTCTTTTTGTGTGATCTGCAAGTAGCAGGTATTTTTCTTTGGTCAGTATTCCTATGCGGAGTATTTTCTCTGCCAGCCAGGTGCTGTTGGGCATGCTTCTCCAATCTGAAATTAATATTCTGTATTGGGAATGTTAAAGAACCCAGCCAACTACCCTGAGCTCGTACTTGGTGACATCAGCTGGAAAGGTGTTAAAGTATTTGTTCAGCCAAAACTTTTTTTTAGTTTAGGATGAAAGGGCAGGATTAGCGCCCATGTCAGGATTTTATTTCTTACTGGGACTCTGTGAAATAGATGTCCCTTTCTTATTGTTCAGGTGACAATAGTTTCATTAGACAGGATGTGAGGGAAAATCTCCAACAGCAACACAAAAAGAAATAAAAAAAGATTTTTTAGTGAAGTAAGGGAAGCCTAGAACCCCACTCAGAATTACATTGCTGTCTGTGTCCTTGTTGCAGATTTTCCCTCATTGCATGTCTGAATAAAAAATTTCAATCTTTGACCAATGCAACTACACTTTCACATTGGCAGCAGGAGAGGTGCCAATCCTGGTACTGGGAACTCATTAAGTTATCAAACGTACTGATGGAAATTTTCACACAAATGTTTTTATAAATGTTTGTTCGAAAATCTATTAGTACATGGCCAGTTTTAGTCTCTAAAAAGCCGAAATTTAGGGTAACAGATAGTGTAGTGAATGGCAGCAGACAGAGGGATAGTGTCACGATCTGGGGTCAGGCTTAGAGAACAGTAGATATAGTAGTGGAGAAACTCCCACCAATGATCAGCATAGGTATACGAGCAGGTCACCCTGGACGATAATGTGGACTCAGCCGAGGTATTCACCAGAGCTCCTGATGGCAGTGATGGGTTTTCGCTGCGTGTTAGTACCAGGTTGCGGTTCTCAGGATTGCCCCACCAGGAGGTGAGCAAGCCGGGGGCCAGTAGCAAATATACCAGGTATGAATCAAGCAGAAATGTAGTTAGCAAATAAGCCTAAGGAATGTAAGAAGTGTAGTCGAGGAAAAAGCCAAAGGTCGATAACAAGTGGAAGTGAAGATTAGGAGTGACAAGAGTGAAATTTTGGCTGGATAGAGCACAATAATCTAGCAAACAGGAAGTGCAAAGGCATGACATTAATAGGAAGTTCATGAAAGGAGCAAAGGGTTCAATGTTCAAGGCAAAAAAGGCACAAGGCAAAGTTGTCTTAAGAGATCAGGGGGGGGGGCATGGCAAGATGTAGAGCGGACCAGACGTCCCTACTGTAAGCTCAGGGGATCCTGCAGTATCCTTACCGCGATTACTACTGAATCCTAGTTCTATATATCTGGTGGGGCTCCGGGGACATCCAGGACACTTGCGGGCACACTCCGGAATGCCGGCAAAACAGAAAGCCACGGCCGCCACTCCTAAACAGAAGCCGGCAGCATGCTCTGACACCATCTTGGAGCGGCTGCACCCTCTGCTCTCAGACATGGAGATGTCCACAGACCCCGCTGCCCTTCCATCCTCATCCATCCAAGGCCAGGCAAGTGATACAGTCATGATCCTGACAGCTATTGAGCAGAGCAAAACCTCTTTATTAGCCCGTATTGATCATTTAGCTGAGGAATGCAACTTTATTAGAGCTGACCTTGATAAGATTAGGGGGCGGCTGACTGATACTGAACAGAGGATTTCTAACACAGAGGACTTGACCACTCAACATACAGTATCCCTGTATTCACTTCAGCACACAGTTCAGATGCTGATGGCTAAAGTGGATGACGCGGAGAACCGCCAAAGGAGGAACAATGTTAGGGTGCTGGGCCTGCCCGAGGGTGCTGAGGGTGATAAGCCTGCTGAATTTGCTGAACTGTTTTTCAAAAATCTGCTTAATCTCACAGACAGTGCACCCACTTATGTGGTAGAGAGGGCTCATAGGGTCCCCACGGGCCACGGTATTCCTGGGGCCCCGCCCCTTCCTCATCAGGTTTCTCAATTACCATGACAGGGGCCGCATTCTGAGTGAGGCCCGCAAACATGCCACGCTGCCCTATGAGAATACTGTTGTCCACTTTTACCCTGATTTCTCAGCAGAGCTTCAAAAGAAGAGGAAGACCTTTAATGAAGTCAGACGCAAGCTTCGTGACAAAGAAATCAAGTACTCCACGCTATATCCAAGTGGTCTCCGTGTGCAACATGCCTGGTCAGTCAAGTTCTTTGATTCCCTTGAGGAAGCGGATGACTGCAGTGAACCTTTTTCTCCTTTCTCTTTGAAATCCCTGGCGCCTGGCCTATGCCTGTCTTATAATCCTGACTGACCTGTTGGCTGGATGGCTGGGTCCCCATGCCTTGCTTGTGGGTGTCCGGTTGGCCCCCATGACCCACACCTATCCATCCTCCCCTTGTGTTGTGACAGATTTGACCCCCCCCCCCCCCATTTTGTGCCCAAGCGGTCACTTATCTCCTTACTAGCCTGTACTTCCCTGGAGCTACAGACGGTGGACCCCCAGAGAACTTGTTGTTCTAGGACGAACGTTTCCCTCCCACCGGACTATCCGCAGCCTGGTGGCTGGGAACTCTCTGGAGCGATCACCACCTCCCCACCCTGGAGAACCGTCTAGGGTCTTTCTACGGACACACCCTGGACCTGGTCGAGGACTCTGTTGACTGCTAGATGTCCACGTTTTCAAGTTTCGGGATCAAAACTGCCTAATCGTTTGTTGGGGTAATGCTAGACAGTAGGGTGTTTTCTGCAATTTTTGCAGTACTACAGTCTTTTGTTATTTTTTTAAGGTTAGTGTTACTGCACCTGTTCTTTCCTTTTCTGAGTCAGATGTTTTTGAGACCCTCTCCCCCTCCAAGAGATCTTTGCTGTTATCCTTTGCGCATGCATGTTGGCCCCCTCTAATATTGTAGCTTGGCGTCCCCCATGAATAGTACAATGACACTGGTCATTTGGAATGTGAGAGGCCTCAATGATAAGGTTAAGAGGTCACTGATGTTCAAATTCCTGCAATCTCACAAACCCCATGTCTTATTTTTGCAAGAAACCCACCTAACTGGTAGTAAGGTGCTGGCGCTCAGACGAGGGTGGATTAGACAGGGATTCCATGCCACCAATTCCTCCTAAGCTAGGGGTGTGGCGATTCTTCTGAACAAGTCACTACCTTGTGTGGTGGAGCAGGTGATTACTGATCCGGGGGGTAGATATGTCATTGTATTGCTGGAAATGTATGCTTCTAGGTGGGTATTGGTTAATGTGTATATCCCTCCCCCGTTTAATCCTGACATACTTTATGTTGTCTTGAGTAAATTTGCCTCTCTAGACTTCCATAAACTGGTGGTGGGGGGAGATTTCAATGCCATTCTGGACCGGGACCTGGACGCCTCTAATCCACACAGGGGGTCACATCCAGACTAGGGATGATCGAACTTTTCAAAAGTTCGGTTCGACCAGAACACCCGAAGTACCCGAAAGTTCGGCCCGGATTTCAGAACCCCATTGAAATCAATGGGACCCGAATTTCGGTAATCAAAAAACCCCATTTTGAAGCCATAAAACCCAATAAATGCCCCTAAAAAGTGCCTAGGGTTCTGGGTTATGCCCCAGAGACTATTAATCACACAAAAAAAGTTCTTAAAAATTGTCATTTTTGATAGCGAGACAATTATTGAAAAAATTAAAAAAAATAAAAAAATTAAAAAAAATAATAATTTCTTTGGATTTAGTGTCTGGGGGGTCTTAAAAGTGTACCTGTGAAGTTTCAGCTCTGTAGCATTTCCAGAACCAGAAAAAAAAAGTTTGTTTGTATTAGGTCACTTAGAGAACAGGGATATGGCTCCGCTATTTTCACACCTTGCCGGTTTTGTAGCAAGCGTTTTTTTGGGCATTTTTTGGGGGTTATTGGAGGCAGGCATAACATCAGAACTTCTGTGTAGGGGTATATATACACACACTTATATGTATATATACACATACACATATATAGGTGTGAAAGTAGCAGAACACTATGCTTGCGCTAATGAAATAATTAACACCCATATGGCTTCGCTCCTTTCACACCTACATGTGTGTATGTGTATAATACATATAAGTGTGTGTGTATATATACCCCTATACACAAGTTCAGATGTTTTGCCTGCCTCCAAAGACCCCAAAAAATGCCCCAAAAAAACGCCTGCAATAACACACCTGGGCATTTTTTGTGGGTCTTTGGAGGCAGGCAAAACATCTGAACTTGTGTATAGGGGTATAGGCATGACATAGGTGTATATATACATACAAGTGTGTGTATATATACCCTATATACAAGTTCAGATGTCATGCCTGACTCCAAACATGTCCTCAAAAAAGCCCTATAAACGCCTGCAGCAAAAAGCAGGCTGACCGGCGAGAAGCCATATCCCTGCTCTATAAGTCACATAAGAGAAATAATCTTTTCTCTATAGCGGTCACCCTGCCATAGCAGTCAGTGTCAGTTAACCCTACACTACACTACGGTCACCCTGGCACATAACACTTTCCCTACAGAAACTAGATTTTTGAAGCTAACTAAAGTGGAAAATAGCACCCTAACTACACTAGATATCCCTTTCCTCACACTAATAATTGCTAAATGACACTTTGAGAGCAGAAGTAACAGAACTGCTTACACTCTCTTCCACATCCCTGTATTAAAATGGTAGAAATTTGGCGGGGCTATGTTATATACTGGGGGGCGTATTCACCAATGATTGGCCTCTGGACCCCCTAGTCACTCCAATCACATTCCTAGCATTCTCCTGCCCCCTCAATTGGCTTTTACTGATGGTTCTGGTCCAATCACGGGCTTTTAAAGCCCATTTCCTGGCCCATTGCATTTTGGTCGGTTCTGGTTGCCGAATTCCGAACTTTTTCAGCAAAAAGTTCTAAATTCGGCCGAACCTCGAACAGTCAATGTTCAGGTTGAACCGATGGTCGACCCGAACCGTTCGATCATCCCTAATCCGGACCTCCAGGTGTGGGCGGAGATGTCTGGCCTTCGGGAGATATGGTGCTGGAAGCACACTATGGATCGGGTGTTTTCCTGCATTTCCCCCACTCACAAATCGGGCTCTCACATCGATCTGATGTTTGGGTCGGCGACGGTCCTCTCAACCACAGGCTCGGCCTCCTATCTCCTGGCTGGCCTCTTGGACCGTTCTCCACTGGAGGTCAGTGTGGTCTTGGATGCCAGTAGGGAGCCGGGTTGCTGGAGACTGGCATCCCACTGGGTACATAATGCCAATATCCAATTACTCATGTCTCCTAAGCTGAATGATTTCTGGGCCTCTAATGATACTATTGCCTCCACGATTATGGTATGGGAAACATGTAAAGCCTTTATCAGGGGCAAGTATGTCTTCTCCATCAAGGCTGTCCGGTCGGACGCGGCATCTCGCACGCCCCAACTTGAGAGAGACGAAGCAGAAGCCTTGAGGGCATTCACGAATGGCCCTGTTGCAGAAAACTACTCCGCACTTGCCAAAACCCGCAGGGACCTAAAGCTTCATCTTACCAAACTGGTGCTGGGTGACACTGGGAGATTGTGGTCCAGGCTGTTTGAAGGGGGTGACAAAAATGGCAAGATGTTAGCCCGTTTAGTGGCCGAACCCGTATATCAGACGGTGATCTCGAAGATTAGATCCCCCGCCGGAGACATGATTATAGATCAGGGGGGGGTATCCTTCAGGAATTCATTGACTACTACGAGTTGCTGTATGATGATCGGCTGCCAGACCCCCCGGGCTCCCTTTCTGGGGAGCTGGGGGAGTTTTGTCTTCCCTCGCTTTCGGACGAGGAAAGAGAGGCACTGGATCAGCCGCTGTCCTTGTTGGAAATCAAGGCTGCGATTGCCTCCTTTCCTAACAATAAGACTCCGGGGCCTGATAGCCTGCCGGGTTAATGGTATAAAACTTACTCTGAACAACTGGCTCCCAGGCTCCAAGAGCTTTTCTCGCATTGCCTAGATGAAGATTCCCTTCCGGATAGTATGTACCAAGTGCACATAGTCCTGCTGCCCAAGCCAGGTAGGGACTCGTCCCATTGCTCCTCCTATAGGCCCGTTTCACTTTTAAATTATGACCTTTAAGATCCTTAAGAAAGTACTGGCCACCAGACTGATGAAGGTGCTGTCCTCCCTGGTTAGTATGGACCAGACTGGTTTCATGCCCGGTAAGTCCATGGACATCAACATCAGGTGGGTAGATACTCACCTTCAACTCCCCCCTCTTGGATCAGGCTCCCGGGTCCTGGTGTCATTGGACATAGAAAAAAGCCTTTGACACTGTGCGCTGGTGGTACTTGTTTGAGGTACTTGAGCTCTTCGGGTTTGGCCCAGTGTTCTTACAGTGGATACGTCTGCTCCACAGTAGACCCTCAACCTGTAATAAACTGCATGGTAAACTGTTCCGGGTCAGGAGAGGGACCAGGCAGGGATGCCCGTTGTCGCCGACTCTATTTGCACTGGCCATGGAGCCTCTGCCGGCAGTGATTAGACATTTCCCTAGAGTATGAGGGATACCAGTGTGTTCTATAGTTGAGAAACTTGCACTCTATGCAGATGACCTTATCCTATTCCTACATGATCCTGGGCTATCCCTGAGGAAAATACTTATAATTCTGGAAAAGTTTGCCACCCTCTCAGGCCTCCGCACTAACTGGGACAAATCCTTGGTCCTCCTGATAGATGCGGGAGCTGTGGCTCAGTGGGATCCAGACTCGCCATTGAAACTCACTCAATCAATCAAGTATTTGGGTATACGTATTTCATCTAATATACATGATTTTGTGACTCTCAACTTACGGCCAAAAATTCAATGGTGTTGTAGGGGGTCAGCCCCTTGAATGACTAAACTCCATTACACTGTACTTCTATTGAGAAAGTCCCACAGACTGTCATGCATCTTTCAGCCACAAGATGTCACTGTTGTTGTTAATGAGAATAAGCTACAGTTTTTGTTGTTGCTTGAAGTGAAGGGGCCTTTCTGGAAAGGAGGAGGGAGCAGGAAGTTCCTGGGACGGGGTGGTGTTCGTCTCTCTATGGCTGTGCTGAGTTGAGGAAAGGGACTGTTTGCTGTGGCCTTGAGAGGGCATATAGACTGTATAATCCAGAGACAGAGCAACAGGATCTTGCCAGAGGAGACAGAGCTGAACTGTGTACTACGTACTGCAGCTGAGAACCAGAGGAAGAGAGGAGAGAACATCCCAGAGCACCTCAAGCAAGTTACAGAGCAAGGGGCCAGACTGCAGTGGCCTCCAAGTGACAGAACAAGATAAACAACCTGCAAAGAAACCCAGACCAGTGCATAAGAGACTGCAGCTACAGACAGCAAGGGACAGATCCAGAGACCTGACTGCATCCACCATCACAGAGGCTGAGATAAAGCAGCTGTACCTACAGAACTGTGAGTGTGCACCGGTGCTAACCTGTGGTAGGGCATAGAGCAGGTTTCTGTAGACAGAGCGTTGCAGCAACATGTCCCGGTTAGCGGGAATCAGATAGGATCATATAGCAGAGTAGCCTGTATTTCTGTGTGTGCATTGGCGGGAGCGCCATTTTATGTATCACGTTGCAGTTAACTTTGCTGTAAACCTATGTAATCTGTTATTACTGTTAACATCATTCTCCGGCCATTATACTCTGTTGGTTAATAAAGCCGGTTTCTGCTTCAGCCTCATTGTCTGCTGTACCGTACTTGAACTCTGCATTGCGGTCCCCTAGTCCTCTGACCGCTACAGTGCAAACAGATGGTGGGTGCCTGGTCCCCGCTCCCACTCTCCCTGATAGGTAAAATCAATCTAATTAAAATTAAGATTCTCCCGGTGCTGCTGTACATAGTCAGACATTCCCCGGTGTGGCTGCCGAAGTCCTTATTTAAGCAAATTGACTCATAATCACGTTCCTTTGGTCCCCACGTCCGATTTAGCAGGAGATTGCTATGTAGACCTGGAACACGGGGGGTTGGCCTGCCCCGACTTTTAACTGTTTAACTTGCTGCCAAAATTTGATGGCAAGAACATGTCACTGTCAGACTGGGTGACAAGATTACAGAGCGCTGCAAGAATTTACAATGTCCGCCCAGAGTTACAGGTAGAAATTGCTTTGGCTGCCCTGGAGGGTGAGGCCTGAAAGAATGTGTTTCTACAATCGGAAGCCACACGCAGCACCTTGCAAGAGATTGTGCGATTTCTGGAAGAAATATACGGTGAAACAGCTGGTGCAGGCCACCTCCGGGCGAAATTCTTCTACCGGGTTCAGCAAGAAAATGAAGGGGTCTCACAATATGCGATGGCTCTACAAGAAGTATTGGCTGAGGTACAGAAAAAGGAGGCAGACGGAGTATCTGGCATGGGATCTGCCGACCGAATATTGCGGGAACAGTTTATTCTGGGACTCTTCAGCTCTCCCCTGAGACAGGTTCTGCGGGAGCGAGTCAGGGTGGACCCTACTCTGAACTTTCGGCAAATATTGGCGGAGGCAGTGGCACGCAGTAAAGAAGAAAGTTATGCCTCCGGAGTGATATGGACCCAGACCGCCACACCCTTTGAGGTTGTGGGGAAGGAAGAGGTCCTAGTTAAAGTGGTACAAGACCTGCAAAGCTCCCTGAGTGCTATGCATGAAAAATTGACACAAATAGAAAGGCGAATGGAGTCGAGCTATTCCCCTGGGGCTGCCTATCCGGCCCAACAACCGCCCTATCAGATTGCCCCACTGGTTCCTACACCACAGCATCCTTACCCGAGTTCACCGTCACACCAAGTTCCTCAATATCTTCCACCAAGGCCAGCCAGGGCGCCTCCAGCACGCAGGCAGAGAGACTATCGTCCAGGGACACAGTGCTGGCGGTGCGGAGAAGAAAGACACTTCACCAGAGAGTGTCAGAGTGATCTATCTAGACGCTCAGAGCCGGCGTTAAAACTACCGGCCCCCGCAGTAGTGGGGCATACTGCGGGGGAGGTGGAGAGTCAAGACACCCAGCACAGCTCTGAACACCTGGTCGCAGGGTGCCCCATCATACAAGCTGCATTTGAAGGAATCCCAGTCAACTGCTTAGTAGATACCGGATCACAGGTGACGACCATGCCTGAGTCATACTTCAATCGTTACTTCCAAGCACTGGCTAAGCCAGAATGAGAGACATTGGTCCGAATTACAGCTGTGAACCATCAGCAAATTCCGGTCACGGGAGTCGCGTGGATGAACGTACGGCTGTGTGGACAGGAAGTGGGAAGAAAAGGCATTCTGATGGTCCCCGAGACGTTCAAGGAGGATGTACCGGTGATAATGGGCATGAATATTCTACTAGAGTTGGATCAGATCATGTTCACTAAACAGGGACCTGGCTATTGGAAGCAAGCCACCCCACACAAACCCACGCAAAAAGCTTTCCAACGGTTGATCCGGTTCTGTGGGACACAGAAGAGTGTCCCAGTACACCAGTCTGTGGGAACTATCCGAGTGCCGGGAAAGGCTACCCTCAGTCTTCCTCCTGGTCGGGAGACTATACTGACACTGCCTGTGGGAACCTTCCACAACCTTGAAGGTATGGAGGTGATCATCGAACCAGGGGGTCTAGGAGAACTAGGTCAGGATGCCCTAGTGGCCCGGACACTGGCAGTGGTCCAGAATGGACGAGTACCCATAAGAGCTGTGAATGTGGGACATCTGGAAGTCGCTTTGGCGCCTGGAGTAGAACTGGCCCCTGTGTACTTACATCGGGGAGAAGTGCTAAGTCGGGAAGAAGTGACTCTAGCTCCGATAGGCAATGCTGCATGGACACTGGCAGTTACTGCCAGACCCGAAGAGGCTCCGACCCCAGAATGGAATGGGAGAACCATTGTGGACCAAATGGAGATAGATGTGAAGAATCTCGGTCCAGACCGTTTGCGGGCGGTTGAAGCCATGCTGTGGGAGAATCAGGCTGCGTTTGCCCGCCATGCCGATGACTTTGGCTGCACAGATGCTATCACACATGAGATACCGACCGGGGCGCTGCCCTAATCCGGGAGAGATATCAACAGATTCCGCCCAAGTTGTACCAGGAAGTGAAGACATTGTTGAAACAGATGATAGATTCAGGAGTGGTACGAGGTAGTCAAAGTCCTTGGGCAGCCCCAGTGGTGCTTGTCAAGAAGAAGGACGGCACTATTCGATTTTGTGTGGATTATCGGCGGTTGAATGCATGCACCACACGAGACTCATACCCTCTGCCACGCATCGAGGAGTCCTTGACAGCCCTAGGGCGGGCTAAATACTTTTCCACCCTGGATCTAGCAAGCGGGTACTGGCAAGTACAGGTGGCCGTAAAGGACCGGGCCAAGACTGCATTCATACTCCCCATGGGACTATTCGAATTTAACAGAATGCCATTCGGGCTATCCAATGCCCCGAGCACCTTCCAGCGGCTGATGGAGAAGTGTCTGGGAGACCTGAATTTTGAAGCAACCTTGATATACTTGGATGATATCATTGTATACTCCGTTACTTTTCAAGAACACCTAGACCGACTAGGACAGGTACTCAAGCGGTTGCGATCCCATGGCCTGAAGATAAAGCCAAAGAAGTGTCATCTCTTCAAGAGGAAGATAGAGCACCTAGGCCATACGGTGTCCAAAGATGGGGTGCTGCCACCTCAAGACAAAATGGCTGCAATACAACAATGGCCAGCGCCCAGAACACTGCGGGAGTTGAAGGCTTTCCTCGGTCTGACCGGATATTACCGGGGATTCATCAAAGACTACACAAAGATAGCGGGCCCGCTGAATGAGCTGCAGAGAGGAACAGCTGGGAGACCCAAGGGTCAAAGTGTCCCCTGGGGACAGAGGCAAGAAGAGGCCTTCCAGGCCCTGAAAGAAACCGTGACATCGGCTCCCATTTTGGTTTATGCTGACTTTGACAAACCATTCCTCTTATCGACTGATGGCAGCCTCTATGGACTTGGGGCGGTACTGTCACAGGTACAAGAAGGACGTGAAAGAGTTATCGCTTATGCCAGTCGGTCGTTGCGGGATACAGAGCGAAACCCTCATAACTATAGTTC
Source organism: Pelophylax lessonae (assembly GCF_965119305.1). Taxonomy (NCBI): domain Eukaryota; kingdom Metazoa; phylum Chordata; class Amphibia; order Anura; family Ranidae; genus Pelophylax; species Pelophylax lessonae. The sequence continues at coordinate 66,154,031 of NC_138768.1, forward strand.
CTTCCGGCTGGAGTTCATTGCCCTGGTGTGGGCCATGACAGAAAAATTTGCGGGCTACCTGACAGGGGCTAAGATCTTTGTACAGACCGATAACAACCCCCTGGCCCATCTGGATACTGCCAAGCTGGGAGCCCTGGAGCAGCGTTGGGCAGCTCGCCTTGCCAAGTATGACTTCTCGATCCACTACCGCTCTGCTACAGAGAACACTAATGCCGATGGTCTGTCGAGGGTTACTTTTGAGACTCCAGTAGGGGATCTGGATGAACAAAAAGAAGAGGATGAAACTCCAGACTTCCGCAGGTTCACACCTCCAGCAGTTGCAGCACAGACAAGTGGGGATGCCCGAGTGCTACCCAAGGCATTAGGAAGAACCAATGAAGAATGGGGCCGAATACAGGATGAAGATGTCGGACTGCGGCAGATGAAAGGTTGGGTGTCCCAGCGAAGAAAACCTGACAGAGAAGAAAGGACTGAGCTTGATGCCGAGATGAAGTCCATTCTACACCAATGGGATAGACTGGAAGTTCATGGAGCTGTTTTGTACCGCAAGTGGCAGCAGCCTGCTGATATAGAGGCAAGGTGGCAGGTAGTAATACCCAGAAGCATGGCACGAGAGGTAGCCAAGGAGGCTCATGAATTTGGAGCTCACTTCGGGCCAGTTAAGACCTTCCAGTGGCTGCAACGCTATGTATATTGTCCTCGACTGGAGGCCACGGTTGAGGAAGTCTGCCGGCAGTGTCGAATGTGTGAACTCACCAAAAGCACCGAACAGAGGGCACCCATGCAGCCCATACAGACCAAAGAACCGCTGGAAGTATTGATGATAGATTATCTTCTCGTGGGACAATCTGCCAGAGGTCCACAATACTGCCTGTCATGATTGACCACTTCTCTAAATTTGCAGTGGTCACCCCAACTCGAGACCAGACGGCTGGGTCTGCAGCTCGGGCCATCTGTCAAGATTTCATCCGAGTCTACGGGTGTCCGAAGCGGATCCATTCAGATCAAGGAGCGTGCTTTCAAGGGAAAGTGATGGAGGAGCTACATCGACTGTATGGCATTGAAAAATCCAGGACAACTCCATATCATCCCCAAGGGAATGGGGCCTGCGAGCGCTTCAACCGGACCCTGCTTCAGATGTTGAGGACATTAGAGGAAGACAAAAGGATGCACTGGCCAGACTACCTCCATGAATTAGTCTGGGCTTTTAATAATCGGGTTCACAACACAACCGGGTATACTCCGTACATGCTATTGTTTGGCAGAGCTGGCCGGGAAATTGTTGAACTGAATTTAGAACAACCAGAGGACTTAATAGAACGATCGACCACCTCATGGGTGAAAGAACACCGTCAGCGGCTCCAGACCATCCACGGTTAGCAGGCCAGCGTTTGCAAGAGAGAACTCATACTGACCGTCCTCCCCTCCAGGAGGTTCCGCTGCAACCTGGAGAATGGGTACTGGTGCGGGAGAAACGTCCCAGAGGCAAGTTGAGTGAGCGTTGGGAGGTACAACGTTACAAAGTGATCAGGAGAGTGTACCCCAATGGCCCGGTCTACGAAGTACGGGTGGAAAATGAGGAGTTTGCCTCAAGGATCCTACATAGGAATATGTTATGGCCATGTCGGTCTGAAGATCCCAAACCTGCTGAAGAGACAACACTTCCTGTCCCGTCCTCAGGACTCATTATCTCCAATGAAAACAATGATGAAGACTGGTGGATTGTTCCTGACACTACGGAAGGTCCCCAGACCACAGGGGATGAAGCTTATGCTACAGAACCACCACCGGCTCCCAATGAGGAAAGTCAGTCCCTTACAGATAGTCAAGACCTCCGGAGATCCAATAGGTCTACTGCAGGGGTTCCACCAAACAGGTACAATGCTGATCAGTTTGTTTGGTCCACCTGTATGTGTTGTGGACAATGTTGTGCTACTGTTAGAGATTGTAATAATCACTTTCTTCCCCATGGACTATATAGGATGGCCGAGGACGACCATCGTTAAGTGGGGAGGCATGTAGGGGGTCAGCCCATTGAATGACTAAACTCCATTACACTGTACTTCTATTGAGAAAGTCCCACAGACTGTCATGCATCTTTCAGCCACAAGATGTCACTGTTGTTGTTAATGAGAATAAGCTACAGTTTTTGTTGTTGCTTGAAGTGAAGGGGCCTTTCTGGAAAGGAGGAGGGAGCAGGAAGTTCTTGGGACGGGGTGGTTTTCGTCTCTCTATGGCTGTGCTGAGCTGAGGAAAGGGACTGTTTGCTGTGGCCTTGAGAGGGCATATAGACTGTATAATCCAGAGACAGAGCAACAGGATCTTGCCAGAGGAGACAGAGCTGAACTGTGTACAGGGCCGGACTGGCTTGCCGGGATAGCGGGAAATTCCCCGGGAGGCCGGCTGCCCTGGGGCTGCTATCGGCTTTTGAGCTGCTGAGGGATGGTTTTTTTTTTTTTTTCTCTCACAAGAGCAGCGGCCGCCGGCCGGGTGCCGCCCACTTCATTAGAACTGCTGTCTGGTGTAGTGATATGCTTTTGCAGTGCAGCCACGCCTCTTTTTGTCAGCTGGCTGAGTCGGGGCTTTCACGGAGCTCCAGTACAGGTGGGCGGAGCTAGAAGAAGTTACACAGAATGCAGTCCCGATCATTGCTTCCTGCCCAGCACATTCTAACTCTCCCTGAATGAAGATCTGAGAGGACAGATGGATGGCAGCCTTCATCTTCTCCCTGTGAGTCCTGACCTTCTCTGCCTTCCTCCCTGTACAATGCTGTGTGTAAACCTGCCCTGCATCTTACATTGCAGGTTTACTGAGACAGACAGAGGGAGAGACTTTCTTGAACAGGTTAGGAATATACTGTGACATCTGAGGTGATATATAGATGTATTCCACACACACATCTTATATAATAAGTTATAGTATGTATATGGAATACATCTATGTATCACCTCAGATGTCTAAGCATATTCCTAACCTATTAGAAAAATCGAAGTATAAACATCACTGAATGTAAATACATAACAGAGCCAACTATAGGAAAGTATAAAAAAAAAGTCCACCCATGCAGTGTAGGTGTGGGGAGGGGGAAGGGGAGGGGGAGAAATGCCTCTTTTACCTTATTCCATGTTGCAGACAGCTCCAGTGCTCTCTTCCTCCACACAGAGTCCTGACATCATCACATACAATGCAGGGACATTAACCCTGTATAGTATGATGGGGAGACTGGAGTGTGACCACAGCCACTACTCTACATAGAAGCTGAAGGGGACAAGTTACAGCACTGGAGGAAGCCTACAGGAGGAAGGAATAAGGTAAAGCTGGCTACTCATACATTGAGATTTCTTTAGTTCAGTAGGGAACAGCTGAATTTCAATCTGAGTGTAGCTCCCCCAATATTTGGGGTGTAACATGTTCTAGTTGCCCCCCTCTCCTCTTCAGGCACCTGTACCATGTCCGCAGCCCCTGCATCTCCTGTACCATGTCCGCACAGCCCCTGCATCTCCTGTACCATGTCCGCAGCCCCGCATCTCCTGTACCATGTCCGCAGCCCCGCATCTCCTGTACCATGTCCGCAGCCCCGCATCTCCTGTACCATGTCCGCAGCCCCTGCATCTCCTATACCATGTCTGCAACCTCTGATCATCTCCTGTAACATGTCCGCAGCCTCTGCATCTCCTGTACCATGTCCGCAGCCCCTGCATCTCCTGTACCATGTCCGCAGCCCCTGCATCTCCTGTACCATGTCCGCAGCCTCTGCATCTCCTGTACCATGTCCGCAGCCTCTGCATCTCCTGTACCATGTCCGCAGCCTCTGCATCTCCTGTACCATGTCCGCAGCCCCTGCATCTCCTGTAACATGTCCGCAGCCCCGCATCTCCTGTACCATGTCCGCAGCCCCTGCATCTCCTGTACCATGTCTGCAGCCCCTGCATCTCCTGTACCATGTCCGCAGCCTCTGCATCTCCTGTACCATGTCCGCAGCCTCTGCATCTCCTGTACCATGTCCGCAGCCCCTGCATCTCCTGTAACATGTCCGCAGCCCCGCATCTCCTGTACCATGTCCGCAGCCCCTGCATCTCCTATACCATGTCTGCAACCTCTGATCATCTCCTGTAACATGTCCGCAGCCTCTGCATCTCCTGTACCATGTCCGCAGCCCCTGCATCTCCTGTACCATGTCCGCAGCCCCTGCATCTCCTGTACCATGTCCGCAGCCTGCATCTCCTGTACCATGTCCGCAGCCCCTGCATCTCCTGTAACATGTCCGCAGCCCCGCATCTCCTGTACCATGTCCGCAGCCCCTGCATCTCCTGTACCATGTCCGCAGCCCCTGCATCTCCTGTAACATGTTCTAGTTGCCCCCCTCTCCTCTTCAGGCACCTGTACCATGTCCGCAGCCCCTGCATCTCCTATACCATGTCTGCAACCTCTGATCATCTCCTGTAACATGTCCGCAGCCTCTGCATCTCCTGTACCATGTCCGCAGCCCCTGCATCTCCTGTACCATGTCCGCAGCCTCTGCATCTCCTGTACCATGTCCGCAGCCTGCATCTCCTGTACCATGTCCGCAGCCCCTGCATCTCCTGTAACATGTCCGCAGCCCCGCATCTCCTGTACCATGTCCGCAGCCCCTGCATCTCCTGTACCATGTCCGCAGCCCCTGCATCTCCTGTAACATGTTCTAGTTGCCCCCCTCTCCTCTTCAGGCACCTGTACCATGTCCGCAACCTCTGATCACCTCCTATACCATGTCTGCAACCTCTGATCACCTCCTGTACCATGTCCGCAGCCCCTGCATCTCCTGTACCATGTCCGCAGCCCCTGCATCTCCTGTAACATGTCCGCAGCCCCTGCATCTCCTGTACCATGTCCGCAGCCCCTGCATCTCCTGTACCATGTCCGCAGCCCCTGCATCTCCTGTACCATGTCCGCAGCCCCTGCATCTCCTGTACCATGTCCGCAGCCTCTGCATCTCCTGTACCATGTCCGCAGCCCCTGCATCTCCTATACCATGTCTGCAACCTCTGATCATCTCCTGTAACATGTCCGCAGCCCCGCATCTCCTGTACCATGTCCGCAGCCCCGCATCTCCTGTACCATGTCCGCAGCCCCTGCATCTCCTATACCATGTCTGCAACCTCTGATCATCTCCTGTAACATGTCCGCAGCCCTGCATTCTCCTGTACCATGTCCGCAGCCCCTGCATCTCCTATACCATGTCTGCAACCTCTGATCATCTCCTGTAACATGTCCGCAGCCCCGCATCTCCTGTACCATGTCCGCAGCCCCGCATCTCCTGTACCATGTCCGCAGCCCCTGCATCTCCTATACCATGTCTGCAACCTCTGATCATCTCCTGTAACATGTCCGCAGCCCCTGCATCTCCTGTACCATGTCCGCAGCCCCTGCATCTCCTGTACCATGTCCGCAGCCCCTGCATCTCCTGTACCATGTCCGCAGCCCCTGCATCTCCTGTTACATGTCCGCAGCCCCTGCATCTCCTGTTACATGTCCGCAGCCCCTGCATCTCCTGTTACATGTCCGCAGCCCATGACATCTCCTGTTACATGTCCGCAGCCCATGACATCTCCTGTTACATGTCTTCAACCTCTGATCATCTCCTGTACCATGTCCACAACCTCTGACAAGCTCCTGTAACATGTCTGTAGCCTCTGACCATCTCTTTTATCGTGTCTGCAGTCTCTGAGAGGGAGCCTGGAAAGAAGTTTGCTCTTATATTTATAAAGTCCTATGTGCTTTCATGTCTGTCTTATCTATACATAATACACTCTTCAAATGTGCTTTAAAATGCATAGTTTTCCCTTTTATGAACAAGAAAATAATGGCGTTATGCTGTTGGGCCGGTATAATAATGCTATGGGGCTGATATGAAATTATTTCCAGGGCTGAATTGTATTCCCAGTCCGGCCCTGACTGTGTACTACGTACTGCAGCTGAGAACCAGAGGAAGAGAGGAGAGAACATCCCAGAGCACCTCAAGCAAGTTACAGAGCAAGGGGCCAGACTGCAGTGGCCTCCAAGTGACAGAACAAGATAAACAACCTGCAAAGAAACCCAGACCAGTGCATAAGAGACTGCAGCTACAGACAGCAAGGGACAGATCCAGAGACCTGACTGCATCCACCATCACAGAGGCTGAGATAAAGCAGCTGTACCTACAGAACTGTGAGTGTGCACCGGTGCTAACCTGTGGCAGGGCATAGAGCAGGTTTCTGTAGACAGAGCGTTGCAGCAACGTGTCCCGGTTAGCGGGAATAAGATAGGATCATATAGCAGAGTAGCCTGTATTTCTGTGTGTGCGTTGGCGGGATCGCCATTTTATGTATCACGTTGCAGTTAACTTTGCTGTAAACCTATGTAATCTGTTATTACTGTTAACATCATTCTCCGGCCATTATACTTTGTTGGTTAATAAAGCCGGTTTCTGCTTCAGCCTCATTGTCTGCTGTACCGTACTTGAACTCTGCATTGCGGTCCCCTAGTCCTCTGACCGCTACAGTGCAAACAGATGGTGGGTGCCTGGTCCCCGCTCCCACTCTCCCTGATAGGTAAAATCAATCTAATTAAAATTAAGATTCTCCCGGTGCTGCTGTACATAGTCAGACATTCCCCGGTGTGGCTGCCGAAGTCCTTATTTAAGCAAATTGACTCATAATCACGTTCCTTTGGTCCCCACGTCCGATTTAGCAGGAGATTGCTATGTAGACCTGGAACACGGGGGGTTGGCCTGCCCTGAATTTTATTTGTATTATATGGCGGCCATGTTGGTTTAGGCTCATGGGTGGCTGGTCTCTGATAAAACTAATGCATTAGTGGTCCTGGAAGCTGCGTTTGTGGGATCTTATGAGACCCTGCGAAATGCCCTCTATAGGCGACCGAGGGCAGTGCATCCTATCCTGACCACCTCCAGACGGTGGTCAGAGCCTGGCATATTATCATCCCCGTGCCCAATCTGAAGAGGGCAGTCTGGTCCCCGGATACTCCGATGTGGTTCAACCCACATCTGCCGGAATTCCACTCCATCCTAGGTCCCGCTCTGTGGGCGGGCAGGAGGGTGAAATCCCTTGCGGAAATCTGTGAGGGGGAGTCCCTGTTTACGTTTGACAGACTTAAAAATACATTTCAACTGCCAAATTCCTTCTTCGTTAGATATCTACAGCTCCAGCATGCCCACCACACACAGTTTCGGAGGCCCATAGTCAGTCTTGAACAAGATAAATTAGAAACCCTTTTGAGAGATGATACCCTCAAAAAGCCTCTGTCCGCTGTTTATAAGATGCTTCACCCCTCCATCCAGACTGGTCTGGATGGTCTGCGTGCGACATGGAACGCGTAGGGACAGGGGTTGGATGAGGAGGACTGGGAGGAAATGTGGGACGGCCCATTTAGATTTCTGGGGGTGACTAGAGATAAGCTGATCCAGTTTAAACTGTTGCATAGGATCTATTTGACCCCACAACATCTGCACCGTATGTTCCCTGCTGTATCGGCCTCTTGTTAGAGATGCCCCTGTGACTCTGCGGGATTCTCCCATATTTTTTGGGGTTTCCTGTGGTTGGGGGCTTCTTGCAAGAGGTGATGGGTTTTGTATCTGGCCTTATTACTGGCATAGTCCCCCTGACGGTGAATGTTTGTCTTTTGAGATTGGTGGACACTATACAGGCTCCCAGAGCGGTGCGCACCCTGGTGGGAATTCTCCTATTCAATGCCCGGAAAACGATAGTTCTGAAATGGAAGTCGGCACCACCTCCTAAGATAGGTTTCTAGGTGGGACTGGTTCATGCTGTTGTCCCTCTTTATAAAGATGCTTACATGTCCAGAGGTTGTCATCAAAAATTTGATAAAGTATGGCAACTGTGGGTGAATTAATCTCTAACAACCGATGTCCAAGATTAATTACTTGCTTTTCCATATGGGTTTGGGATTTAACTGGGGTGGAGCTATACGTCCGATTTATATTGGATGGGCTTGATATGCTTGCTTAATGGTTCTTAATGGTGTGGGGGATCTTCTTTTGCCATATTTACTGATGCAATTTCTGATGGACAGTTGGTTTGGAAGGTGCACTTTAGGTTGGTTTCAGCCCTGTGTACAGGTTGGGGCTGTCACTGATTTATATATGTTTTATCGTAGTATGTAGAGGATTGTATTGTTGTTTTGAGCCGGGGTATGCCCCTATTGGCTTTGTTATGTTTTTGCAAAAATTTCCAATGAAAAGAATTAAAAAAAAAATAAAAGAGATCAGAGAGGGAGCTGCCCAGCATCTCAGGTGGCTCAGCAAGAAGAGTAACTACCAGACACAGAATAGGTCCTGGGTTTAGATCCAGGTCCTGACAGATAGTAAGCCCTTTGAAAAGTATTAGAGCTTAGTTTGGAGCCCAACTGCATTTTTTTTGTATCCTTATTCATTCCTTATTCCTCATTCCTCTACTATATGAGAACAAGCTTGTTTAAACTGACTGGTGCTCATTTTTATTAAACAACCTTGAAAAGAACCAACTCAAGAGTGATTGTGTCTTAGGTCTTCACATCCCGTAACTGTGATTAGGACATTTATAATATAAGCTTTAATTCTTTTGACAGTCAATCAAAGTTGATTAGTAGTACCAGCACTACATGAACAATACATTTATGGTAATTTTGCCAGAAGAAAAAATATACAAAGCCTTTTCCATAATTCATTATTATTTTCAAACTATCCAACACAGCAGTGGACCTTTTTGTACATCTCAGAGGTAGGCAGTTATGGCTCATGCTACCTCATTGTCTTATGGTCTATTGGTAGAGATCTCCTGCCTTCCAGGCTGTGTGGCATGCCCGGTGAGCATTGACAGGTGTGATAATGAGTTGACTGCGCATCTAGCTAAGGAAAGTCCAGCACATAGGCATTGGCAACAATTATAGACAATTTTTGGGCAGATGCATATCACAATAGAATGAAAAATGTTTTTAATGATGGTTGCAAGCCCAGATACAAACAGCAATAATACACATACTGTACATAAACAGAAGTAATAAACATTATATGTCAATTTCTTACAAACTGCAGAAAGCTGTTTTATGTTTATTGGCCATCACCAGTGCAGTGTATGAAAATAATGGCTTCTATGTAGTAGGGCTTAGAGAGCAATGACAAAGTGTAAGCAGACAGCCTTTTGATGAGTTGGGCCAAAAGGAAACAAAAATTACTCCGCTAATCCATTACAAAGCACCAGAAAGCCTTCCTAACTTCTTAATATCTGGGAGATTTTTAGCTTTAAAGTGTATGTTATGGCAAAGTAAATACAAATATATGCAGTACATATCTGCAATACTGTACATTTCCCCATGTGGTATCCCTTGATAGACCCTGCAGGTGCAGAAAAATACCTGTTGATCTGCTAGAAATGTAATTAACACCTATGTCCTGCTGTGAGTTTACAATACTTAGCAATATGTGGACAAAGTGGTGTCAGCCCTGCCCAGTGTTATTTGCTAAACTACTCAACCCCTCAGACTCGCAGATCTCCACAACATAAAGGCTAATCATTTTGTAGTTCAGTGCTAATTCAGATAACACTGGAAATATGCAGAGGGCGAAGGACAGCTTTGTATTTCTGACAAGATCAACAGTCAGATATAACAAAACACTTTTAATTTACCATATTTATTTATATTTATATGTATATTTAACAGACCAAAAGGGGGCAAATAGGTCAGGTTTACATGCACTAAATACATGACTCTAAAATGTTAAGGTTTTTCTGCACCATGATCTGTGGATCTGGATGCCCACTTGGCCCAGGGACATAAAGGTTTGCTTTAGGCCCGATCACTATCCCTAAATACAAAACAAACACTTTCAGTTTGTTGCCATTCCACGAGCTTGCGCAACTTTAAAGCATGACAATCTGAAAATTGCGTTTGAAAGACCGATGCAGAAATACTGTGTGACATAAAATATTGCAACGCCATTTTATTCTCTAGGGTCACCGCTAAAAAAAATATATAATGTTGAGGGTTCTAAGTAATTTTCTAGCAAAAAAATACTGACTTAAATTTTAAACAAAAAGTTCCAGAGTAGGCCTGGGCTTCAAGTGGTTAAATAATGTTTTCATTTTTTAAACATTTGTTTTCCTTTTTTTAATTATTTATTTTCTGTTTTTTTATGATTTTTCTTCACATACTTCCATCAGAGTAGTTCAGTGTCACCATAGTGACACTGGCCTACTCTGGGGGGGGTCATCATGGACTTTTTTTTTTTTTTTGCTTATACAGTAATGATCACTGTATAAGCAATCATTTTAGCTGTCATTAATGGGTTAACCATTCATGAACAGCTTGCTTATGGTTGTGATTTGTGATTGGCTACAGCTAGGGACATGGTACAGGTAACCATGTGATTGTTGTGGGCCAATTACAGAACACCACCCTAAGCAAGCTGTTCATGAATGGAAATCCGTTAATGATAGTCTGTTTACATTTTTTTATCATGTGATAGCCATAGGCATGCAAACAGGGCATGCCAGGTGCCTGGGCACACCTGGCACAGGTGTCACACTGATGCATTAGTTTTATCAGAGACCAGCCACCCATGAGCCTAAACCAACATGGCCGCCATATAATACAAATAAAAGTCGGGGCAGGCCAATCCCCCCCCCCCCCCCTGTCCAACTCAACACACAGCCATTCATTTCTAAACCACTGGCAACAAAAGTGAGTACACCCCTAAGTGAAAATGTTTGAATTGGGCCCAATTAGCCATTTTACCTTCTCGGTGTCATGTGACTCATTAGTGTTACAAGATCTCACGTGTGAATGGGGAGCAGGTGTGTTAAATTTGGTGTTATTGCTCTAACTCTCTCCTACTGGTCACTGGAAGTTCAACATGTCACCTCATGGCAAAGAATTCTATGAGGATCTGAAAAAAAGAATTGTTGCTCTACTGCTCTACATAAAGATGGCCTAGGCTATAAGAAGATTTTCAAGACCCTGAAACTGAGCTGCAGCATGGTGGCCAAGACCATACAGCGGTTCAACAGGACAGGTTCCACTCAGAACAGGCCTCACCATGGTCGACCAAAGAAGTTGAGTGCAAGTGCTCAGCTTCATATCCAAAGGTTGTCTTTGGTGAAATAGACGTATGAGTGCTGCCAGCATTGCAGCAGAGATTGAAGGGGTGGGGGGTCATGCTGTCAGTGCTCAGACCATACGCCGCACACTGCATCAAATTGGTCTGCATGGCAGTTGTCCCAGGAGGAAGCCTCTTCTAAAGATGATGCACAAGAAAACCCGCAAACAGTTTGCTGAAGACAAGCAGACTAAGGACATGGATTACTGGAACCATGTCCTGTGGTCTGATGAGACCAAGATAAACTTATTTGGTTCAGATGGTGTCAAGCGTGTGGGGCGGCAACCAGGTGATGAGTACAAAGACAAGTGTGTCTTGCCTACAGTCAAGCATGGTGGTGGGAGTGTCATGGTCTGGGGCTGCATGAGTGCTGCCGGCACTGGGGAGCTACAGTTCATTGAGGAAACCATGAATGCCAACATGTACTGTGACATACTGAAGCAGAGCATGATCCCCTCCCTTTGGAGTTTGGGTTGCAGGGCAGTATTCCAACATGATAACGACCACAAACACACCTCAAATATGACCAATACCTTGCTAAAGCAGCTGAGGGTAAAGGTGATGGACTGGCCAAGCATGTCTCCAGCCCTAAACCCTATTAAGCATCTGTGGGGCATCCTCAAATGGAAGGTGGTGGAGCGCAAGGTCTCTAACATCCACCAGCTCTGTGATGTCGTCATGGAGGAGTGGAAGAGGACTCCAGTGGCAACCTGTGAAGCTCTGGTGAACTCCATGCCCAAGAGGGTTAAGGCAGTGCTGGAAAATAATGGTGGCCACGCAAAATATTGACTTTGGGCCCAATTAGGACATTGTCACGTAGGGGTGTACTCACTTTTGTTGCCAGAGGTTTAGACATTAATGGTGGTGTGTTAAGGTATTTTGAGGGGACAGCAAATTTACACTGTTATACAAGCTGTACACTCACTATTTTACACTGTAGTAAAGTGTCATTTCTTCAGTGCTGTGAAATGAAAAGATATAATAAAATATGTACAAAAATGTGAGGGGTGTACTCACTTTTGTGAGATACTGTATATTTACAGTGGGTACGGAAAGTATTCAGACCCCCTTAAATTTTTCACTCTTTGTTATATTGCAGCCATTTGCTAAAATCATTTAAATTAATTCTTCTTCCTCATGAATGTACACATAGCACCCCATACTGACAGAAAAACACAGAATTGTTGACATTGTTGCAGATTTATTAAAAAAGAAAAACTGAAATATCACATGGTCCTAAGTATTCAGACCCTTTGCTGTGACACTCATATATTTAACTCAGGTGCTTTCCATTTCTTCTGATCATGCTTGAGATGGTTCTACACCTTCATTTGAGTCCAGCTGTGTTTGATTATACTGATTGGACTTGATTAGGAAAGCCACACACCTGTCTATATAAGACCTTCCAGATCACAATGCATGTCAGAGCAAATGAGAATCATGAGGTCAAAGGAACTGCCTGAAGAGCTCAGAGACAGAATTGTGGCAAGGCACAGATCTGGCCAAGGTTACAAAAAGATTTCTGCTGCACTTAAGGTTCCTAAGAGCACAGTGGCCTCCATAATCCTCAAATGGAAGACTTTTGGGACGACCAGAACCCTTCCTAGAGCTGGCCGTCTGGCCAAACTGAGCTATCGGAGAAGAGCCTTGGTGAGAGAGGTAAAGGAGAACCCAAAGATCACTGTGGCTGAGCTCCAGAGATGCAGTCAGGAGATGGGAGAAAGTTGTAGAAAGGCAACCATCACTGCAGCCCTCCACCAGTCGGGGCTTTATGGCAGAGTGGCCCGACGGAAGCCTCTCCTCAGTGTAAGACACATGAAAGCCCGCATGGAGTTTGCTAAAAAAACACCTGAAGAACTCCAAGATGGTGAGAAATAAGATTCTCTGGTCTGATGAGACCAAAATAGAACTTTTTGGCCTTAATTCTAAGCGGTATGTGTGGAGAAAACCAGGCACTGCTCATCACCTGTCCAATACAGTCCCAACAGTGAAGCATGGTGGTGGCAGCATCATGCTGTGGGGATGTTTTTCAGCTGCAGGGACAGGACGACTGGTTGCAATTGAGGGAAAGATGAATGCGGCCAAGTACAGGGATATCCTGGACAAAAACCTTCTCCAGAGTGCTCTGGACCTCAGACTGGGCCGAAGGTTTACCTTCCAACAAGACAATGACCCTAAGCACACAGCTAAAATAACGAAGGAGTGGCTTCACAACAACTCCGTGACTGTTCTTGAATGGCCCAGCCAGAGCCCTGACTTAAACCCAATTGAGCATCTCTGGAGAGACCTAAAAATGGCTGTCCACCAACGTTTACCATCCAACCTGACAGAACTGGAGAGGATCTGCAAGGAGGAATGGCAGAGGATCCCCAAATCCAGGTGTGAAAGACTTGTTGCATTTTTCCCAAAAAGACTCCTGGCTGTATTAGATCAAAAGGGGGCTTCTACTAAATACTGAGCAAAGGGTCTGAATACTTAGGACCATGTGATATTTCAGTTTTTCTTTTTTAATAAATCTGCAACAATGTCAACAATTCTGTGTTTTCTGTCAGTATGGGGTGCTATGTGTACATTCATGAGGAAGAAGAATGAACCTAAATGATTTTAGCAAATGGCTGCAATATAACAAAGAGTGAAAAATTTAAGGGGGTCTGAATACTTTCCGTACCCACTGTATATGTATATTTAACAGACCAAAATAGGGCAAATAAGTAGGGTCTGCATACACTAAATAAATGACTCTAAATGTTAAGCTTTTTCTGCACCATGATCTGTGGTTCTGGATGCACACTTGGCCCAGGGGCATAAAGGTTTGATTTAGGCCCGATCACTATACTTAATAACAAAACAAACCCTTTCAGTTTGGATTAACAAGGGAAGCAATAGGTTGTATATTCCATTTGCTTTAACTAGACTCTAATGTACTTTACATAGGCTCATTGAAGATTCTTTAAATCTACTAAAACCTTTCTGCTTATATGAATACCATGTTGTGTTGTGATGTCAGATCTGGACATTTCTGACAAGGGTTAATCAGGTTGACCTGTGACACACTATTTGAGAAGGATTTTTTGACTGGAATGGATATCCTTATATTACATGTTGGTTGGTAAATTGGTTATTGTGATTGTTTACAATCTTACAGTCTATGACAGCCTCTCTCAACCAAGATTCCATGGAACCATAGGGTTCCTCCAGAGGTTGCTAGGGGTTCCTCTAGCATGGAGCCATTTCTCCCTCTCAGATAAGCTACCATTGACAGCAAGGATCTTTTTATCTATCTGTATGGTTGTGATTTTGTTTCCATTGCCTATGAATGTAAGGAGCATTCTTTCCCCAAACCAGAATGCTAATGTCCCATGAGCTGTAAATATAATAATTATTATAAGGGGTTCCCTGAAACAAAAACATTATTTTAGGGGTTCCTCCATGTTAAAAAGGTTGAGAAAGGCTCGTCTATGACCCTGAAAAATTATTTTGCAAACTATAAGTGTGGGGGGTGGGGGGTTTGGAAGAAAGGATTACAAGTGGAGTTTTCCTTTAAGGCTTGTCCTGTTGATCTCTAGTTGAGTTCTCATATGAGTCTTTGGCTGCCCTACTTTCAAGGACACCAGAGGCAGAATTGTATGGCAAAAGTCATATTGAATGTCATAAGGATTTCATGTGAAATAAATAGTGTTGCTGGACTCGTTGCTTGGAGCTGGAATGTAACATGACACAATCTGTCAGCCAAGTACAGGAGTGCTTGATACTTAGAGGTGAAGAGTCGTTAAGGAAATATACTTCTGATGCATTTATTATGCACTTGATCTTCAGCTGACTCTATTTCCAGGTCACTAGATAGCGATTCAATCCTAATTTATTATAAACAACAGTTCCTATAAGCTCAGTCAGCCTTGGGTATACCTTAAGTATATTGCAACAGTAACATGGCCCATTAGAGCCAACCGGCCCAGGCTTAAGGGGGTCATACCACTAGTATCTAGTTGGATTCTCAGGAACTCTGGTAAGAGATTTCTGCATTTGAACTCCCAGCTCAGTCCATGTAGACCTTGGGTGAATTGTGTCTATTCCTAAGACCTTCAAATACTATGAGTGTATGCTGGCCGTCCTGGACCTTCTCCCCGAAGATGTCCATTCTGGAGTGGCGTTTTCACTCTAGCATAGTAAAACTACTTTAAGACATGAGGCTGTTATTGGCTTATTGCACAGTAGATTGCTTTTCAGAAGCGTTTGACAGACGAAGAGAAGGCGATATATTGCCTCCTCACTGCCTGTTTTATGGTGACACTAAACTCTGGTTTACCTACTTGCCCTCCGGAAGGTTTTACACCCTTCATGACCAGGCCATTTTTTGCTATTCATCACTGCTGTACTTTAACTGCCAATTGCTCGGTCATGCAACTCTGTGAGAAAATGAAATGTATATAATTTTTTTCACACAAATATAGCTTTCTTTTGGTGGTATTTGTTCACCACTGGGTTTATTTTATTTTTTGCCCTATAAATGCAAAAATACTAAAAACCTTGAAAAAAACATGTTTTTCTAAATAATCACTTCCGGCCCACCCACTGTATATATACATCATTACTTTGACGTTATATATCATTGTTATGGCAGTAGCTAGCTCCCATAAGCCCGGTATTTTTTTATACAGTGGGCGATTCAGTGTTCGATAAAAGTGGTCCTGGTGGCGGATTCTCCACTTTTATAGGCAGCGGGAGAGGGGCCTCCCCTCCCGCCACTTCCTGGTCATTTCCCTGCTTACGGGAGCCGTCGGTAAATGGGGAAACGATCCGATCCCCTAGAGCGATGGGCAGGAAGTTGAGTGAAGGCAAGATGGCCTCCACTCGACTCTATGCCCTTGAAGGACTGACGTCTGACGTCAGTCACTTCCGCCTAACGGCCTTACAGGACCGCTTTTTTTTTTTTTATTTCATTTTAAGGTTTTTATGAGATATTTCAAAAAATAATAAAAATAAACAATGTGAACATTGTCATCGTACATTGAATTGTAATACATATATCTTTACAGAAGTGTAATTAAGAGAAAAGATATTACATCATCAAAAGTCATATCGGATATACTTATTTCTAAATGTAATATTTATTATGTAGTTCCATTTCCCTCAGACACCCAGTTTGGGAACATTCTGTGTCATGGGGGTGAGACCACATTCTAGTCTAAGCTTCTTAATTAACCCATTACCTTAGGAAAGGGTTAAATTTCGATATGTCTAACTGTTCATTTCCTGTATTTGTATTTGTAGAAGTACATTTTTCAGAAGTATATGTTTTATCTATCTTGCAGTAGCTTATATTCAAACCACTTGTGTGTGTGTATTGATGGGTTATGTGACTTATATCATAGTATGAGTCGAGTATAGGGACATTCTTTGGTAACCCTATTAGAGTAATATTAGGAGGTGACCAACAATAATGATAGCTTTAGAATATTTGTTTGAATTATTAGGTGGAAATTGGAATAGAATTATGTCTGATCTCCAAGATTCCCATGGTTGCCACTTTTTTGATATTTGCTGTAGTTTCCCACTACTAGCCGCCATCAAGGATTTGTAGGAGTAGTAAGTATGAGCTAATTCAATGGTTTCTAATACAGTGGTAAGGGATTTCCAGTGCCTAGCAATGGTAAGTCTCGCTGCAAGGAGTATATAAATGGTTGTGTTTTGAATGTTATGTGGTAAGGACTCTAGGTCTAGATTTAGTAATGTCAATCCCGGAGAAAGGGGGGATTGGATTTTGGAAGATTGATGCTAATAATGTGAATATGTCCTGCCAAAACTGAAATTTTGGGACAGCTCCAAAAAATGGGGAGTAGATCCCCTCTTTGCCCACAGTTTCTCCAGCAGTGGTCTGAAAGATTTCCTTTGAAGTGGGAAATGTTGTCTGGTGTTAAAGCGGAGTTCCGGCCTCAAAATCGACACAATTGATTTTGTGCCATCCGCTTGCTGAGTGTAACCTGAAAAACAATTGGATAGTCCCGATTTTTTTTTTTTTTACTTACCTTGATTCAGAAGAAAATATACTCACCTTTCTTCCACTTCCTCCCTCTGCGGCCGCGACCCGCGCCATCACTTCCTGTCCTGAAATGCGTCCTGGGAGCTCTTACTCATCATTCCCAGAAGGCAATGGGCAGTGACATAGGCGGCCGGCCGCGCCTCTCATCGCGTTATTTGCAAAAAGGAAATGACGCTAAGATATGGAAACCGATCGCCAAGTACTGCGCATGTGCGAGATTTCGCACTGCATTCTGCATACACAACCAGGAAGAAGGGAAGACATCTATACACTGCGGCTTCCTATAACCCCAGCAAATATGGCCGTGCTCAGCAAAGGATTTTAAAAGTAAGAATTTCTGATAAATCAAAACATATAAAACTATTAACTACGTGATTAGCGGATATATTAAGGGCTAAGGATCACTATTTGGTCAGTATTTTTTATCAAAAAAACATTTCTGAGGCCGGAACTCCGCTTTAAATACCATTTTAAAAGGAGTTTTTGAGAGTTCCCATAATTTGGAGCATCGTGTTGCTTTGTATGTGGCTCTACTTGCTTGTACCCATTGGGAGTCTTTATATGTGTGGGCAAGGTCTTTTTCCCATCAGATGATAACGTAATTTTTAACAAAAACATTTTTCTTTTAGAGTAAGTTGTAAAATAGTGATATGCCTTTCCGAGAGATCGGGGGTGAATGGTAGTATGTCAATACTTGGAGTGGGAGTGTACAAGACCATTTGGGATTTCTGGATAAGCAGTGGAGTATGTAGATATGGAGGTAGAAGTCCTTATTTGGTATTTGATATTCCTTCTGGATTTGTTGAAAGTTTTTTGGGTTTTCAGACGTGAACAAATCTGCTATGTATTGAATTATCCTTAGATGCCCGGGTAGTAAGGGAGGAGTTGTTTATCATATATTCAAGGGCTGTTATAGGAGTCTTGATCTTTACAGGGTCAGTGTGTGTAGAAGTCAACTTGTTTATTACCTGGCATGCTTTGACTGATGCCGACATGGGAGGAGATTTAATGGAGGGGACTGGAGTTCCCAGTTGAATTCCTAGTAACAATGGTAAAAGGGAATTTTGGAGCTGAAGGAGGATTCTATCCTGCCCTATAGTGTATTAGGGGATGGTAGTAACCATTCTTTGAGTTGGGTAAGTACAGTAGCTATATAGTAGTTGGGAAAGTCAATATACCCCATACCTCCTGCAGATCTGTGCTTTATTAGTTTAATGTGGGAACATCTAGGCTTTTTCCCTTGCCATATAAATGTTGCTAGAATGGATTATAGGGATTTAAGGTATGTAAGTAGAATGGGGATAGGGAGTGCCGTGAATAGATTTAAAATTTGGGGAAGGTGCAACATTTTGAATGCTGCTAATTTCCCTGTCCAGGAAAATTCAAACTTAGCCAAATTATTTAGGTACTTTTGGAGTTTAGTGCGGAATGGTATGTAGTTTGCTTGGAAGAGGTTTTTGACCAAATTAAGTATATTTTGTGCCGATAAAGGTTATACCGTGTTCAGCCCAGGTGTATGGGAAATTTTGTTGGAGTAGATTGCTAACTACGCTGTCCAATCCTATTCCTAGACTTGAGGATTATGTTTCTTTAACTTTATAATGTGAGACGTTGCTGAACCAGGATAAAGTGTGTTGCCAGGGAAGTGTTTGTATTTGTTAATATAAGTATGACATCATCAGCAAATAAACTGATCTTGTGCTCCTGGAAAGCAAATTTTTGTCCTGAAATTTTTTGATTAGCCCTAATATGTTCAGCTAAAGGTTCCATGACAAGGTTAAAAATTAAGGGGGACAGGGAACATCCTTGTCTTGTTCCATTTGTAATAAGAAAGGGAGTTGATAGGATATCCGAACTGAATACATGGGCAAATAAGAGGGTAAAATGTGCCATAATCCCTTTGAGGATTAATCCTTGGAAGCCACATTTTTCCAGGACTGAGTATAGATATTTCCAGTGTACTCTGTCAAATGCCTTCTCTGCATCCAAGAATAGAAGCATAGAAGACGTTCCTGTACTTTCAGCCTGGTGGATTATGTTGATCGGTCTTCTTGTGGCATCTGACGTTCGACGCCCTTTCACAAAGCCTTGACTGGTCAGGGTCGGCAGAATATCCACTAGTCTGTTAGCAATTAGCTTAGAGTATATTTTGACCTCCATATTGGGAAGTGGGATAGTGTGAACATTTCTTTGGAGAATTTGGCTCCTTCCCTGGCTTTGGCAATGTATTCACAGTAGCATTTAACATTTTAGGGGGAAACATTGAAGAGGAGGCAGCGTTATTAAATATAGAGCTCATGTGGTGAATCAGTATTTGTTGGAAGAATTTATAATATTCGCCTGCTAATCCATCTGGACTAGGGGATTTGCTATTGGGCAAGTTTTCTATGACCTTACGTATTTCTTCCACCTGAAAGTTTTTTTTGAAGTTTAACAGTTGATTCTCATTCAACTTAGGAAGTGAGATGTGGACGAGGAAAGAGTCTATTTCCTCTTGGGAGGGTTGATGTGTAGCATCATCATCATCACAAATATTGTAACGTTTGCTGTAGTATATGCTGAAAGTGTCTGCAATTGACTGGGGATGTATGAACTTTTCATTAGTGGAAGGATGAAAAAGAGATTGTATTTTAGACTTGAGTCTCTGACCTTTAATTCGGATAGCCATTGCTTTACCTGCTTTGTTACCTGTAGTGTAGCTAATAGTTTTAGGTTTACCTTGGGATTTTTTAAAGATATGCAAGAGCAGGGAACGAAGTTCGTGGCATTGGTTAAACAGTTCAGATGCTAATTGCGAAGATGGGTTTATTTTGGTCTTCGGCTCTTTTGATAGCTGCTGTAATAGTATCTATACACTGAGTCTTCTCCTTTTTGGCTCACGAGCTAACTTAAAAAAACATAGCCTCTAATATATGCTTTGTGTGCGTTCCACACCACCATGGGGTCCGCCACTGAGTCTGAGTTAATAGTAAAGAATTCTTCTAGGCTATCCGATATGGACTTAGCGTGCTTGGGAATTAGCAAGAGATAAATATTGGTACGCCATATGAAGGAGTTTGGTTGTGATTTCTTTTAATTTAAGGTGATATTAATTGGCACATGGTCAGACCAGGTGGTGGTGTGGATATGTGAAGAACATACATTTTGTAATAACTATTTATCCATCAATAAATCTATGCAGGAATACGTATTGTATCGTGGTGACAAAATATGTATAGTCTCGTTCTGTGGCATGTCCACATCTCCATGCATCGTATAGGTCGTGGTCCTGTAGGAATGAGTTCACGGAAGGGGTTCCTCTTTTAGATATAGAAGAAGTGTCCAGGGGTGGTCAGGAACTACATTAAAGTCCCCACATATGAGAAAATGCCCTTGTTGGATCTGTTTCACTTTTTTGAAGGTCTTGTTAAAGAAAGAAATGTGTTGTTGATAGGGAGCATAGATGTTTACTAGCATAAAACGGGTTGCATTGATAGAGCAGATTTGTATAATTTAGCGACCCTTTGGGTCCAGGATGGTTTGGTGCAATTGGAATGATACTGTGTCTTTAATAGCGATCATTACTCCCCTCTTTTTTTTCGTGAAGTTTACCGGGTAGATGCGGTCGTTTGGTGGTTGTCTGTTGGTGACAGTTGGAGTGGAAGTATCATGGTGTTGGTCGGGTATGATACCCCAGGTGTGGAGCAGTTTCATACCTTTGTTCACATTGGAGATTGTGTGCAGTGAACCATTGTGATTGACAAGTAGGGTAGCAGGGTATCGCCATTTATAGGTTATTTTATGGTGGGTAAGTGCGTTGGTGATGGTCTATAGTTGTCTCCTCATTTGAAGAGTGCACTGTGACAAATCTGCAAAAATTTCATAAGGAAATCCCTGGGAACTGTGTCTGCCAGGTGCTGGGGCTTAGGGATCCAGTGAATGCCGTCAATAGTCATTTCCATTGGTTACAGCCAGGCCAGGCAGTATGATCGAGATTAAATTGCAGGCATATTCATGTATACCCTGAGAGGGTACCGATTCAGGCACTCCACGGAGTTTCACATTGTTGCACCGCAAGCGGTCCTCTAGGTCCCCTAACTTTGCTTTTATCCATATCTTTGAAGTCTTCATATGCATCTACCAAGTCATTGACCGTGTTTGTGCATTCCTCCATTTTGCCCTCTATGTATTGGACCCTGTCCCCCATTTGTTGTATATCATTGGAGAATTTATGGATGGAGGGAAGAGAGATTAGACATGAGGAAGGATATTTTTCATAGTGGAATCTAGGACAAGTTGCCCTGTAGCAGGGAAGGATGCAATGGATGATTGCAAAAGATTGTCTGCATATAATGGGAGAGCATCTGCACTCACCCCTGTGGCCTGATGGTGAGGCGAATCCATCCTCATCCTAGCTTTGGCTGGGCTTCGAGTTGTTGGGCTGATAGAAGTGGATTCCCCAGATGATGAGGGCGATTTTCCACTGTCTCTTTCAGTGGTGTCTGCCTCCGGCAAGTCTGTGTATGCTGCCTAGGGAGAGGCATTACTCCTCTCGCTGGCGCCATCTTGGGCCTTCTTACGCCGGCCGGAGAAAGAAGGCTTTTTTGGACGATACGTCTCCTTCCTCTTATGGGTATGCATTCTCATGTAATTCCGGCGGCGGTGTTTCGCTGGTATGCTGTGTGTCTCCGCTCCTTGGCTCTGAGTTCCGGTTTAAACAGCCATCTCCTTGCGCTCACAAGCAACGCCCCCCTTTTTTTTAGCAAATGTAAAATTATTATTATTTTTTTTTTTTGCTTTTAAGTGTAAATGTGAGATCTAGGATCTTTTTGACCCAGATCTCGCAAAAAAGAGGCCCTGTCCTGCTTATTTCTCATACAAGGGATGTTTACATTCCTTGTAATAGGAATAAAAGTGATAAAAAAAAAATAATAATTAAAGTGACGGTGTAAAAATAAAAAGTAAAATAAATAAGAAAAAAAATGTAAACCGTCCGCACGCAGAAGCGAACACATGCGTAAGTCGCGCCCATATATGTAAACGGTGTTCAAACCACAATGTGAGGTATCGCCACAATTGTTAGAGCAAAAGCAATAACTCTAGCACTAGACCTCCTCTTTACCGTAGTTTGTCGCCATTCCACGAGGATGCACAATTTTGAAGCATGACATGTTAGGTATCTATTTACTTAGCATAACATCATCTTTCACATTATACAAACAATTGGGCTAACTTTACTGTTTTCTTTTTTTAAACTGCGTTTGTAATACCGCTGCTCAAATAAGGTGTGATATAAAATTTTGCAACGATCTCCATTTTATTCTCTCTCTCTCTCTCTCTCTCTCTCTCTCTCTCTCTATATATATATATATATATATATATATATATATATATATATATATATATATATAATATGTATATATATAAATAATATTTGTGGGTTTCTAGTAGTGATCGACCGATATAGTTTTTTTTAATGCCGATACCGATATTTTGGTCATCGGATATCGGTATCTGCCGATATTTTTGGACATTAAAAAATTATAATTTTATTTATTTATTTATTTATTTATTTTTTAGGTACTCCTTGTGGAGGGATCTGGGGGTCTAAAAGACCCCAAACCCCTCTTCGGCACTGAAAAGCATTCAAAACGCCAAGTTTGGCTGTTTTGAATGCTGTCAGTTTTTTTTATTCGGTGCCGAGTACCCGGAAGTGATGTCATGACATCACTTCCGGGTTTTTTACATGGAGATTCTGGTCTTCTACTCGGCGGCGGGGGAGGTAGGATGCCAGGGTTCATCGGTGGGACGGGTGACCCGGGCGAGTCGCGGGAAAGGCGGCGGGAGGGGGGGGACGTCCCCTCCCGCTCCTTGTAATGACAGCCAGGCGGCTTCTCAGCCGCATCGGTTGTCATTAAAAGTCAGCCGACCGTCGGCTATGGACTCCGGTACCGGGGTGATGCCTCTAGCTGCAGGCATCACTCCAGTACAAGCACTTTCCCGAAATATCGGCAATGTCGGCAAATCCAAACGCCGATACAGATATATCGGGGAAAGTTCATATCGGCACCCAATATATCGGTGTTGCCGATAATCGGTCGATGTCTAGTTTCTAGCAAAAACAAGCAATGTCCGAAATAGGCCTGGTCTTAGGGTCCTTTCACACGGCCGCTCCGTGTGTCCGCAAATCATCCCATCCGTTTGCGGATGATTTGCGGACATAATGTAAGTGAATGGCACTGCGGATGTCAGCGGAATACCATCCGCTGACACCCGATTTTCCTCCTTTCAGTTCTGTTCCGTTTTTACGAATGGAACAGAACCCCATTTTTTCTTCCATGTAAAAAACGGAAAGGAAGGAAAATCGGATGTCAGCGGTGTCATCCGCTGACATCCGCAGTGCCATATACTTACATTAGGTCCGCATATCATCCGCAAACGGATGGGATGATATGCGGGCACACGGAGCGGATGACAGAAATGTCATCCGCTCCGTGGAAAAAAAAAAAAAAAGTCCCGCAGCGGACCTTTCACACGGAGCGGCCGTGTGAAAGGACCCTAAAAGTGGTATAATTATTTTATTTTTTAAACATTTTATTTTTTTAACATTTATTTTCTTTTTCTATGATTTTTTTTTTACATACTTCGATCAGAGCAGACACTGAACTACTCGGGGATCATCAGAGATTTGTTTTTTTTTACTGTTATTGCTTATGTGATGATCCCTGTGTGATCACTGTATAAGCAAAAATGTTAGCTGTTATGAATGGATTAACCATTTACAGTTTACTTATGGTTGTGTTCTGTGATTGGCAAAAACTAATCACATGGTACAGGTAGACAGGTACCATGTGATTTCTGTGTGCCAATCACAGAACACAACCCTGAGCAACCTGTTCGTGAATGGAAATCTGTTAATGACAGTCTGTTTACATTGTTATCATGTGATTGCTATGACCAATCATAGTGTAGCAATCTCCTAGGTAGGTGCTAGAAGAAAGGATATAGTTTTTGGATCCTTTCTGCTTACCAGAGAGATTGCCAGATGAACTTGTATTGTTCTCTGCCTACCAGAGAGCAGGATCTGCTAGTGAGGTATGCTCATGGTGCTCAGGTGCAGCTCAGTTTGTCTGAAGTGTTTCACACTGGTCCAATAGGGAGGTACATTGGACAGTGGGAGTAAACCTGACAAATAAGTGCACAGGTATATAGTACAGCCCTGGTGATTGGCAGAGGAGTATGCCTCGATGCATGCTGGGATACTGTATAAATGCCAAGGTAACATGTTATTGGGGTCTTTCAGCTGGAGAGCGGAGTCCCAGAGGGAGGAGGTGGCTGCCCCTCCACTGTAGAAGTTGCAATGCGGCCTCAGGTGGTTGACCTAAGGGCCTGAGTGTCAGAGAGGAGCTGAGCCCGGAGGTCCTGCAGAGTTGACTGGAAGGAAGACACTGGAGAGGATCTGATTCTGCCTACATTGAGTACAGATCTGTGTCATGGGGACTGTCCCAAAGAGGACCGTTCCTTGAGCTATAAGAGTCAGTGGACGGGTGTCAGTAAAGGGGATGCTAGAGAGTGTCCTGAAGATAAAGTAGTTGCATCAAGTCTGCTGCTGGAGAAAGGAAGAAGACTTAACCCTGCCATACAAGTATCAGTATGGTTAAAGCAGTGTGTCTGCTTCCACAAATAACCAGCTGAGGCCAAGTGAGAGTTGTCCTTATCTACTGTGAATAGTTCCATTTGGAGTATCCCACTATTCCCTTCTTCCATCCAAGATCCACAATAAATATAAAACCAAATCCCCTGGACTGTTTATTGAGTAACGAGCAATTGGGAGTAAGATGAATGTGTGAACTGTTCCTAAGTGACTGTTTGCAGGGAATCAGAGGAGGTCCAAGAAGTCCTCATACAGAAAGCCCTATGGGGGCAGTGCTACAATAGCGATTACATGATACCCAGTATAATTCCCATAACCCTGAACAGGCTGGACAATGTACATCTCACGCCACCCTCCCGCAGTATATGTACAGCGGGCAGCAACTAGTTAAGAAAAATGTATCTTCAAGTACGTACAGCTGTATTCTTAACTCAGAAAAAGTACCTTCTATTGCTCTCAGCCTCATTTAAAACTCCAAATTCCTCTTTTGTGCTGCTGAGATCTGACTTCCTGTAAGAGGGTGGCTACGTTTGTTCTCCATGATCTCACTGTATGGAAGAACGTAGCCACCCTCTTTCTAACTACAGAGATGGACTAGGGACTATGGGATGTGTAGTTTGCATAAAGCAGTGCACATTACTACAAAACATTACTACAAATGTCATGCACTGCTTTTTTCAATCAAATGGATGTGATAAGGGGAAAAGGAGAGGTTTGGGAGCCCACCATGGGACGTTACAAGGAGGCACAGCAAGAAAATATTTAACGAAAACTAGATTAGAGGGCAGGCCCGGACTGGGACAAAAAATAGGCCCGGGCATTTTGGAATGAGCAGCCCGCGGGGGGGGTGTGGCGGGCAGGGGCGTTCGTCGGGATGCTTGATGAGAGGTTTTAATGTTCCAGGATGTGTGGATTCGATGTACCTTTTTTTAGTCTAATCTGATAGATTGGGTCCAATTTAGATCAGAGCTGCCATATGATGCGTTTTTTTTTGTCTTACTTTAAATCCTGTTTTGATGGTTGAGTCCTAAAAATGGTATGAAGCAGCACAAGATGAGGGTTACTCTAATCAAGGGGTAGACCACCTTTTTGGGCACAGTGTGCTGAAAAATGTTTTAAAAGAAATTGGGAGTGCCAGATACATAAAAAAACAATTGTCAACTTCATATAAAGTAACTGCAGTAAACCGCTTGAATAGTAAGAAATCAAGTGAGCTTTGCACCTTCACCCCTCACATCACCCCAATTCCTGCACCTTCACACCTCAGATCACCCCAATTCCTGCACCTTCTCACCTCAGATCAGCCCCAATTCCTGCACCTTCACCCCTCACATCACCCCAATTCCTGCACTATCACACCTCAGATCACCCCAATTCCTGCACTATCACACCTCAGATCACCCCAATTCCTGCACCTTAACACATCAAATCAGCCCCAATTCCTGCACCTTCACACCTCAGATCAGTCCCAATTCCTGCACCTTCACACCTCAGATCACCGGCAGGCTGGCACTGGCAGCAAATATTTTATTCAAATCAGGATTTCTTCTGCAAATAGGCTGGCATTAGAGTCAGATAATTACCAAAATCGATGTCATCATGACACATGATCAAAACATTAGGAAAAATAAGGTTTTCTTCTGCAAATAGGCTGGCAGTGGCATCAGATCAGACAATTAACAAAAAACAATCTGAGGACATGATACAAGAGATGGTCAGAGTCTGAGAACCTGATACCAGAGATGGTCAGAGACTGAGGACGTGATACAAGAGATGGTCAGAGACTGAGGACGTGATACAAGAGATGGTCAGAGACTGAGGACGTGATACAAAAGATGGTCAGAGACTGAGGACGTGATACAAGAGATGGTCAGAGACTGAGGACGTGATACAGGAGATGGTCAGAGACTGAGGACGTGATACAGGAGATGGTCAGAGACTGAGGACGTGATACAGGAGATGGTCAGAGACTGAGGACGTGATACAGGAGATGGTCAGAGACTGAGGACGTGATACAGGAGATGGTCAGAGACTGAGGACGTGATACAGGAGATGGTCAGAGACTGAGGACGTGATACAGGAGATGGTCAGAGACTGAGGACGTGATACAGGAGATGGTCAGAGACTGAGGACGTGATACAGGAGATGGTCAGAGACTGAGGACGTGATACAGGAGATGGTCAGAGACTGAGGACGTGATACAGGAGATGGTCAGAGACTGAGGACGTGATACAGGAGATGGTCAGAGACTGAGGACGTGATACAGGAGATGGTCAGAGACTGAGGATGTGATACAGGAGATGGTCAGAGACTGAGGACGTGATACAGGAGATGGTCAGAGACTGAGGACGTGATACAGGAGATGGTCAGAGACTGAGGACGTGATACAGGAGATGGTCAGAGACTGAGGACGTGATACAGGAGATGGTCAGAGACTGAGGACGTGATACAGGAGATGGTCAGAGACTGAGGACGTGATACAGGAGATGGTCAGAGACTGAGGACGTGATACAGGAGATGGTCAGAGACTGAAGACGTGATACAGGAGATGGTCAGAGACTGAGGACGTGATACAGGAGATGGTCAGAGACTGAGGACGTGATACAGGAGATGGTCAGAGACTGAGGACGTGATACAGGAGATGGTCAGAGACTGCGGACGTGATACAGGAGATGGTCAGAGACTGCGGACGTGATACAGATGGTCAGAGACTGCGGACGTGATACAGGAGATGGTCAGAGACTGCGGACGTGATACAGGAGATGGTCAGAGACTGCAGACGTGATACAAGAGATGGTCAGAGACTGAGGACGTGATACAAGAGATGGTCAGAGACTGCAGACGTGATACAGGAGATGGTCAGAGACTGCAGACATAGTACAGGAGAAAGTCGGAGACTGCAGACATAGTACAGGAGATGTTCAGAGTCTGCAGACATAATAGAAGATAGAAGAACACTAGGGGGGCCAGAGAGCACAGGGAAAGCAGATAGCACTGGAGGAGCTGAAGGGCAAGGGGGGGGGACTGGAGAGAATTAAGGGGGGGGTTGGAAAGCATTGCAGGGGGGTTGGAAGGCGCAGGGCGTGGATAGCACTGGGGGGGGGGCAGGCAGGGAAAACCAGGGGGATGGAGAGCATGGGGGGGGGACTGGAGAGCACTGGGGGGACTGGAAATCACTTAGGGGGTGGAGAGCACTGGGGGAGCCAGAGTGCATAGGGGGGGATTGAAAAGTACTATGGGGACTTGAAGAGCACAGGGGGGGGGGGGCGCTAAGATCACTGGGGGAGTGGGGGGCAGTAAAAGAAGTTGTATAGGAGGGGGATGGGACAGCTGCATATAGAGAAATTGATTATATTTCCATATTTCTCCTGCAGCCGCAGAATGCCTGCAGAGAGGAGAATCAGGCATCCATCCAGCGGCAGCAGGGAAGAATAGGCAAACATCAAAAATCCTCTATATGCAGGCTGCAGCCGCCCCATCCATCCCCCTCCTATTGAGCAGTCACACACGGCCGGGGCTGCACAGCACTGTCTGCAGGCAGGCACTTACCTTCTCTGCTCTTCTCTCCCCGCAGCCCCCCGCGAGCAGCCCGGAGTTGGACTGAATGAGCTGCCATCTGCAGGCTGCAGCAGCTTGAGATGCCGTCCGATCAGTAGCAGGGCTGGGCTGGCTGCGCCGGGCAGGACACCGGCGGCCGGCGGGAAGTAAAGTAACACACGCTGAACTACTTGACTTCCGTCTCCGCTGCCAATCAGCCTTCTGCTCAGGGGGGTGTGACTCGCACCTCCCCTGAGCAGAAGGCTGATTGGCCGCGGAGCCGGTAAGCTGGAAACTGCCAAGTACATCGGCCGGTGTTTGTAATTTTGCGGCCGCAGTGAGGGAACTTACTTTTACCGTGGATGACTCGCGGCGCCGCGGCCCACCGGGACAATGCCCGCTGTGCCCAATGGTCAGTCCGGCCTTGTTAGAGGGCCATTAGCAAGAGGACGTGTATGGATTATTTTTGAAAAATAAGGACATTGTTTAGTGTCACTTTAAGAGTCCATTCACACTGGTACGACTTGTCAGGCGACTTGGTCAGCCTGACAAGTCGTGCACCGTCGCTCCCACTGTGTAGTACAGGAGCCGTTCTAATTGGAGCGACACAAGTCGCTCCGACTTATAAAAAGGGTCCTTACTAATTGGGGGCGACCTGGAGGCGACTTGCATTGACTTCCATTATGTGAAGTCTGTGCAAGTCGTGCCAAAGTCGCGCTGCACGCGACTTCACAGGTCGCCCCCTAAGTCGAAGCGACCTAATGTGAACGGAGACTAAAGAGTAACCCTATTTTTGTTTAGAAAATAACATTCCCCTCTGGGTGATCTATGTACATTGCAAAGATTTTAACAAACTTTGTAGCAGATTCCTGCCTTTTTCTGTTCTGAAGAAAAAGCTGTGCAGAGTAAATCTGAATGGCAGAGACTTTTCCATTATCAATCAGTTGCTGCACTTGCAGGGTCCTAATCGGGAAAGTTGCATGGTCAGTATCCCATTAGACACAATTAACCCTTTGGGAGTATCTCATCAAAAGCAAACTTTGTGTTGCAGAGAATGCCTAATACTTAACTAGAATCTTCTGGGAAAATCAGCGGGCCAATCACAGAAGCATGAAATGACATTTTTGGGGATATTCCATTCACCAATGTTGTACAGAACATCTCCAGGTTGTCTGCATTGACTTTTACAGTTATAGCACTGCCCCGTAAGGACTGCTGGATTTTCACTCTGCGTTACCAGCACACAGCTATAAGCAATGCAATTTTCTTACATTCCTCTTGGCTCCATCTCTTCAATAATCAGTCCATGGGTATTTGGTTGTTTTGTTGTTTATTTTGTGATGGGGATAGGAGAAGGGAATAGTGGGATACTCCAATGTAACTATTCACAGTATTTGAGGACTTCTATCTTCTTTACTTCACGTATAGGTATGGGACAGCCAGGCTCTTCATTCATCCTGCCACTTCAGATGAATAGGGATTAAGTCTCTTGTTTTCCTTCAAGACGACTTGGTGGACAACCTCTTATCTTATCTTCAGGATACTCTCCCTAGCATCCTCTTCGTGCTGACACCCGTCCACTGGCTATCCTATGAGCAGGGGTGGCCCCTCTCAGGTCAGGCCCCATGACACGAGTCCCTGTACTCACGATACTGCAGCAACAGGGTCTCCAGAGTCTCCCCTCTCAGTCAGCTTCCCTGGACCTCTAGGTTCAGCTCCTCTCAACCGCTCCTCCGGCCCTCAGCACGACCTCCTGCATCCGCATGGCACCTCTACAGAGGAAGAGGCAGCCGCCCCCTCCCTCCGGGATCCTGTTCTCCAACAAAAGACTCTGAGCACATGTGCTCCTGGCTTTTATACAGTATCCCAGCATGCACAGAGGTGACCTGCCCTCTGCCAATCATCAGGACTGTATTAAAAGCCTATGCACCCATTCGTAAGGTTTCCTCCCACTGTCCAACATGCCTCCCTATTGGACCAGCGTGAAACACTCTCCAGACAGAATGAGTTGCACTCTGGGCACAATGAGCCAACCTTACAAACAGATCCTGCTCCTTGGTAGACAGAGAACAATATAGATTTACCTGCAGCTCCTCTTTTAAGCAGACAGAGCTCAAAGCTCTCACTAGCACCTACATAGGAGGGTGCTACACAGTAAACTTAAAGAGCTGCAGATTGAAAAGGAAAGCTAGTTTTTATTAACATTCAGTTACAATATGACTTGTGTAGCAATTGTACGTGCTATATTATTTTTGTCTTTTTTTGCTATTTTTCTTTCCCACCAACATGGAGTTACCTTTAAGGAAAAGAGTGGAGAGTCAGCTGCTGTCATGCCCTTTGTGGCCAGCAGGTGGCTGCAGAGTTCTTTTAACATATCAAGACAGCAGGACTATTTGTTGGGGCAGTCATTTTGATGCAATGAAGATCATGCTGATGCTGCAGTGGGCAATGAGTCTGCGATTCAAATGCTTCGTTTTTAGATTTTAAAATATTGAGGCATTATTACAAAAATACAGCACTACAGGATACATTTTTTTTAATTTTGCAAAGAAATTTTATCGTTCTTACAGAAAAGCAACACCATTTTACAGTTTAAAAAGACAGTAAATAAAATAAATAAATAAATATATATATATATATATATATAGATAGATACGCACTGGCCACTTTATTAGGTACAATTGCTTGGTAACACAAATTGCTAATCAGCCAATTACATGGCAGCAACTCAATGCATTTAGGCATCTAGACGTGGTGAAGACAACTTGCTAAAGTTCAAACCGAGCATCAGAACGGGGAAGAAAAAGGATTTAAGTCACTTTGAACATGGCACGGCTGTTGGTGCCAGACGGGCTGGTCTGAGTATTACAAAAACTGCTGATCTACTGGGATTTTCACGCACAACCATCTCTCGGAATTACAGAGAATTGCCCAAAAAAGGGAAAATGGCCAGTGAGCGGCAGTTGTGTGGAGGAAAATGCATTGTTAATGTCTGAAGTCAGGGGAGAATGGGCGGACTGGTTCGAGATTATAGAAAGCCAACAGTAACACAAATAACCACTCAGAACAACTAGAGATGGGCTCGGGCGTTTTCGGGATCCCACCTGCCCAATCCTGCTAGGAAGCCGACACTGCACACCGCTAATCACAGGCATTGAGTCATTTCCCGATCTGTGCAGCTGCGAACCTGGAAATTTCTCACTGCCTGTGATTAGCCATGTGCAGTGTTGGCTTCCTGGTGGGATCGGGAAGGTGGGATCCTGAACACGCCCAAGCCCATTCCTAGTTACAACCAAGGTAGGCTAAATACCTTGGCCGAAATGCACAGCACATTGAACCATTAAGCAGATGGGTTACAGCAGCAGAAGACCACACCGGGTGCCACTCCTTTCAGTTAAGAACAGGAAACTGAGGCTACAATTCGCACAGGCTCACCGATATTGGACAATAGAAGACTGGAAAAACATTGCTGGGTCTGATGCGTCTTGATTTCAGCTGTGACATTCAGATGGTAGGGTCAGAATTTGGCCTAAACAACATGAAAGCATGGATCCATCCTACCTTGTATCAACGGTTCAGGCTGGTGGTGGTGTAATGGTGGGGGGATATTTTCTTGGCACTCTTTGGGCCCCTTAGTACCAATTGAGAATCATTTAAATGCCGCGGCCTACCTGAGTATTGTTGCTGACCATTGTCCACCCCTTCTGATGGCTCCTTCCAGCAGGATAATGCACAGTGTCATAAAGCTCATATCTTAAACTGGTTTCTTGAACATGACAATGAGGTCAATGTACTCCAATGGCCTCCACACTCACCAGATCTCAATCCAATAGAGCACATCTGGGATTTGGTGGAACGGGAGATTCATATTAATGGATGTGCAGCCGAGAAATCTGCAGCAACTGCGTGATTCCATCATGTGAATATGGACCTCTTAGGAATGTTTACAACACCTTTTTGAATCTATGCCTCAAAGAATTAGGGCAGTTCTGAAGGCAAAAGAGGGTCCAACCCGGTTCTAGCAAGGTGTACCTAATAAAGCAATAAAGTGGCCAGTGAGTGCATGTATATATATATATATATATATATACATACACACAGTATCTCACAAAAGATAGTACACCCCTGAGAGAGTGAGAGCGATAACCCCAAATTTAACACACCTGCTCCCCATTCACACCTGAGACCTTGTAACACTAGCGAGTCACATGACACCGGGGAGGGAAAATGGCTGATTGGGCCCAATTTGGACATTTTCACTTAGGGGTGTACTCACTTTTGTTGCCAGCGGTTTAGACATTAATGGCTGTGTGTTGAGTTACTTTGAGGGGACAGCAAATTTACACTGTTATACAAGCTGTACACTCACTACTTTACATTGTAGCAAAGTGTCATTTCTTCAGTGTTGTCACATGAAAAGATATAATAAAATATTTACAAAAATGTGAGGGGTGTACACACTTTTGTTAGATATTGTATATATAATATTTTGTATTTTTATTTTTTTTTTCAAATGTTCATATTTTAGGCAAAATATGAGCTCTTTCTTACAATAACCAAACAAACTGCTGTTTTCCAGCAGCTTGTCTAGGCAGCCCATATCACATGTGTAGCACCCTCCTAGGTAGGTACTAGTGAGAAAGTATCGTTTTTTGGCTTTGTCTGCCTATCAGAGGAGCAGCAGGGAAATCAATATTACTTTCTGCCTACCAGAGAGCAGGATCTGTGAGTTAGGTCTGCTCTGTGTGCTCAGTGTGTGATTCATTGGGTCTAGATAGTGTTTCCACACTGGTCCAATTGGGAAGCATGTTGGACAGTGGGAGGAAACCTTACCAATGAGTACACAGGCCTTGATAATGTCCCAGTGATTGGTTGAGACTGGCTGTCTCGATGCATTCTGGGATTCTGTAAAAAAGCCAGGAGCACATGTGCTGCGGGGTCTTTGGCTGGTGAGAAGAATCCCAGAGGGAGGGTGGCGGCTGCCTCCTCCTCTGTAGCAGTGGCACGCGGTCACAGACAGTCAGCCTGGGGACCAGAGGAAAGGAACTAAACCCAGAGGTCCAGGAGAGCTGACTGGAGGAGTAGAGACACTGGAGACCCTCGAAAAACAGTATCGTGAGTACAGGGGATCGTGTATAGGGGCCTGACCTGAGGGGGGCCACCCTGGTGTAGGATAGTCAGAGGACGGGTGTTAGTTAGTCTGTGGTGTGAAAGGGGATACTAGGCAGGTATCCTGAAGATAATCTATCCAACTAAGTTGTCTGAACAGAGACTTGACCTAAATTCATCTAGTGGCCTTGCTGCATCTCCAGATAGGAGTCCTCATCCATTGTGAATAGTTCAATTTGGAGTATCCCACTATTCCCTTTTCCCATCCCTTTTTAAAATAAAACACCAAAAACAACTGCATACCCCTGGACTAATCATTGACTGAGCCAAAGAAGTAAAGTGTTAATTTGTGGATACCAATGTTGCTAACGGTAATCCAGGGGGACCCGAGAGTGTATTATCCAGCGGTCCTCAAGGGGGCAGTGCTACACATGGTTTGACAACTAATCACTACTGCAAAGAATCTGATGTTTTTGACCAGTATTGAGCAAAGTATATCAAAGGCTGCCACATAAACTACATCAAAACACATTGATAAAAATTTTTCTTTTTAAGCTGATCCCTTTCACGAGTATGTCTAAAGTAAATGAATAAAAGATTGTACAATACAGATTTTTCTTTCTAAAAATGTATGTTATTTTGTGCATAGTCCATGTTTTGATATGTGTTTTTGATTCATAATGTATAAATTTGCTGCATGTTTTTCTTTTTTTTTTGGGGAAATTATTTTTTTTTGCCCTCCTTCCTGAGCTACCACTAACACTTACCAAAAGCTCACTCTGTATTAGTTGGGCTGGTAGGTATCTTAAAGTGGACCTGAACTTAAAATGTGAAGATTATAAGGAACACTCAGAAATGGTAATTGTGCCTAAGCAGTACCCTAAAAGAATTAATAAAAAATCAGTGCCCTTCCTGCAACTTGGCACTTCTGTTCTGTATTCTTATTAAGCTGTATATGTTTTAGTTTGAGATCTAAGACACTGCTGTCACTGCTGGTCTCACGGGGTTTGGAGTAACATTTGGTGATGTTACTACTAGGGTTGGGCAAACATTGACTGTTCGGCTGTTCGACGAACAACTGAATTATCAGGGCGTTTGATCGTTTGCTTGGCCAACGAACGACCACAATGCACTGCAGCACCGCACAGTGCATTGGAAGCCCTGATTGGCTGAAGCAATGAAAGCTTTGCCCAATAAGGGCGCAAAGCACTTTTTAGAGCCATGATTGGAGAAAGTAATGATGACTTTATGATCCAATCATGGCTCATTGCTCTTTTCAGTGCGTTACTGCACATTTAATGCAGTACATTTTAGTGCGTTACTGCACGTTTAACACAGTATTTTGCAGTGCGCTGGTGCACGTTTAACGTAGTATAATTCAGTATCTTACTGCACATTTAATGCAATATATTTCAGTGTGTTAGTGCCGTTTAACATAGTATATTTCAGTGCGATACTGCACATTTAACGCAGAATATTTCAGTGCGTTAGTGCCGTTTAATGCAGTATATCCCAATGTATTACTGCACATTTAACGCAATATATTTCAGGGCATTAGTGCAGTTTAACACAGCATATTTCAGTATGTTACTGTGTGTTTATTTCAGTGCTGTACTGCACGCTTAACACAGTATATTTCAGTGTGTTATTGCACGTTTAACGCAGTATATTGCAGTGCGTCAGTGCAGTTATACTGCAGTATATTGTAGTGTGTTAGTGGAGTGTGTCTGTATAGGGAGCACTTATGTTAAAGTGCATCAAAAACCCCTTTCCATTGATTAAAGTGCATCTACGTACACATTTTCACACCTTTATTACATTTTGTTAATAAGCCCCTCCTCCATCAAGTCTGGGAGGTAGACATTCCCATAGCACTGTGAGGGGGCCAGCAGCACATGTGTCCACAGGCAAAGGTGAACGTGGTCAGTTCTCCGGCAGAGCATCTCTGCTTAGTGATGTTGCCCATGCTATCCAGCCACAGCATGCAGAGGTGGTGGACTGGATTACTAAACCACCCTCATCCTCCGTCACCCAAGCAGAGACTAGTGTGCAGTCCACTGCAGCTACCAGAGGGGCTTATCCTGTCTCCTTGTCCACAGCTATTCCTGCCATACCCTCTGCTTCAGGCTCGGAGGAGTCAGCTAAATTATTTGAACACAGCGTCAGCTACTTGCCCCTTGATGATGCATAGCCAATACTTGAGTCACATCTTGGTTCTGAGGTTGAGGAAGGTAGGAACATGAACCTACAGAGAGAGGAGAACGCTGGTACACAAATTAGCAGTCATGTTCCCCCAGCTGCAGCGTTTTGCCAAGTTGTCTCCAGTGATGAGGGGGGAGGGGATGATGATGATAATGTCACTAACGTGACTTTGGTGCCAGATAGAGCAGAGGAGGAAAGTGAGGGTGAGGCACAACTCCAATGAGGCAGCCATCATGGAGGAGTAGAGAGCAGCCACCTTAATCCACTAGATTGTGGAGCTGTTTTCTCCCGTTCCACTTCCCACAGCTCAGCTGTTTAGGCCTTTTTTAGCACATGTGCAGCTGATCGCACTGTTGCAATTTGAAACTTTGACTCAAGCACATCAAGCATGACAAAAACACCAGCCATTTGGGTACCACATGCTTGACAAGGCATTCAGCCTCCCACCACCCGTTGGCAAGTGCACCTGAAAGCCACACAAAAGGGATGCAATTCTGCTCTTCCTCCTTACTACCCCCACTATACCTCATGACCTCTCAGCAGCCCCCTACAGTCACTGCCACCCACATGCCCAGCATCTAAATGCAAGCTTGTCAAAGCTGCTGGCTTTACAACTCCTGCCTTTTCGTCTGGTGGATTCTGTCCTCTTTCATGAATTTTCAGAATGTGCTGTACCACAATGGCAGGTTCCCGGTTGCTATTTCTTTTCACTTAAGGCTATTCCAGCTCCGTACATCATGTGGAAGGCATTGTTGTGGCATCATTGGGCAAGGCATTCAGCTGCAAGGTCCACGTTATTGCTGACACGTGGTCCAGCAAGCATGGTCAGGGACAATATATTTAGTTCACAGCACATTGATTAACTCTGCTTGCAAGTTGGAAAGATGCAGGACAGGGCTCAGTGCTGCAGCTTGTTGTGCGGCCATGTCTCCATACAGCTAGTGGTGATAATGCGAGATTTGTCAGCTCCGCTCCTCTTCCTCCTTCTCTTCCATGCCCTCCTCTGCTGAATTGTCCTATAAACCCAAAAGTGTTTAAGGGGCTATTCAGGCTAAAAGGTGTCATGCAGTGGTTCAGTTGGTGTGTCTAGGGGACACACCAGAGCAGAGATACTTGCAGCTCTGTAGGGGCAGGCCCAGAGGTGGTTCACACCATGCCAGCTGGAGCCAGGAATGGTGGTGTGCGATAATGGCACAAACCTCTTGTCAGCCCTTAGACAGGGAAAGTTGACACATGTGCCATGCCTGGCATATGTCCTCAATTTGGTGGTGCAGCATTTCTTAAATAGGTACCCAAGGTTGGAAGACCTGCTAAAGCAGGCTAGAAGAGTCTGTACCCATTTCAGGAGGTCATACACTGTCAGTGCTCGGTTGGCTGAAATTCAGTGTGAATTCCACCTGCCCATAAACTGCCTGATTTGTGACATGCCCACCAGGTGGAACTCAACTTTGGCAATGCTGCAGCAGCTGCACATACAGCAAAGAGCCGTCAATGAGTACGTTCAAAGGAATGGTGAGCGATGACAATGCATGCATCAGTGACACAATCTCTGTTGTGTTCCTGCTGGAGGAGACTCTGTGTAGCATTATGGACAGGGCACTTGAGGTACAGTAGCGGCTGGAAGAGGAGGACTTCCTTTCCTCTCAAGGTCCGCTTTATGCAGACACCATTTTTGCCACACAGGAGGAGAAGGAGGAGGAGGATTCTGGCACTTTTGGAGGCATTGAAGCAGAGCAAGACATCCATCAACCCTTAACAAATGGTTTTCCATCCCCGGAACCCTTGGGAGTAGTATGTGGCTGGGAGGGGGCAGTTCCAGATACTGTAATCCTCAGTGACCCAGAGGAGTCTGCTTCTCTTGCCTCCACAAACTTGCGGTGCATGGGCTCCCTCATGCTTCAAAGCCTGCGAAAGGACCCGAGAATATGTGGCATCAAGAAGAAGGATCACTATTGGTTGGCAACCCTCCTTGACCACCATTACAAGAAGAAAGTCTCAGAACTCATCCCATCCCCACAGAGGGAACAGAAGATGAAATCTCTTGATGATACCTTTAATAGGAGTTTATCTAACGCCTTTCCCGACTCTGGTAGGTTCTGGACTGGCAGCGTCTGCAGCATATGGTGGACCATTTATCTAGGGGCGAAAACAGAGATGGAGAGCTTTCCAGTTGACTGATCCATTGGGTTACTGGGTCATTAGAATAGACCACATGCCAGAACTTGCCCAATTGAGCTGCTGGTCTGCCCTGCTTCCAGTGTGCTTTCTGAACAGGCATTCGGTGCTACCAGAGGTTTTGTTCCTGATAATAGAGCGCGTCAGTCCACAGACTCTGTGGACCGGCTTACATTTATCAAAATGAATCAGTCCTGGATTAGCAGCAGCTATGAAGCCCCTGATGCTGATGTCACTGATTAAGTGTTTTTGGGATGTGGAATCTCTGCAAGACTTCTATCCTGCCTAGCTTTTTGGGTGTTGATTTAATCTGTAGGAATTTTTTTGATGCAGATGGGCTACAGTAGCAGAAGACCACACTGGATGCCTCTCCTGTCAGCTAAGAACAGGAGACTGAGGCTACAATTCACACAGGCTCTTTAAAATTGGACGATAGAAGATTGGAAAAATGTTGCCTGCTCTGATGAGTCTTGATTTCAGCTGCGACATTCAGATGGTAGGGTCAGAAATTGGTGTAAAAAACATGAAAGCATGGATCCATCCTGCCTTGTATCAACGGTTCAAGCTGGTGGTGGTGGTGGTGTAATGGTGTGGAGGATATTTTCTTGGCACACTTTGGGCCCTTTAGTACCAATTGAGCATTGTTTAAACTCCACTGCCTACCTGAGTATTGTTGCTGACCATGTCCATCCCTTTATGACTACAGTGTACCCATCTTCTGATGGCTCCTTCCAGCAGGATAATGCGCCATGTCACAAAGCTCAGATCATCTCACCACTGGTTTCTTGAACATGACAATGAGGTCACTGTACTTCAATGGCCTCCACACTCACCAGATCTTAAGCCAGTAGAGAACCTTTGGGATTTGGTGGAACGGGGGATTCCCATCATGAATGTGCAGCCAACAAATCTTCAGCAACTGCATGATGCTATCATGTCACTATGGACCAAAATCTCTGAGGAATGTTTTCAATACCTTGTTGAATCTATGCCATGAAGAGTTAAAGTGATTGTAAAGTCTTGTGTTTTTT
Source organism: Pelophylax lessonae (assembly GCF_965119305.1). Taxonomy (NCBI): domain Eukaryota; kingdom Metazoa; phylum Chordata; class Amphibia; order Anura; family Ranidae; genus Pelophylax; species Pelophylax lessonae. The sequence continues at coordinate 66,192,889 of NC_138768.1, forward strand.
TGTTTTTTTTTTTTTAAATAACAAACATGTTATACTTACCTCCTCTGTGCAGTTGGTTTTGCACAGGGAAACCCAGATCCTCCTCTTCTCGGGTCCCTTGTTGCTACTCCTGGCCCCTCCCTCCTTTCAAGTGCCCCCGCAGCATACAGCTTGCTATGGGGGCACCCGAGCCAAGGTGCAGTTCTGTGTGTCCATTTAGATATGAAGCTGCTGTTAGCTCCGCCCCTCTCTTTCCCAATCGGCTACTGACTTTAATTGACAGCAGCAGGAGCCAATGGCGCCGCTGCTGTGTCTCAGCCAATCAGGAGGTCCTAGACAGCCGAGTGACTCATGGACATCGCCGGACAGAGATGGGGCTCAGGTAAGTATTATGGGGTGCTGGGGCAGCTGCTGCACCCAGAAGGCTTTTTATCTTAATGCATAGAATGCATTAACCACTTGCCGTCTGAGTATCGTAGTACTACTGCGGCAAAGTGGCTCGTTATCGTCTGACGACGTAGTACTACGTCGTCAGACACTCCCCTCTCTTGGCGGCGCGCGCGCGCCGCCGGAGGCTCGCTCCCGCTGTATTCAGTCACAGCGGGAGTCGGGCCAGGGGAGGAGCAGCGGCGATCGCTGCTGCTCTTCCCCGATCGTCGGGGATCTAGTGTGGAGATCCGCCTTCTTGTGTAAACACAAGCGGGCGGATCTCCCAAGTGACAGGCAGGGTCAGATTGCAGGGTTCAGCATAGCTGAACCCTGGATCTGTCCCTGTGTCACTCAGTCATCTCCCCCCACACACGTCAGTAAGCACCAGGCATACATTAACCCCTCCCTCTCCAATAAAATTAACCCCTTCCCTGCCAGTGTAATTTTTACAGTAACAGTGCATATATATAGCACTGATTACTGCAGTAAAGTCACTGGTACCCCCAAAAGTGTCAAAAATGTCAGTCAAGGGTCCGATCTGTCCGCCGCAATGTCGCAGTCCCGCAAAAGAAATCGCAGATCACCGCCATTACGCGTTAAAAAAAAAACACCAAAAATTACAGAAATCTTTGCCTTTGTTAGTAAACGCAATAACTTTTGCGCAAACCAATCAAAATACGCTTATTGTGAATTTTTTTACCAAACATAGGTAGCAGAAAACAAATTGGCCAAAAATTTAAAAAATTTTTGATTTTTACATTTTTTGGGGGGGAATTTCATATAAAAAAAATTTGAAAAATATTGTTGTTTTTTCAAAATTTACGCTCTTTTTTTGTTTATAGCGCAAAAAGTAAAAAATCGCACAGGTGATCAAATACCACCAAAAGAAAGCTCTGTTTGTGGGAAAAAAAGGACGTAAATTTCGTTTGGGTATGGCATCGCACGACCGCGCAATTGTCAGTTAAAGTTGCATAGCGCCGAATCGCAAAAAGTGGCCCAGACGTAAGACAGCAAAATCCTCTAGTGGTAAAGTGGTTAAGATAAAAAACCTTCTGCCTTTACAAATCTTTTAAGGCAGTTCTGAAGGCAATAGTGGGTCCAACCCAGTACTAACAAGGTGTACTTAATAAAGTGGCCAGTGAGTGTACATGATAAAGTGAAGAAAGCACACCAGACAAGTTAAAGCGTAACTCCACTTTTGTTGAGAAAAAAATATTCCCCTCTGGGTGATCTCTGTACATTGCAAGGATTTTAACAACCTTTGTTGCGGATTCCTACCTTTTGTTATTCTGAAGAAATCATTGTTTGTGCCTCTGTTCTGAGTGGGTCTAATGGGAGTGGTTTCATAAGTATCTATCAGCTGTGCAGCTGCAGGGCTCTAATGAGGAAATCTGCTGGGCCTGCAACCCTTTAGACGTGTCCCTATTGGGAGTATCTCACCAAAAATGACATTTTTGTTGCAGGGGATGCCTGAAATCTGACTTGTATCTTAGTGCAGACTTCTGGGAAAATTGGTGAGCCAATCACACAAGCAGGAAATTATGTTTCTGGGGTGTGGTCAGTATACATTCTGTGTACAGAACACCTCCAGGTGGCCATATTGCATTGCAATTTCGAAAATTACAACAGCTGCAGATAGAAAAGGAAAGGTCATTTTTAACCACTTGCCGATCGGTCACGTTGACCGTACTGCGGCAAAGTGGCTCGTTATCGTCCAGAGTAGACCTACGTCGCTGGACTCATCCCCTTGTGGGCGGCGCGCGCGTGCCGCCGGAGGCTCGCTCCCGCTGTATTCAGTCACAGCGGGAGTCGGGCCAGGGGAGGAGCGGCGGTGATCACCGCTGCTCTTCCCCGATCATCGGGGGTCGAGTGTGGAGATCCGCCCGCTTGTGTAAACAAAGCGGGCGGATCTCCTAAGTGAAAGGCAGGGTCAGATTGCAGGATTCAGCATAGCTGAACCTGCGATCTGTGCCTGTGTCACATAGTCCCCTCCCCCCACAAACGTTAGTAAGCACCAAGCATACATTAACCCCTTGATCACCAATAAAAGTTAACCCCTTCCCTGCCAGTGTCATTTTTACAGTAACAGTGCATATTTATAGCACTGATTACTATAGAAATGTCACTGGTACCCCCAAAAGTGTCAAAAATGTCAGTCAAGGGTCTGATTTGTCCGCCGCAATGTCGCAGTCCCGCAAAAAAAAATCGCAGATCACCGCCATTACTAGTTAAAAAATAAAAAATAAAAATGACATAAATTTCCCGTAGTTAGTAGCTGCGATAGCTTTTGCGCAAACCAATCAAAATACGCTTATTGCGATTTTTTTTTTACCAAAAATATGTAGCAGAAAACAAATTGGCCTAAAATGTTAAAAAATGTTGATTTTTACATTTTTTTGGGGGGGGAATTTCATATAAAACAAATGTGAAAAATATTGCTATTTTTTCAAATTTGTTGCTCTTTTTTTGTTTATAGCTCAAAAAGTAAAAATCGCACAGGTGATCAAATACCACCAAAAGAAAGCTCTGTTTGTGGGGATAAAAGGACATACATTTAATTTTGGTACAGCGTTGCATGACCACGCAATTGTCCATTAAAGTAACGTAGTGCCGAATCGCAAAATATGGCCTGGTCAGGAATGGGGTTAAATCTTCTGGTCTTAAAGCGGTTAAAAATACGCTCATTGAGAATTTTTTTGTCAAAGACATGTAGCTAAATACATTTTGGCCTAAATATATGACAAAAATTGAACATATTGGATATTTTTTAACTGTCAAAGTAGAAAAATATTGTTATTTTTTCAAAATTGTCGCATTTTTTATTAATATCGCAAAAAAAGAAAATCGCACAGGTGATCAAATACCACCAAAAGAAAGCTCTATTTGTGGGAAAAAAAGGACGTAAATTTTGTTTGGGTACGGTGTTGCATGACCGCGCAATTGTCAGTTAAAGTCGCACAGTGCCGAATCGCAAAAAGTGGCCTGGACGTAAGACAGCAAAATCCTCCGGTGGTAAAGTGGTTAATAACATTCAATTACAATATGATTTGTGTCGCAATTGTATAAGCTATATTGTTTTTTCTTTATTTGCTGATTTTTTTTCTCCACGAAAGTGGAATTACCCTTTAAAGTTAAATGGTAATCTTGAGCTTTACTAAATGAATCTTGTGATCTCTCCAATCCCCATTCATGTTGTGTTTCTGTCCCTTTCCAAACTGTTCTGCATCTGTATGTCGCTTTAGGAATTAAGCCTAGTCCATAAATCATACAAAATGTTGCCTTTTCTCACCTTCTATATGGAGATTGTTATGTCTTGTGAAATGTTTGGCAGTTGCTTTATAATCTATTTCTAAATAAAGGTTTGGGGTCAGATTGTCTCTACGTATATGAATGTCAGGGGATGAAGTCATTGTTACTTTCTATAGTTACCACAGAATGTAAAGCTGCTTTAACCACCTCAATACAGGGCACTTAAACCCCCTTCCTTCCCAGACCAATTTTCAGCTTTTAGCGCTGTTGCAATTTGAATGACAATTGCGCGGTCATGCAACACTGTACTTAAACCAAATTTGTGTCATTTTTTCCCCACAAATAGAGCTTTCTTTTGGTGGTATTTGATCACCGTCAGGTTTTTTCTTTTTTGGTGCACAAATAAAAAAAGACTGAAAAATTTGAAAAAAAAAAAAAAAGTTTCTTGTTTAGGTTATAAAATTTTGTAAATAGATATGTTTTTTCCTGCACTGATGAGCACTGATGATGCTGCACTGACAGGCACTGATGAGGAGACACTGATGGGGTGGCACTGATATGCAGCACTGATGGGCACTGATAGGTAGCACTGATATGCAGCACTGATGGGCACTGATATGTGGCACTGATAGATAGCACTGATATGCAGCATTGGTGGGCACTGATAGGCAGCGCTGATGGGCACTGATAGGCAGCACTGATGGGCACTGATGGGCACTGATAGTGGCACTGTTGGGCTGCAATGATCGGCACTGATCAGCACTGATGGGTGGCACTGATCGGCACTGATGGGGGGCACTGATGGGCACTGATAGGCAGCACTGGTGGGCAATAATGGGCACTGGTGGGCGGCACTGATAGATGGAAATAATGGCACTGGTGGGCAGCACTGATAGATGCCATTGATGGGCAACACTGATAGGGAGGGCACTGGGGGGCTCTCTGAGCCCTGCTTGCCATCCCTGGTGGCCATAGTGGGCATCCCTGGTGGTCATGGGTGGGCATCCCTGGTGGCTTAGTGGCACCCCTCCCCCCCCCCCAGGGCTGCACTGGTAATCAATGTTCTGATTACCAGCACAGACCCCCCCTGTGATCAGTGAGTAATTAGAAATACTCACTGATCACCCCCGCAGCAGCACCGATCCTCTGATCTTCTCCTCACTGACAGGATCTGTCAGGAGGAGAAGAGATCGAAGCCGTTAAAACGGCTCTATTTACATTACATGACGGCTGTGATTGGACACAGCCGTCATGTGATCAGGAGGGCCAATCACAGGGCCCTCCTGCCGAATGTTGTTGCCGTGTGTCCGAGGGACACAGGCACATTGAGATCGCGCCGCTGCGCGTGCCCGCGGCGGCGCAATCTCTCTCCTTCTGAAGGACGTTCCGGAACGTCCATTCAGAAGGACAAGACTCCCGCCCGGCCGTATATGTACTAATATATATATTATAATTATATATGTACAGTTCGGGCAAATATATATATATATATAAACTGTGGATCTCCAACAATTCCTTGCCACAAACAGACAAGGCCGGGGGTTTTGAACCTAGGCCTTCCACCTCTCTACTTTGAGTCTGCTGTTTATAAAGTGTGTGTATTCAGATAGACGAGAACCTGGCTTTCAGGCTGCTGGGATCACTGGTCTACACAGCCTTCGGATACAGGAAGTCCCCAGGTTACAAACAAGATAGGGACTGTAGGTTTGTTCTTAAAGCGGAGTTCCACCCTAAAAATGAACTTTGCATCATGAGTTAGAGTAAGAAAACCTGAAAAAAAATTGGATAATTAATACTCTTTTTTGTTTCATTTACCGTGTTTTTAATGAAAATAAACTTACCTTCCTTCCTCTTCCTCCTTATGTGGCCGGAGCACCCGACGTCACTTCCTCCTTTGCATTGCGTCCTGGGAGATGAGCGTCATCAATCCCAGGATGCAATGGGAATGGCCGACCGCTACTCTGATTGCCGATCGCAATCTACAGCACATGCGCAAGATTGCGATCGGCATTCTGGGTAGCCAAGAACCAGGAAGAAGGACGCAGTGGGGGACACAGTGGCTTCAGATGCCCACACCAGAGATGGCCGTGCTCTGCAATTAATTTTAAAGGTAAGAATTTATCTTTATTCAATTACAGTACTGTATTTTAATGTGGGGTTAGTGTTAGGGTAATTGGGGATATGTTAGGATTAGAGGGGTATTTTTAGCTTAAAAATTTATTTTTGCCCGCAACTCCGCTTTAAGTTGAATTTGTTTGTAAGTCGGAACAGATACATTTTGTAAGTGTAGCTCCAGCCCAAAAAAATAATTTTAAGTTTTTTTGGACAGCATAGGGAAGGGCTACCACCCCTGTAACATTTGTTTTGCTGTCTGTACCCCTGTTCAGAAGATGTCACCTCACTTTCTGTCCCTGTGACAATTGGATTTTGAAAATTTGGGTTGTTGTGGAAAGAAGGATTGGTGATAAAGCTTCAGTGGAGACACCTTTTTCCCCATGAGAACTCTTACAGGAGTGAATTTCCCTTCCTAGGGGTAGATTTCCTCTCACTTCCTGTTGTCTCCATCCATTTGTTTGTAAGTTGTATTTTTGTAACCCGGGGAGTGCCTGTATTTTAAATCCATTGCTTGCCAAGTATCCCAGTGTGGGTCACTTAACATCTGGCACCCACATAGCTCTCAACTGTCCCTGATTTCCCGGGGCTGTCCCTGATTTGAAACAAAGTCCCCCTGTCCCTCTTTCCTCCTTATTTGTCCCTCGTTATGGTCTGATCGATAGTTGAGTTGTATAAAACATGAACTATTTATCTTTCAAAAAGTATTTCCCAGTGCTAAACCTTCACTTGAAATTTCTAAATTGTTGCATTTGTGAATTTCAAAAGCCAATATAAAGGAATAGTAGTGTTAATATAAAAAAAAAAAAAAAAAAAAAAAGGCCCTTCTGGGTTTAACTAATAATTTTTTTTTTTTGTATAATTCTCCTTTAACCACTTAAGCCCCGGAGGATTTTCCTGCTAAACGACCAGGGGGTATTTTGCGATTCGGCACTGCGTGAATTTAACGGACAATTGCGCGGTCGTGCAACGCTGTACCTAAACGAATTTGACGTCCTTTTTTTCCCACAAACAGAGCTTTCTTTTGGTGGTATTTGATCACCTGTGCGATTTTTACTTTTTGCGCTATAAACAAAAAAAGAGTGTAAATTTTGCAAAAATAACAATATTTTTCACTTTTTTTTATATGAAATTCCCCCCCAAAAAAATGTAAAAATCAAAATTTTTTAACATTTTCAGCCAATTTGTTTTACGCTACCTATGTTTGGTAAAAAAAAATCACAAAAAGCATATTTTGACTGGTTTGCGCAAAAGTTATCGCGTTTACTAACAAAGGGAAAGATTTTTGTCATTTTTGGTGTTTTTTTTTTTAACGCGTAATGGCGGCGATCTGCGATTTTTTTTTGCGGTACTGCGACATTGCGGTGGACAGATCGGACCCTTGACTGAAATTTTTAACACTTTTGGGGTTACCAGTGACATTTCTACAGTAATCAGTGCTATATATATGCACTGTTACTGTAAAAATACACTGGTAGTGAAGGGGTTAACTTTATTTGGGAGGGAGGGGCTGTGTGTGTCCCTAGGGGTGTGCTTTCTACTGTGATTGGCTGTGGCTTGAGGTGAAAGGACACTGATCAACGGATCTACATAGTAGATCTGTCTGATCAGTGTTTTAATACCGAGGAGAATGACAGGCAGCTTGTTTACACTAGCTGCCTGACTTTCTCCCTCTCCCCCGACGATCGCCGAGTGAGCAGCAGACATGGGGTCCGCCGGTCACACGCGCGGGGGGGTCCGTGACCGCGCGGGAGCGCGCCTCCGGCGGCGCGCGCTCGCTCCCCAGACCCTCCCAGGCTAGTGACGTTAATTAACGTCACTCTGCCTGGCAGGGGCTGACCGCCGCAGTAAATTTACTTGCGGCGGTCGGCAAGCGGTTAAAGCGGAGTTCAACCCAAAAGTGGAACTTCCACTTTAAGGCCTCCTGACCCCCTGACATGCCACATTTGGCATGTTATTTTTTTATTTTTTTTTTTGAGGGGGGGGGGAGCCTAGGGAGAGATCCAAGGCTTCGGGTGGCTGCATCACTGGATCCTAGGACAGATGAGTGTGTGTTTAATAAAAGTCCGCAGCTACACTTTTTGTAGCTGCTGACTTTTATTAAACACAAAAACTGGAGCTCCACTTTAAGGGGACATGGCAGAGGGTGTGTCCTATGCATACATAATTTCTCTAGTAGATGTTCCTCATTCCCATCTAAAAATGTTGAGAGGTATGCACCCATTGTCTTGAGCACATGTATATCAATACCCTATATTGTGCCTACATCTGGGATTTCTGTTATATCTAAAAAAAATATCCAATTAAAATGTATTTATAGCGTTACCTTTTTTAGTTTTGGGGAGGGTAGAAAAAGAGTTAAACTCCTCACCCCAGGTTATTTCTTTGCTACCTATGTACCACTGGGGAAACTTCCCTTTCTTGCTGTCCATAAAATACATCGGGAAGTTAGATGAAATCTCCCAAACTGAGAATTCCCCTCTTAGGATGGCTTCACACTGCCTCAGTGCGGTCCCACTGCGCTGTGGCCAAAGTGCAGCCAACCTCTGGTTTTCCTGCAGGTAAGCTGCGCTTTCCCATAGACTTCTATGATGTCCCGTGGTTTTGGTACGCTTTAGAACAGGGGTGTCAAACTCAATTTAAACAAGGGCCGCACCAGCAATATGATTGCTCTCAAAAGGGCCGATTGTATTGGTAAGACTAGATGTCCTGAGCATCCCCTACCCTTACATAAGATGTCAGGAGCCTCCCCACCATCAAAAGTTGAGTTCCCCACCCTCCCTTACATTACAATGCACCACCCTTCACCTTGTGCTGCTGCTGGGAAATAGCTAGAGGCAGAACTGAAGAGAAAAAGGGGATTAAATGAGGTGTGTGTGTGTGGAAACCAGCCAGCCCTTAGTTTGCTATACGTACCCACCAGTCTGCTGACAAACCAAATAAACCTGTCTAACATAATAGGTTAAAAACAGGGGTTTAGTTAACACACATTTGCAAACGCATGTGTTCGTTTTTTCCTCTGTTGTGCATCCTCCCCTTCGTCTCTATTTACCTTTCTTGTTCCTCTTCCTCCCCTATTCCACCCACATTTCTGAATATTTGCTAGTGTTTTTAAATTCTTCCTATTTTTCCCGTTTAATTGAGAAACCCTGTCTGATCTTCTTTTGTTGTGGAGGGGGAGAGATTGGCTTATCTAGACAGAAGGATATTGGATGGCACCTTCCCCATTTGCAAACAATGTGTGTAGGGAGGGGAGGTTATCAAGTACGTCCAACTGGTACGGAAATGAAACCAAAGGGGATTTAGATGTGCCACTTATGCATTAAGTATTTCCACACTTCAGTCCACATTTAAAAAGTAGATAAAAAACTTTTATTTGTTAAATATTAGGAAAAGGACAGACATATATACAAACATACATGTACATTCCATATCAATATACAGTAAATGTGCAAACAATATAGTACAGAGAGCCCATCAAGGGACCATTTATATATATAATGTAGCTGGAACTACGCGTTTCGCAGGAGTTGCTTCCTCAGGCTCCAGCAGTTTCAAAGAATTAAAGAGTCTATAAGGTAAGTAACATACATATTAGTATCCAATTATACATATTTTTACAGTAAGTCCACTTGAAAGAGTATTAAGATCTTGAAAATAACTTCCCAGTATTGGGTATATTATTTGAATATAAGTGTCTATCGGAAAATTCGTTCACAGGAACCAATATACTATTATCCGATATCAATACATTGTGTTTTAACCAGTCTTGCTACCGACATCAAATATATCAGATTATATTCAAAAAATTCTCAATTTGCCACTTTTATTTACCTAGACAGATAAACATCATTGGTCAGATTTCAAAATATCTTATTAACACCCCTTTTAAAAAGAGAAAAAAAAGAGGGGTGGAGGGGGAAACCGAGACCCCAGATGAAAAGGGGAGGGGAGAAAAAGGGAACGGGGAGGGGACAGAGGAGGGCAGGAAAGGAATGGTATGTAGAGTAGTCAATCATAAGATCTTGAGGGGGGGCATTGCCTGGACAGACAGCCACAACGGGACATAAGTCCAGAAATGGGTGCATCCGCCAGCCATATGAGGAGGGAGGGGGTTGAAGTACCAATTGCAATCAAATATTTTAATTATTAATATTCTATATTTTGTTTAGGGTTTTGAAAGGAATAGAGAGTAAATGTATATAAGATAACTTACCTATTAGTTTTAACCTTGATATATTCTCTCAGAGTATGCAAGTGTACGTATATAGTATGTAGATGAGTATGATTGAAAAGGGGGGACAGGCGGTCGATTATACCTAGAGCATAATATAAAAGAATACCAACATATGCGTCTTAGTCAGTGTTAGGGTCACATCGATGATTTTCTTTTAAAGCACGGGTATATCTGACTTCTAATATTCCCACACTTTCTCTACTATACATCTATGTGACCCTAACACTGACTAAGATGCATATGTTGGTATTCTTTTATATTATGGTAATAGGTAAGTTATCTTATATACATTTACTCTCTACTCCTTTCTAAACCCTAAACAAAATATAGAATATTAATAATTAAAATATTTGATTGCAATTGGTACTTCAACCCCCTCCCTCCTCATATGGCTGGCGGATGCACCCATTTCTGGACTTTTGTCTCGTTGTGGCTGTCTGTCCAGGCAATGCCCCCCTCAAGATCTTCTGATTGACTACTCTACATACAATTCCTTTCCTGCCCTCCTCTGTCCCCTCCCCGTTCCCTTTTTCTCCCCTCCCCTTTTCATCTGGGGTCTCGGTTTCCCCCTCGCCCCCCTTCCCCCCTTTTTTTTCTCTTTTTAAAAGGGGTGTTAATAAGATATTTTGAAATCTGACCAATGATGTTTATCTGTCTAGGTAAATAAAAGTGGCAAATTGAGAATTTTTTGAATATAATCTGATATAACTGATGTCGGTAGCAAGACTGGTTAAAACACAATGTATTGATATCGGATAATAGTATATTGGTTCCTGTGAACGAATTTTCCGATAGACACTTATATTCAAATAATATACCCAATACTGGGAAGTTATTTTCAAGATCTTAATGCTCTTTCAAGTGGACTTACTGTATAAATATGTATAATTGGATACTAATATGTATGTTACTTACCTTATAGACTCTTTAATTCTTTGAAACTGCTGGAGCCTGAGGAAGCAACTCCTGCGAAACGCGTAGTTCCAGCTACATTGTATATATAAATGGTCCCTTGATGGGCTCTCTGTACTATATTGTTTGCACATTTACTGTATATTGATATGGAATGTACATGTATGTTTGTATATATGTCTGTCCTTTTCCTAATATTTAACAAATAAAAGTTTTTTATCTACTTTTTAAATGTGGACTGAAGTGTGGAAATACTTAATGCATAAGTGGCACATCTAAATCCCCTTTGGTTTCATTTCCGTACCAGTTGGATGTACTTGATAACCTCCCCTCCCTACACACTCTGTCTGATCTTCCTCTCTGCTGCCTAAATACTCTATATACAGTATTGTATATATATTCAATTATTTTAAACCAGTCTCTAAGTGTGGGACTTTCCGGTTCTAGACATTTTTTTTTTTTAATTGCCCCCTTTGCTGTGTTTATTAAATTTGGTACTGTTGTATATTTATATTGTTTGTTTGATTTGTCAGTTTTATAAAATAAACAAACCCATGGGTTGTCAATGATGTTTACTCCTGTAATTTCCCCAGTAAGTTGTTCTGCCAATATTCCTAGATCTTGGGGCAGTCCCACGAGATATAGGTCATTGTACCTTTCATGTTACAGCCCCTCCAACATAGTGAAGATTTCTCTGATTGACATTTTTGTGCTTTTACCGGTGTTCAATAGTGTTTACATCAACCACTAGCTTATGAACAGCTCTTAGTATTTTATTTACTTCTTGTTCTTTTAACCACTTGCCGACCACCCCACGCAGATTTACCGCGGCAGATCTACATGATTATGTGCACGCGGTTTCTGCGCCGCCGGAGCAGCCCTCCCACTGTGATTAGGCAAAGCGGGAGCCAGACCGCGGGAGGAGTGGGTTCGATCGCCGTCAGCCTCCTGCGATCTTCCGCAATACTGACAGGAGAGCCATCTGGAATGTAAACTATGCAAGACGGCTCTCCTGTCAGAGAGGCAGGGAAAGATTTTGTGATTCAGCTTAGCCGAATCACTGATCTCTCTCTGCCTCTGTTCAATCCATCCCCCACACATTTAGTAAGCACAAATAGGGAACACATTTAACCCCTTGATCACCCCCAGTGTTAACCTCTTCCCTGCTAGTGTCATTTATACAGTAACAGTGCATATTATTTAGCACTTATTACTGTATTAATGTAACTGGTCCCTAAAAAGTGTCACTTAGTGTCAAATCTGTCCGCCGCAATGTCGCAGTCCCGATAAAAATCGCCGATCGCCGCTCTTACTAATAAAAAAATAAATTAAAAAAATAAAAAGTCCATAAATCTATCCTGTAGTTTGTAAACGCTAAAACTTTTGCGCAAACCAATTGTTATACGCTTTTTGGGATTTTTTTTACCAAAAATATTTAGCATACAAATTGGCCTAAACTGATAAAAAGTTAGATTTAAAAAAAAAAATTTTATTGGGAATGTTTTATAGCAGAAAGTAGAAAATATTGGTGTTTTTTCAAAATTGATGCTATTTATTTTTTTATTGTTTACACCATCAAAAGAAAGCTCTATTTTTGGGGGGAAAAAGGACATCAATTGTATTTGGGTACAGTGTTGCACGACCGTGCAATTGCCAGTTAAAACAACGCAGAGCCAAATCGCAAAAAATGTCCTGGTCATTAAGGGGGTAAAACCTTTCCAGTGGTTAATCGTGATCCTATCTCTTTTTCCCATGTTTCTATGAATGGAGGCCTTTTCAGACCCGCCATTTCAGTAAGCATTTTGTATATCTGAGATATACTATGTTTTACTTTTGTTTGTGGGTTACATAGTTTTTCCACTAGTAGATTCAAATCCTTCTCAGTTCTAATGGGTTGTGGCAAGGACCCCACAAAGTTCTTTAACTGAAAATATCTCCATTCATTCAGATACATGTTTTCCCCCTTAGTTTTGAGTTTGTGATATATCTTATAATTTGAGAGTTCCCCATATTTTTATAGTTCTTTTATTTTATTTGGAAGTGTTATTCTAGGGTTGGTAATGTAAAATAGAACATTGTCAGCATATGCTGCTACCTCATGTTCCCCCGTCTCCCACTTGTACTTCCCCCTATATCTACGCTGTTCCGTATGGTAGCTAAAAAAGGTTCCAGCGACAGCGCAAACAACAGGGACGAAAGTGGGTGTCAGGGAATTCCTGTAATCGCCTGGCGCATAGATTTTCGCATGCGCAGGGCACTTCCCGAGAACTGGCTAACAGGCGTCTGCATGCGCGCGAGAATTTGCGAACGCGCACGTGCACAATTATTCTTGGTGCTAAACGGGCTATTTAAAGGGATCCCATTCCCATGTCCTTTGCTGACTGATCTTCAGCTGTGTCCTGTGTCCTGGTAGTTTCCTGCATGTTCTCCCGTTGCTGACCTTGCGTGTTCTTTGGATTCCACTTCTGCCTAGCAGTTTACCTTCGACCCGGCTCCGTTCCTGACTTTGGCTCTGCACATGACTTGGTACCTCGCTGCCCACCTGTTGACGACCTCGGCTATTCCTAAGACTCTGTTCCTGCCTCTGATTCTGGCCCTTGGTCCCACTCAAGTGCTTGCCTGACCGACTGCTGCATCAGCCCTGCATACCGCTGTACGCTCAAGCCTCAGGAATCTTGACAAGCGGCCTATCCAAAACTATCGGTTTAAGCAGGGTGCCCCTTTAACTTGGACCAGTCTTCCAAACATAACTACTGTTCTTGCTTTTCTGGTTCCACAGTCTTCTTGGAGTCGCATTCCCCCTGCGGGTTCTGCAATCAACACCCACAGGCACTCATGTCCCTCCTGTCCCTCGGCACCCTCTTTCTCATCCTCATTGGAACCAGGGCAGGGGATATAAGAGAGGCCGACCCCATCAATTCAGTCTCCTATCAGGTACATGACAGCGGGCACCCCTGTCTCGTCCCATTTACATTCTAAATGATTTAGAGGAGGGGATATCTAGTACAATCTCAGTATTTGCAGATGATACTAAACTAGGCATGCCAATATCTTCTATGCAGGATGTGGAAACCTTGCAAGCGGACCTGAATAAAATAACGGGGTGGGCAACTACATGGCAGATGAGATTTAATGTTGAAAAATGTAAAGTAATGCACCTGGGGGCCAGAAACCAGAAAGCAAGCTACTCACTAGGGGGGAAACCTCTGGGTGAGTCTAGGATGGAAAGGGACCTGGGGGTACTGGTAGACAACAGGCTTGGCAGTGGCATGCAATGCCAAGCCGCTGCAAGCAAAGCCAACAGAATACTGGGATGTATAAAAAAGGGGATTCACTCCAGAAATAAAGAGATTATTCTCCCGCTCTACAAGACTCTGGTCCGGCCACATCTGGAGTATGCTGTCCAGTTCTGGGCACCGGTCCTCAGGAAGGATGTGCTGGAACTGGAGAGAGTCCAGAGAAGGGCAACAAAAATGATTAGGGGAATGGAGGACATCAGCTATGAGGATAGGCTACAAGCACTGAACCTATTCTCTCTGGAGAAGAGACGATTGAGGGGGGATATGATATCAATGTACAAATACTGTACTGGCGACCCTAGCATAAGGAACAAACTATTCAGAGAAAGGAGATACAATAAGACACGTGGCCACTCACTAAAACTAGAGGAAAGGCGGTTTAACCTTAAAGTGCGTAAGGGGTTCTTCACTGTAAGAGCGGTAAGGATGTGGAATTCTCTTCCACAAGCAGTCGTTTTAGCAGGAAGCATTGATAGTTTCAAAAAACTAGTAGATGGGCACCTTAGAGACCACAACATACAGGGGTATACAATGTACGGTTAAAAGCAAACACACACACACACATCATAGGTTGAACTGGATGGACTGATGTCTTTTTTCAACCTCACTAACTATGTAACTATGTAACTATGTAACTATGTAACTATGTGAGTAATTTCCATTTTCCTATACTGATGCTGTTGGATTCTTATAAAAGTGCTCTTATCCATTGGTTCACCCTAGGACCAATACCCAGATCTTCTAATGTTTCTAGCATAAACCCCCAATACACCCTATCAAATGTTTTTTCTGCGTCTATTGACAGTAGTAGATCTGGGCCTCTAGATTTATGTAATAGAAGTAATAGAAGTAACATAGAAACATAGAAACATAGAATGTGTCGGCAGATAAGAACCATTTGGCCCATCTAGTCTGTCCAATATATCTGAATCCTATGAATAGTCCCTGGCCCTATCTTATATGAAGGATAGCCTTATGCCTATCCCATGCATGCCTAAACTCCTTCACTGTATTTGCAGCTACCACTTCTGCAGGAAGGTTATTCCATGCATCCACTACTCTCTCAGTAAAGTAATACTTCCTCATATTACTTTTAAACCTTTGCCCCTCTAATTTAAAACTGTGTCCTCTTGTGGTAGTTTTTCTTCTTTTAAATATGCTATAATCCTTTACCGAGTTGATTCCCTTTATGTATTTAAAAGTTTCTATCATATCCCCTCTGTCTCTTCTTTCTTCCAAGCTATACATGTTAAGGTCCTTTAACCTTTCCTGGTAAGTTTTTTTGGAATGTTCTTATCCAATTGTCTTTTCCCTTTTCTACCAGGAATGAATCCAGTCTGATCTGCGTGGATCCATTCGGGCATTAGATCTTTTAATCTAGTTGCTAGAACTTTTACGTATAGTTTTACAGTGGGTACGGAAAGTATTCAGACCCAGTGGCGGAGCTAGACTTTTAAAACAGGGGTGGCAAAGGGGGGGCAAGGTATTATTTTGGGGGGTCAATATATAAAGTGTCATTTAGTGTCAGATTTGTCCACCGCAATGTCGCAGTCCCTCTAATAATCGCTGATCGCTGCCATTACTAGTAAAAACAATTAAAAAATAAAAAGTTCCAGTTTGTAGATGTAATAACTTTTTTGCAAACCAATCAAAATACACTTTTACAAAAAATATGTGGCAGAATACATATTAGCCTAAATCTATGAAAATAGGGGGGAGCTGTAAAGCACTGTGGGGAGCTGAAGAGTCCTGGGGGAGGGGGGGGGGACTAAAGCGCACTGGTGGGGGGGGGGCCTGAAGAGCTCTGGGGGGTACTGGAAAGGGGGGGTGTAAAGTATGCATTTATTAGATACAGAGCAGAAAAATACATCCACATCAGCAGTTCTATGGCACATCATTCTTTGTCAGTTAAACACTCTGACCTATAAATATCTGTGAACACTTGCAGATTAATATGTGCACAATGTTCTAGGTATATTGGGGACAGTGGCGGCTGGTGCTCAAAAATGTTAGGGGGGCGCAAACAGAAAAATGTAATAGGCATTGCTTTGCGGCAAAAAACGCTGTAAAAAATTGCGTGACTTTGAGGTCGCAAAAGTGAGAAACGGGCCTTCAGTAATTAAGGTATGTGCCCCCTTCAATGCAGAGTGACCAGCGTGCCCCCTTCAATGCAGAGTGACCAGCGTGCCCCCTTCAATGCAGTGACCAGCGTACATGCCCCCTTCAATGCAGTGACCAGCGTACATGCCCCCTTCAATGCAGTGACCAGCGTACATGCCCCCTTCAATGCAGTGACCAGCGTACATGCCCCCTTCAATGCAGAGACCAGCGTACATGCCCCCTTCAATGCAGAGATCAGCGTATATGCCCCCTTCAATGCAGAGATCAGTGTATATGCCCCCTTCAATGCAGAGATCAGCATACATGCCCTGAATGCAGTGACCAGCATACATGCCCCCAATGCAGAGACCAGCATACATGCCCCCAATGCAGTGACCAGCGTACATGCCCCCTTCAATGCAGTGACCAGCGTACATTCCCCCTTCAATGCAGAGATCAGCGTACATGCCCCCTTCAATGCAGAGATCAGCGTACATGCCCCCTTCAATGCAGTGACCAGCGTACATTCCCCCTTCAATGCAGAGATCAGCGTACATGCCCCCTTCAATGCAGAGATCAGCGTACATTCCCCCTTCAATGCAGAGATCAGCGTACATGCCCCCTTCAATGCAGTGACCAGCGTACATTCCCCCTTCAATGCAGAGATCAGCGTACATGCCCCCTTCAATGCAGAGATCAGCGTACATGCCCCCTTCAATGCAGAGATCAGCGTACATGCCCCCTTCAATGCAGTGACCAGCGTACATTCCCCCTTCAATGCAGTGACCAGCGTACATGCCCCCTTCAATGCAGTGACCAGCGTACATTCCCCCTTCAATGCAGAGATCAGCGTACATGCCCCCTTCAATGCAGAGATCAGCGTACATGCCCCCTTCAATGCAGTGACCAGCGTACATTCCCCCTTCAATGCAGTTACCAGCGTACATGCCCCCTTCAATGCAGTGACCAGCGTACATTCCCCCTTCAATGCAGTGACCAGCGTACATTCCCCCTTCAATGCAGTGACCAGCGTACATGCCCCCTTCAATGCAGAGATCAGCGTACATGCCCCCTTCAATGCAGAGATCAGCATACATGCCCCCAATGCAGAGACCAGCATACATGCCCCCAATGCAGTGACCAGCATACATGCCCCCAATGCAGTGACCAGCGTACATGCCCCCAATGCAGAGATCAGCGTGCGTGCCCCCTTACCTACCTGGAGCGGCAGCGGGCGGCTTCTTCTCAGTCCCGGTGACCGGCGGTGCGTCTCCACGAGTCCTTCCAGCAGCAGCGGCTTCTTCTGAGTACCGGTGACCGGCGGCGCGTCTCCACGAGTCCTTCCGCCTCCTCCTCGGCTAATGGCAAGGGGTTTGTCTTGTGGCCAATCAAGAAGCGCGTATCGGAAGCGCTTCCTGATTGGCCAGGAGTTGGATCGGTGTGACAATAGCGAATATTCATTGGCTATTGTCACGCAATGGGTGGGCTCAAGATGCACTGCTCTGCGCCCCGGGTCCACCCTTTGCATCGCCCTATTAGAGCCTCTGGCTCTAATCAGGTGATGCAAAAAAAAAAATCCCATTGAACGCCCCTGCATGCAGATTAGGGGGCTGGACGCATGGATGGGGGGGCGGCGCCCCTGCGCCCCCCTCAGGCACTAACCTTCTTCCTCCTCCCCCCTCAGGCACTAACCTTCTTCCGCCCCCCCCCCCCTCAGGCACTAACCTTCTTCCTCCTCCTTCCCCCCCCCCTCGGGCACTCACCTTCTTCTTCCCCCCCCCTCTCAGGCACTCACCTTCTTCCTCCTCCCCCCCCCCTCAGGCACTCACCTTCTTACTCCTCCCCCCCCATCAGGCACTCACCTTCTTCTTCCTCCCCCCCATCAGGCACTCACCTTCTTCTTCTTCCTCCCCCCCCCATCAGGCACTCACTTTCTTCCTCCCCCCCCTCGGGCACTCACCTTCTTCCTCCTCCCTCCCCCTCAGGCACTCACATTCTCCCCCCCCCCCTCGGGCACTCACATTCTTCCTCCTCCCTCCCCCTCAGGCACTCACATTCCCCCCCCCTCGGGCACTCACATTCTTCCTTCTTTCCCCCCCTCCCCCCCCGGGCACTCACATTCTTCTTCCTTCGGCTCTCAGCTGAGCTGAGCAGCGCTGCGGCCAGAAGAAGACGGAGGGGGTGGAGGCGGAGCCAATGCTAGGCGGCAAGGGGAGGAATTTGAAATCCTCCTCCGCTCGTCATGTGAAAGCAGAAAAGGTTCTCGGAGCGGAGGAGGATTTCAAATTCCTCTCCTTGCCGCCTAGCATTGGCTCCGCCTCCACCCCCTCCGTCTTCTGGCTGCAGCGCTGCTCAGCTCAGCTGAGAGCCGAAGAAAGTAGGAGCAATGCAATGGCATATTTGACACTCGGGGCGGGGGCAGGCAAATAACTTAAAACGATGACGATCCACACACGAGACCCGGGACTTTTTGGTTGGCACACTCGGGGCTGAAGCTCCGTTCAGCCCCCCCTGCCGACACCACTGGCTGTGTAAGTAGCAGGAGTCCGGCGGTCTTCCCTGCTCTCCATCCGCCTCCCTCCGCAGCTCCCGGCCGTACGGCGATCCCCTGCCCTGTGATTCCTCCGCTGCCATGCACCCGGCCACCCGCCCAGGATTGGGGTGGCAACAGGGGTGGCAAGGACTTCTTCTGGGGTGACAATTGCCACCCCAGCTAACCCTCTGGCTCCGCCACTGTTCAGACCCCCTTAAATTTTTCACTCTTTGTTATATTGCAGTAATTTGCTAAAATCATTTAAGTTCATTCTTCTTCCTCATGAATGTACACATAGCTCCCCAAATTGACGGAAAAACACAGAATTGTTGACATTGTTGCAGATTTATTAAAAAAGAAAAACTGAAATATCACATGGTCCTAAGTATTCAGACCCTTTGCTGTGACACTCATATATTTAACTCAGGTGCTTTCCATTTCTTCTGATCATCATTGAGATGGTTCTACACCTTCATTTGAGTCCAGCTGTGTTTGATTATACTGATTGGACTTGATTAGGAAAGCCACACACCTGTCTATATAAGACCTTCCAGATCACAATGCATGTCAGAACAAATGAGAATCATGAGGTCAAAGGAACTGCCTGAAGAGCTCAGAGACAGAATTGTGGCAAGGCACAGATCTGGCCAAGGTTACAAAAAGATTTCTGCTGCACTTAAGGCTCCTAAGAGCACAGTGGCATCCATAATCCTCAAATGGAAGACGTTTGGGACGACCAGAACCCTTCCTAGAGCTGGCCGTCCGGCCAAACTGAGCTATCGGGGGAGAAGAGCCTTGGTGAGAGAGGTAAAGAAGAACTCAAAGATCACTGTGGTTGAGCTCCAGAGATGCAGTCAGGAGATGGGAGAAAATTGTAGAAAGTCAACCATCACTGCAGCCCTCCACCAGTCGGGGCTTTATGGCAGAGTGGCCCGACGGAAGCCTCTCCTCAGTGTAAGACACATGAAAGCCTGCATGGAGTTTGCTAAAAAACACCTGAAGGACTCCAAGATGGTGAGAAATAAGATTCTCTGGTCTGATGAGACCAAAATAGAACTTTTTGGCCTTAATTCTAAGCGGTATGTGTGGAGAAAACCAGGCACTGCTCATCACCTGTCCAATACAGTCCCAACAGTGAAGCATGGTGGTGGCAGCATCATGCTGTGGGGGTGTTTTTCAGCTGCAGGGACAGGATGACTGGTTGCAATCGAGGGAAAGATGAATGCGGCCAAGTACAGGGATATCCTGGACCTCAGACTGGGCCGAAGGTTTACCTTCCAACAAGACAATGACCCTAAGCACACAGCTAAAATAACAAAGGAGTGGCTTCACAACAACTCCGTGACTGTTCTTGAATGGCCCAGCCAGAGCCCTGACTTAAACCCAATTGAGCATCTCTGGAGAGACCTAAAAATGGCTGTCCACCAACGTTTACCATCCAACCTGACAGAACTGGAGAGGATCTGCAAGGAGGAATGGCAGAGGATCCCCAAATCCAGGTGTGAAAGACTTGTTGCATCTTTCCCAAAAAGACTCCTGGCTGTATTAGATCAAAAGGGGGCTTCTACTAAATACCGAGCAAAGGGTCTGAATACTTAGGACCATGTGATATTTCAGTTTTTCTTTTTTAATAAATCTGCAACAATGTCAACAATTCTGTGTTTTTCTGTCAGTATGGGGTGCTATGTGTACATTCATGAGGAAGAAGAATGAACCTAAATGATTTTAGCAAATGGCTGCAATATAAGAAAGAGTGAAAAATTTAAGGGGGTCTGAATACTTTCCGTACCCACTGTATGTCAGAGTTTAATAACGCTATTGGCCTATAACTAGAGCACAGGGTTGTGTCCTTTTCTTCTTTTGGAATTACCGCTACGAAAGCTTGTAATGATTCTACTCTCATTTCCTTTCCTTCTTCTATCGCATTCATATATTTACATAGTTTTAGAACTAGTATTTCCTTTAACTTTCTATAATAATGGGTCATAAATCCATCCAGTCCTGGGTTCTTCCCTGACGCTGAATTTTTTATTGCCACCATTATCTCCCCCTGTGATATCGGTGCCTCTAAAGCTAACTTTTTTTTTTCTATGTAATTATTCGACTTTTTATTCTTGAATATTTTAGCTATGTATTTCCCTGGCTTATCTCCCCATTTATATATCTCTATCTGGCAAGTCTGTTAAAGGCCCATCTCATCTCGTCTTCCATTAATTCTTTTAATTTATCCCTTTTTAATACTGGAGCTTAATGTATCTGGACCTCTGCTCCCTTTTTATGTTTTTGTTCTACCTCATGTATTTCTGTTATTAATCTAATTATATTGATGGTTCTTTCCTTTTTCTTCCTAAAGCCTATAGAGACCAGTACACCCCTGTTATATGCCTTATGAGCTTCCCAAACCATAGCGTCTGCTTATATCTGGGGTTTTTTGTTACATAAGAAGTATTGTTCCAGTTCTTTTTCTATAATTTTTCCTGTTTCTATGTCTTATATCAATTCTTCATTAAGCCTCCAAGTGTTTATATTTTTCTGAGGTCCTATAAGTTCTAGTTTCATCATTACTGGGGCGTGGTCTGATAGTGTCGTAATTCCTATTTATGTATTACCAACTAATTCTAATAATTAGTGCTCTAACAAAATATAATCCAGTCTTGAGTACAGCCCATGCACAGGGGAGTGAAAGGAATAATCTCTTTTCCTAGGATGTTGGATTCTCCACACGTCCACTAGTTGACAGAGGAATCATTTTTTTTTTTTTTTTAACCATCCTAAGTTGGTTGCCTCCTGTCCCCTGTGCACAAGATGTACAGTCCAAGAGTGGATCCAAGCAGAAGTTAGTCTCCTGCCAGGATCAATTTACCTTTTTTTTAAACTCCATCAGCTTCTCTAGTACTCTTCTCAAATAACCTTTTGGGTTTTTATTTGGGCAGTATACATTTGCCACTGTACATTCAATTTCCTGCAGTTGTCCCTTCAGAAATATGTACCATCCTGTAACCAGTCTATCTTCCAAGGAGAATCTTATCTTACGTCTTTTGCCATGCCAGTTGCTACCCCTTTTGCTCTCTAGGTTGGTGAATCTCCACAGTACCAGACCGGATAATTTTGTGAATATAATTTCACATATGTGTCTTGTGCTATGTGTGTCTACTGCAGGCAAATTATCCACTTTACCACCGGAGGATTTTCCTGCTAAAAGACCAGGGGGGTTTTTTGCAATTTTTTTACTGCGTGACTTTAACGGACAATTGCGCGGTCGTGCGGCGCTGTACCTAAACGAATTTCACGTCCTTTTTTTCCCACAAACAGAGCTTTCTTTTGGTGGTATTTGATCACTTCTGCGATTTTTTGATCACGCGCTATAAACAAAAAAAGAGCGTAATTTTTGCAAAAATAACAATATTTTTCACTTTTTTTTATATGAAATTCCCCCCCCCAAAAATGTAAAAATCAAAATTTTTTAACATTTTCGGCCAATTTGTTTTACGCTACCTATGTTTGGTAAAAAAAAATCACAAAAAGCGTATTTTGACTGGTTTGCGCAAAAGTTATCGCGTTTACTAACAAAGGGAAAGATTTTTGTCATTTTTGGTGTTTTTTTTTTAACGAGTAATGGCGGCGATCTGCAATTTTTTTTGCGGTACTGCGACATTGCGGCGGACAGATCGGACCCTTGACTGACATTTTTGACACTTTTGGGGGTACCAGTGACATTTCTACAGTTATTAAGCAAACTACACTGTACTGTGAATCACTCTTCAGGGTCCTACTTGGCACCCCCTTTGTTGTTTCAGCTTTTCCCCATCACTCTCGGCTGTCCTTGGGCATCTCCGCATTGTCAGCTGCGCCAGAGCCTAAGCCCTCTTGCGCGACCTAGCGGACGCCAATCCGCCCGAACCCCCGGAGTCCACCAGAGACGCTGGACAGCCCACCTTCCGACAGGCCGTCTCTTCGCCCCCTGCTGCCTCGAACAGTCATGCCAGGAGGCATTGAACCCTCTCAGACCGGGAGAAGGTAAGAGCAGCGTCAGGCTTATGGCCTCAGGTGTACCACTGCATAGCTGGATGGCTGCCTGGAGCTCCTAGCACGAGCTCCCTATGCGTGCCATTCGTAGGCTCCTACCCCCCAACCACCACTGATTCCCATACAATTTAATGTTAACCCCCAAAAGCTGTATGAAAGTCGTACCTGAATTCTTTACAATGCAACAGTTGTCCATTATCATTGATCAAAGGCAAAGTCGTATCCAAGTTGCACCTATCCAAAGTTGCACCAAAGTTACACCTAATTTTCACTTCAAAATCCTGCAACTTTGGAGTCATACAAGTGTGAATAGAGCCTTATGGCCCCTATACACGATCCGAAAATCAGACGAAAGATACCGCTTTCTACGCAATCACATGATAATCGAATCGTTAGTACGGAGCTTTCGAGAGCCGATCACGACAGTTCATCCAATATTATCTGATTAGACAAGCACAAAAATGTTTCTCGTATGATACCAGATCGTACGATTTTTGTTTAATCCGCACAGTTGTAATCCGAAAATACAATACAGATACATTACAACAACACATTACATCACTTCCGAATTTTTATTCTGTCGTACAAGAATTTTTGTAACTTTAGTAACCTCTTCATTTTCAAAATGCAGCTAGCATGCCAACAAAACAGGTGATCTGTCGTCCGATTTTCGGATCGTGTGTACGGGCCTTAAGTGTAGTGAATAAATTGAAACTCTTATCTTCTGTTATCCAATGATGTGTAAGCAAAAATGCAGTTTTTTATGTTTTTTGTTTGTTTTGTTTTTTTTAGCTGGTGATTGGGTTTTCTTTTGCAAAGTGAAAATTTCCCCGCTTTCACTAAACTGTGGGAAGTGCAGCTTCCCTTGCAAAATCAATAGTCAATTTGCCTTTAGTAAGTCAACCCAATGAAAAGGCATAAAAATAACTCTCCTTAGGAAAATCATAAACTTGACGTGGCACGCAGTCACTATTAAAACAATCTGAAGTTCTCCATAAACCTGTATTTTTGGCTGTCAGTGATGACATACAGCTGAATAAATGACTTTCATATTATGCTTCACTTACTCAATTTACCAAACACATTCCTGCATAGAATAACACAGTTCTTACCTGGACCTGATACCCTGGGAAAGCCCTGGGCGGTTTTTCCTTCTTTTTTTTTCCTGGAAACCTTTGTTCCCGGAAATATTAAATTATAATATACATGCCCTATGTTATGTCCTTGTGCTAGGATCAGTTCTTATCTTATTCCCATCATCAGTTAACATCAATAAAAAAAAAGGTATAGAGTTTTATATCTGAATGCGCCACTGATAACATTAATAGTGGCAAGACCTATGAAGCTACTTCTCAAATATAATATTTGAATATGCCCCACATGAAGATCAGGGATTTTCTGGCAAATTACTTATAACCCCCAAATATATATATATATATATATATATATATATATATATATAATCTATCTATCTATTTATCTATCTATCTATCTATCTATCTATCTATCTATCTATCTATCTATCTATCTATCTATCTATCTATCTATCTATCTATCTATATATATAGATATAGATATATTTTTAGCAGAGACTCTAGGGATTAAAATGGCAACTGCTGTAATTTTTTATGTTACATGGTATTTGCCCAGTGGTTTTTCAAACGCAATTGTTTAAGAAAAAAATAAATCTTAATGAATTGAAAAAAAAAAAATATAAAAAAAAATTTATTTACCCCAATGTTTGTGGCGATCTGCGATTTTTTTTTTTTTTTTTTTTTTGCGGGACTGCGACACTGCGGTGGACAGATCGGACCCCTGACTGATATTTTTGACACTTTTGGGAGTACCATTTACATTACTACAGTAATTAGTGCTATAAATATGCACTGTTACTGTAAAAATGACCCTGGCAGGGAAGGGGTTAACTTTATTTGTGATCAGTGGGTTAAATGTATCCCTAGGGGCGTGATTCTAACTGTGGGGGGCGTGGCTTGTGATGTAACCACAGAGACATACGATCCTACATAGCAGGATCACATAGCCTCTGTGCTTACATCAGGGAGAATGACAGAAGGCTGTGTTTACATCAGCCGTCCGTCCTTCTCCCTCTCCAGTGGAAGATCGAGAGTGGCATCGGAGCCGCCGGTCACACGTGCGGGGAAGGCAGGAAACGAGCAGGGGCGGGAGCGCGTCTCTGGCGGCGTGCGCTCGCCCCCTACAGGTTCTTGGGCGAGCGACATAGGTCTAGGTCGCTTTGCCCAGGAGCAGCTGACTGCCGCAGTAAATAGTCGTGCAGCAGTCGACAAGTGGTTAAAAATCTCCACAGGCGTCAAGTTAAACGGTAAATCACTTGCAAACTGCAACGTAAACAGTATACAGTAAAACCTTGGATTGGGAGCATAATTCGTTCCGGAAACATGCTTGTAATCCAAAGCACTCTTATATCAAAGCGAATTTCCTCATAAAAAATAATGGAAATCCAGAGGATTCCTTCCACAACCATTTATTCATAAATCCTTCAGTTTATAGTCCATATAAAAAGATTATAGCAATGTGTAACCATAAAATGCCCATCCAAAAATGGCGCCTCCACAAGGGGATTAGAAGCAAAATCCAGCAGGAGCTACAGAGTATAAAAGAGAAGAGAGGTGCCTCTAAGTGTAGCAATATGGTTACATTTAATGAAGTTTCAACATTAAGCAACTCACATGGTTTATGATTAAAAGAGGCACATCTAAGTATGCAGGCATCCAGGGTAAAGCGGTCCACATAGACCATCCTCCGCACCACCGGCTCTCACCGCTGTCAGACTGCAATCGTGACCGGGAAGACTACTATGCAGTAGAGCGATCTGAAAACGAGGCTTGAGGCACTCGTGGAGCGCAGCGTGGAAGGGATGACGTTGATGGCGTTGCGGAGGGCGGTCTATGTGGACAGCTTTACCCCGGATGCCTGCATACTTAGATGTGCCTGTTCTAATCATCAGCCATGTGAGTTGCTAAATGTTGTACATTCATTAAATGTAACCATATTGCTACACTTAGAGGCGCCTTTCTTCTCTTTTATACTCAGTTGTGATGTGACGCTACTTGTATATCAAGACATCGCTCTTTTATCAAGTCAAAATTTATAAAAAAATATTGCTTGTCTTGCAAAACACTCTCAGACCAGGTTACTCTCAATCCAAGGTTTTACTGTACATACCAGTGGCGGCTGGTGCATTGGGGGCGCAGGGGCGCTGCCCCCCCTATCCATGCGTCCGGCCCCCTTGCGCCAGATGCAAGGATTCCAATGGGTTTTTTTTTTTGAAGCACGTGATTAAAGCCAGAGGCTCTAATAGGCTTCAAAAAAGGATGGGCTCGGGGCGCAGAGCACTGCGCCCCAAGCCCACCCAGTTGTGTGACAATAGCAAATTAATATTCCCTATTATCATACTGATTCTCCTCCCAGGCAATCAGGAAGCGGTGAGACCCGTTTCCAGATTGGCCAAAAGGAGAGGCCATGCTATTGGATGAGGGAGGAGACGCAGGGGAGGGGGGGGGTGGTATGGTGTGCGAGCTGAGCCCATGGAGCACCAGCCGCCACTGGTACATACTGTAAATATTGTGGTCGGCAAGTAGTAGCTCAGTACCTCCAAAACCTTTTTACTCGTGGAGCGTTGAGCGTTTTTACAGTGCACATTTTGGTGTGTTTGGAGCATGTTTTCGCACGTGACAAACTCGCAATAAAACACAAGCATGCTACCCCCGCTTGGGGTGCCATTAATAATTAATGGCCCTGGAAGTATGACCTGCGATTGCAGGGCACTCGTAGCAGGTTTCTGAAACGTGCGGCAAAATGCACGTTTTTGTGTGTTGAGCTGATTGGCTGCAGGCACTGATCTGATGAAAGATTTCCAGCAGTCCTGTTTGAGAGAAGTCGATCATTAGATGGATTTCCGTTGAGCAGGGATGGCCATAGATGGATTTGTAACTACCTCAGTTCTCATACCTTTATATACAGTATTTTTATTATCCCTCTATTGTATACAGTTGATCCGGAGGATTTTTTCTGGTCGTGTTTTACATACTTTGTTGAGATTTCAAGGAACTTTCACCCACGTGCAATGGCTTTAACAATGAAGGGAGTTCCCTGTTGGTGAATACTACAGAGCACAGGTCACAGATGACATCCATGGCATGTTTAATCCAACTACCAACAATGACGAAAATTTGTAACAGAGGAGAAAATAAAGTGTTACAATCTGCTGAGTCACAATCGTTTTTTTTTTTACCTGCTACACACAATGGACTTCAGAATAATTGTAGGGTTCACACACACATTTGTATAACAAACTCCATGAGCCTGATAGAGGAAACACTTCCACTGTACAAGGCCTGCTTCACACTGATCTGTTTTATATGCATTTTTGGGGTAAAAATAGCAGAAAAAATATGTATGAAAAATTGTCTCCCTTTAAATCCTATGGAACTCTTCACACCGGAGTGCTGCAGGTGCGGTTCATTTTTAATGGCTGCAAGCTGCAGCTTTTGTGCACTTTTTAAAAAGCACACCAAAAACGCATCTCCTATCGATTTCTATGGAAAAAGCACCAAGAATGCATTAACCTCCCTGGCGGTATGATTATGTCTGGAATTACATACCAAAAGCGGTACAATTCTTTTCATGGAAATTTGGCGTTATGTATTATAGGCCTACAATTCTTAGTAATTACTGACTTAAACCTGACCAAAACAAGACTCTAGTAGACATCCCAGATGTGATAAATTTGAAACACAAACGCATGAATTATAATCGAATCAATAATATTATTTTATTATTTAATATATAATATATATAATAAAATTATATTATTGATTAGATTATAATTCATGCATTATATATTATATATAGATATATGTGTGTGTGTGTGTGTATATATATATATACATATATATATATATATATATATATATATATATATATATATATATATAGATATATATATATATATGCATATATATATATATATAAAATATAATATAAAGTGTGTTTTGTGTTTTGTGCAACGTTTTTTTTTTTTTTTTTTTTTTTTTGAATTTCCCTCCCTAGTTCCGCTCCCATGCAGCATTGCTGCTGCAGGGAACGGAACTAGGAAGTGATCGTACCGACGGAGGGACGGAGGAGCGGCGGGACTCTCGGCTGGCGGTCGCAGCAATGAGAGATCATCGCTGGATCGCCAGGATAAGGTAAGAGAACACCGCTGCGCTCTCTGCAATCCACCCCGAACGTGACTCGGGGTTACTGATCCTGATATGAAAAATCAACCCCGAGTCACGCTCGGGATTACCGCTAAGGTGGTTAAAAGAAAAAAAAAAAACACCCGCTGTGCATTTTTTGAGTCACATATCAAAGTTTCACAGGAGTCTGACCAGAGACAGGAGTCCAGAAAATGCGGCAAAAACAAAGCAAAAATGCATATGCATTCTTACTGCATTTTGTTCAATGGAGCAGTGTGAAAGAGCCCTAATCCTTATGGACAAGACCATTTTTTACATACTGTATACTATAGGCCTGTTTATTCAGCGAAAGCTTTGCTATTCCTAAGATAATACGTACCGTCCATAATACACATTCCTAAGATATATATATACAGTATATATATATATATATATATATATATACAGTGCTTTAAGTGGGCCGGTATGCACTGGTACTCAGTACCGCCACTTCCAAATATGGCTCTTGAGCATACCATCACCTCTCCGTGCACCTTAGCGTACCAGTATACTCATTTTGGACATCTGCGCCCTCAATTGCCCCCCCCAAGAATATTTCCCACTCCAGAGCCAGACCAGTCACCACCAGTGAGTCCCCCTGCTCAGGAGTCCCAGCCCAGGCCAGGGGGGGTGCTCTGTGGGGACCCTGATGTGGAGTGGGGGGGGGCGCGACAAAATTTATAGGCTATAATAGAGTACCGGCACTTCATTTGGGCCACTTAAAGCACTGTATATATATATACATTTCTTTTTTTTTTGGGGGGGGCGGATGGGGGGCAACCTGGGCTCTCTTTTAGCAACATTGTCTTGCAAAAAATTATTTAATTTTTTTTTTTAAATCTACAGACAAAAAGACATGAAAATGCATTTTGTGATTTTCTAGAACTGTTATTATTTTTTAAAAAAAAGTTTTAATGTAAATAAAAAAATATAAATTTTATGCTATAATTTTTACTGTTTAAAATTATGTTTCTGGTACAAAGCATGCAAAGTAATTTGCAAAAAAATAAAGTTTTTAAGTTTTTTTTTTTTTTTGTTTTAATGTGACAGAAAAAAAACAAAACAAAAGGAATAAGAATGATAAATCAACACTCCCCTTGTTTAACCCTGCTACCAGGGCTGCTGTTAGAAATCGCGGGGCCCCATACAGACTACCTGGCAGGCCCCCCCAAGTAAATGTTAAAGATATATTTTGCTAAAATTACAACAAAATCACTATTAACAGACACAAATATAACATAACTCTCATAATTCCTGCTAAATCTAAAAAAAAAAAAACTATGTTAAATAAAAAAGAAGATCAGATGAGAAAAATATACAGGCTGGGCAGTTGGAGCTCAGTGATCAGAGAGAGAGAGAAACAAAGTTACAATTTACAAATAAACCCCTGAGCAGAGATAAGTGCTGGGAGGGGGGGCCAACACAAGGGAGGGGGATTAGTGAGGGACGACTGTCTCTTTCTCAACAGATAAAAGCTGATAGCAGGGAGAGGGACAGATCAGATTCAGGTGCTGGAGGAAGATTTCTGTAATTGATGTCCATCACTAATCCCCCTCTCTGTGTGGGCCCCCCTGTGTGCTCGGGCCCCCTACAAGAGGGCTGGTGGTCCCCCCCCCTATCAGCGGCCCTGCCTGCTACCATAGACGAGGTTGCTAAACTTATTTCTAACAACCACCTGCCCCCTGGACCCAGTTCCCTCTCAGATACTGCGGTCACCTTCTGACTCTATCTTACACTTTCTAACCCACATTTTCAATCTCCCCCTCTCTTCTGGCATCTTCCCCAACTCTCTAAAACATGCACTAGTTGCCCCCATACTTACAAAAAACCCCACTGGACCCCACCAATCTTAGCAACCTACGCCCAATCTCCTTGCTCCCCTTTTCCTCCAGACTCCTTGAATGCCTGGTCATTAGGAATAACCTTCCTGATCCCCTTCAGTCTGGATTTCTCCCCCAACACTCCACAGAAACTGCTCTCCTAAAACTCACTAATGAATTACTAACAGCAAAAACCAATAGGCACTACTCTGTACTCCTACTCCTGAACCTTTCTGCTGCCTTTGATACGGGTGACCACCCCCTCCTCCTGAAAAAACGACACTCCTTTGGTCTCCGCTCTTTGCTGGCTCTCTTCCTACCTATCCCACCGCACCTTCAGTGTCACTTACAATTCTACTTCCTTTTTCTGTCTGGGTCCCCCATGGTTCTGTTCTTGGACCTCTCATATTCTCAATCTGCACCTTGACCCTGGGTCAGTTGATTGCCTCCCATGGCTTTTAATATAATTTCTACGCCATAGCTCACTCCCTTCTAACGTATTACTAATTTACTAACAGACACATCAGCATTGATGTCACACCAATTCCTCAAACTCAGTCTAACCCAAACCAAGCTCATAATATCCCCCCCTCCCCCGCGTGCCTCTTCCCCTGACTTCTCTGTCAAGATCAATGACACAACCATCAGCCCATCCCTGCATGCCAACTTTCGGGGTGTTATCCTGGACTCTGAACTCTTCTTTGGGCCCCAACATACCATCACTTTCCAAATCTTGCCGCCTCAACCTCAACAACATCTCCGAAATAAGTCCCTTCCTAACCAATGACACCACAAAGCTCCTAGTTCACTTGCTGGTTATCTCTCACCTCGACTACTGCAACTTATATCTCATTGGCTTTCCTTTACTTAGGCTATACCCTATTCCATAGGTCGGCAACCCTCGGCTCCGGAGCCACATGCGGCTCCTTTAACCACTTTACCACTAGAGCATTTTGCTGTCTTACGTCTGGGCCACTTTTTGCGATTCGGCGCTGTGCGACTTTAACTGACAATTGCGCGGTCATGCGACGCTGTACCCAAACGAAATTTACGTCCTTTTTTTTCCCACAAACAGAGCTTTCTTTTGGTGGTGTTTGATCACCTGTGCGATTTTTACTTTTTGCGCTATAAACAAAAAATGAGCGTTTATTTTGAAAAAATAACAATATTTTTAACATTTTTTTATATGAAATTTCCCCCAAAAAAGATGTAAAAACCAATTTTTTTTAAAATTTTTGGCCAATTTGTTTTCTGCTACCCATGTTTGGTAAAAAAAATCGCAATAAGCGTATTTTGATTGGTTTGCGCAAAAGTTATTGCGTTTACTAACTAAGGGAAAGATTTCTGTCATTTTTGGTGGTTTTTTTTTTTACGAGTAATGGCGGCGATCTGCGTTTTTTTTTCCGGGACTGCGACATTGTGGCGGACAGATCGGACCCTTGACTGACATTTTTGACACTTTTGGGGGTACCAGTGACATTACTGCAGTAATCAGTGCTATAAATATGAACTGTTAGGGCTCTTTCACACGTGCGTTCCTTTTTTTTTGCCCGATCAGGTCCTTTTTTTTTTTTTTGTAACGGACACGGATGACACTTGTGTCATCCGGTCCGTATGTCCGTATGTCCGTTTTTCATCCCATCCGTTTGCGGATGAAAAACTGACATAATGCATGTCTATGTAAATACGGATGTCTGCGGATGACACCACTGACATCCGTTTTTGCTTCCGTTCCGTTTTTTGAAAGGAAGAAAAAATAGGGTTCTCCTCCGTTCAAAAAAACTGAACTGAACTGACAAAAAATGGATGTCAGAGGATGATCATCCTCTGACATCCGTATTTACATAGAGATACATTATGTCCGTTTTTCATCCGCAAACGGATGGGATGAAAAACGGACATACGGAACGCCCGTGTGAAAGAGCCCTTACTGTAAAAATGACACTGGCAGGGAAGGGGTTAATTTTATTGGAGAGGGAGGGGTTAATGTATGCCTGGTGCTTACTAACGTGTGGGGGGGGGAGGTGACTGAGCGAGCCAGGGACAGATCGGATGTTCAGCTATGCTGAACACTCCGATCTGTCACTCTCTGTCACTTAGGAGATCCGCCCGCTCTGTTTACACAGGCGGGCGGATCTCCAAACTAGATTCCCCGACAATCGGGGAAGAGCGGCGGCGATCGCCGCCGCTCCTCCCCTGGCCCGACTCCCGCTGTGAATGAAAACAGCGGGAGCGCCGCCTACAGGGGGAGGAGTCCAGCGACGTAGGTTACGTTAACGAGCCACTGTGCCGCAGTAGCAGCACAGTGGCCGGAGGTAAAGTGGTTAATATAATTTCTACGCCATAGCTCACTCCCTCAGTCTCCTCACGTATTACTAACAGACACATCAGCATGGATGTCACACCACTTCCTTAAACTCAGTCTAACCCAAACCAAGCTCATAATATCCCCCCCCCCCCCACGTACCTCTTCCCCTGACTTCTCTGTCAAGATCAATGACACAGCCATCAGCCCATCCCTGCATGCCAACTTTCGGGGTGTTATCCTGGACTCTGAACTCTTCTTTGGGCCCCAACATACCATCGCTTTCCAAATCTTGCCGCCTCAACTTCCACAACATCTCCGAAATAAGTCCCTTCCTAACCAATGACACCACAAAGCTCCTAGTTCACTTGATGGTTATCTATCACCTCGACTACTGCAACTTATATCTCATTGGCTTTCCTTTACTTAGGCTATACCCTACTCAGTCCATCATGAATGCTGCTGCCAGGCTCATCTACCTTACAAACAGCTCTGTGTCTGCTACCCCTCTACAAATCCCTCCAATGGCTTCCACTCCACCAACGAATTCAATTAAAAATTCTAACAATAACTTTCAAAGCCATCTTCAACTCAGTGCCATCTTAAGAACATTAAAGGGCCCCGGGCAATGCAGTGCACTGGGGCCCTGCCTACACAATTACCCACGAGAATAAAAATGCAAATTATCGATAAGGCGATATTTAT
>NC_138768.1:66932519-67220019 GCF_965119305.1 Pelophylax lessonae
CTTCTCTCCTTCCCCCTACCTCTCTTCTTCTCTCCTTCCCCCCTACCTCTCTTCTTCTCTCCTTCCCCCCCCCACCTCTCTTCTTCTCTCCTTCCCCCCCACCTCTCTTCTTCTCTCCTTCCCCCCCACCTCTCTTCTTCTCCTCTTCTCCCCCCACCTCTCTTCTTCTCTCCTCTCCCCCCACCTCTCTTCTCTCCTCCCCCCACACCTCTTCTCCTCTCCTCCCCCCCACACCTCTCTTCTCTCCTCCTCCCCCCCACACCTCTCTTCTCCTCCTCCCCCACCTCTCTCTCTCCTCTCTTCCTCTCCTCCCCCCACCGTCCCTTCTTCTCTCCTCCCCCCCACCTCCCTTCTTCTCTCCTCCCCCCCACCTCTCTTCTTCTCTTCCCCCCCACCTCTCTTCTTTCTTCTCCCCTCTACCTCTCCTCTTCTTCTTCCTCTCCCCCTACCCCTCCTCTTCTTTCTTCTTCTTTCCTCTCCCCTACCCCTCCTCTTCTTCTCTCCTCTCCCCCCACCTCCTCTCTCTTTTCCTCTCCCCCACTCTCTTCTTCTCTCTCCCCCACTCTCTTCTCCCCCCACCTCTTCTTTTTCCTCTCTCCTTCCCCCCACCTCTCTTCTTCTCTTTCGCCCCACCTCTCTCTCTCTCTCTCCCCCACCTCTCTTCTTCTCTTCCCACCCACCTCTCTTCTTCTCTTCCCCACCCCACCTCTCTTCTTCTCTTCCCCACCCACCTCTCTTCTCTCTTCCCACCCACCTCTCTTCTTCTCTTCCCCACCCACCTCTCTTCTTCTCTTCCCCACCCTACCTCTCTTCTTCTCTTCTCTTCCCCCCTACCTCTCTTCTTCTCTTCTCTTCCCCCTACCTCTCTTCTCTCTTCTCTTCCCCCCCACCTCTCTTCTTCTCTCTCTTCCCCCCCACCTCTCTTCTTCTCTTCTCTTCCCCCCCCACCTCTCTTCTTCTCTTCTCTTCCCCCCCACCTCTCTTCTTCTCTTCTCTTCCCCCCACCTCTCTTCTTCTCTTCTCTTCCCCCCCACCTCTCTTCTTCTCTCCTCCTCCCCCCCCACCTCTCTTCTTCTCCCCCCCACCTCTCTTCTTTTTTTCCTCCTCTCCTTCCCCCCACCTCTCTTCTTCTCTTCTCCCCCACCTCTCTTCTTCTCTTCTCCCCCACCTCTCTTCTTCTCTTCCCCACCCACCTCTCTTCTTCTCTTCCCCACCCACCTCTCTTCTTCTCTTCCCCCCCACCTCTCTTCTCTCTTCTCTTCCCCCCTACCTCTCTTCTTCTCTTCTCTTCCCCCCTACCTCTCTTCTCTCTTCTCTTCCCCCCTACCTCTCTTCTTCTCTTCTCTTCCCCCCACCTCTCTTCTTCTCTTCTCTTCCCCCCCACCTCTCTTCTTCTCTTCTCTTCCCCCCTACCTCTCTTCTTCTCTTCTCTTCCCCCCTCGACCTCTCTTCTTCTCTTCTCTTCCCCCCCACCTCTCTTCTTCTCTTCTCTTCCCCCCCACCTCTCTTCTTCTCTTCTCTTCCCCCCACCTCTCTTCTTCTCTTCTCTTCCCCCCCACCTCTCTTCTTCTCTTCTCTTCCCCCCCACCTCTCTTCTTCTCTCCACCTCCACCTCACCTCTCTTCTTCTCTCCACTCCACCTCACCTCTCTATCTCTCTTCTCGCCCCCCCCCCACCTCTCTTCTTCTCTTCTCGCCCCCCCCCCCACCTCTCTTCTTCTCGCCCCCCCACCTCTTCTTCTCTTCTCTCTCTC
This sequence comes from Pelophylax lessonae, assembly GCF_965119305.1. Taxonomy (NCBI): domain Eukaryota; kingdom Metazoa; phylum Chordata; class Amphibia; order Anura; family Ranidae; genus Pelophylax; species Pelophylax lessonae. Next base: position 66,934,273 of record NC_138768.1, read on the forward strand.
CCCCCACCTCTCTTCTTCTCTTCTCTCTCTCCCCCCACCTCTCCTCTTCTCTTCTCCTCTTCTCCCCCCACCCCCTCTCTTCTTCTCTCCTCACCCACTACCTCTCTTCTTCTCTCCTCCTCTCTTTCCCCTACCCCACCTCACCCCAGCTCTCTTCTTCTTTCCTCTCCCCACCTCTCTTCTTCTCTCCTACACCCCCCCCCCACACCTCTCTTCTTCTCTCCTTCCCCCCACTCTTATCTTCTCTCCCCCCGTCATCTCTCTCTTCTTCTCTCCTCCTCCCCCTCTTCTTCTTGTCTCCACCCACCCTCTTCTTCTCTTCTCTCCCCCTCCCCCCCCCACCTCTCTTCTCTCTTCTTCCCCCCCCCCACCTCTTCTCTCTTCTTCCCCCCCACCTCTTCTCTCTTCTTCCCCCCCACCTCTTCTCTCTTCTTCCCCCCCCACCTCTTCTCTCGTCTTCTCTCCCCCCCCCCACATCTCTTCTTCTCTCTCCCCCACCTCTCTTCTTCTCTTCCCCCCACCCCGCCTCACCTCTCTTCTTCTCTCATCAACCCCACCTCTCTTCTTCTCTTCTCCCCCCCCCCCCACCTCTCCTCTTCTTATTATTATTCTCTCCCCCCACCTCTTTTCTTTATTTTTCTTTTCTTTCTTTCTTTCTTCTCCCCCCCCCCCCACCCCACAGCTCTTCTTCTCTTCCCCCACCTCACTTCTTCTCTCCTCCTCCCCCCTCTTCTTCTTTAAGACTTGGCATATTGGGTATGCATTTACTCAACACAACCTCATCTTTTATTTATATTTATATAATAAATATATATTAAATGGGTATTATGTTCTGTGTCTTTGAGCTAAAATACATTTTATTATATTTTCTCCTGAAAATTTGCATTTAATAAACAGTTGCACAATTATTATGTTATATGACAAACATTTTAAAATGTGATCTTTTCACTATACAGGGTCTTTGCTTTCAGAAAATACATAATTTTCTAGGGGTTTAGCCAGTTCAGCTCTGGAAAGTTTTACCCCTTCCTGACCAGGCCATTTTTTGCGATAGGCCACTGCATTATTTTAACTGACAATTGCGTGGTCGTACAACGCTGTACCCAAATAAAATGTCCTTTTCTCTTACTTCCTCCGACAGTCGCCGCCCACTCATACAGTCTTCACCAATGGGGTATTGACTTCTTCTCCCCAGGAGTAACTAGGCATAAGACTTGTTAAAAAACAAAGCATTTACATAGACACATCTATTGGGGCTGTCCCACTGGTCCAATACCCCCTGCATCAGCCATCCCAACTCAGTTTGTCTTCTGCCTAGTTAAGGAGTAAGATGGGCTTCAGTCTCAGCCTTCTTCTTCTATTTTATGATTTTATTTGTTCTGCAAATGTGTTTTTTCTTTGCATTACTAGCTGTTTATTTAGTCAGCGTTAGTTAGTCGGATCTTCGGATGAAGACGGCGTTTGTGGAGCTGGGAGTCGGACTGGTCGTCCTGGTTCTCCAGGACAGAGGGCCTGATGGAATCCCAGCCCGCCATCGAGCGTTTAGCAGGCTATGTGTTCGCCCTGGCCTCGCAAACGACCCATCCCTGTCCTCAGGGATGCAAGCCTGCTTGGTGGCTACCTCACTGGACGTCTCCCCACGGTTCTCAGTGTACTGTTAGCGTCCTGCGTTTTTGGCTGATGGCACCCCTGCCATCTGAGGGTGGGCGGTTTCCCCTCGATGAGAGGCACCCCACGCCATTGAGTACAGGTAAGTACATTCTGTGTGGGGCTTCTGTCTGGGGCTGGCAATCCTGTGTGCCTGTGTTATCCCCTCATGTCTGTGCCTTTTTGGGCTCCCTGATCCCGGTCCCTGCGGGGGTTTTGTCTCACAGCAAGTGCGCTGTGTCAGTCTGTGGGGTTCCCTCTCCTGTATCACTTTAGGGTGCTGTTTGGAGGTACAGACGCGTGTGGCGACCGCTGCGGGGTTAAAAACCGCTGGTCCGCCATTTTAGGTGTGGACAGCATGGCTGGCTTCACTATGGGCGCTTATACAGCATTGTATGTGGTGTATTTTGGCACCTTGCGGCGCCATCTTGTGTGTATCAAATGTTTGTTTCCAAGCACATGTTGGCGGCCATTTTACCGAAGCCTCCCATTACTTTCTATTGGCAACCATTTTTCCTTAGCCTGAAGCTTCAGTTCAGCCTCCTGCGGTGACATCACTTCCTCCTTTTACTCTGGAGAGCTCGGCTGCGGTGGTAACACGTGTGGGGGTCTGTCTGCTGTCTTTTTACTTGTGCAATACTTCTGGTTATCAGTTATCCTGATTGAGGGTCTGTGTTTTCACAGTCATTGTAGCGGTGTGCTGCGGGGGTCTGCGGCGCGCTTAAAGGGCAGTACCATTATAAAAAAAAAAAAAAGGATTCTTTGTTTCTAACATGGATTCTCAAATTTCCCACAGCCCTGGTGGGGGATTCAGGTTCCCCTGAATCCTCTGCTCTGTCTACTTTGTCTGCTGCAGTGGCGACTTTGGTGTCCAAAGTGGAGATTCTGATGTCTGAACGTGCTGCCAGAAAAAGGCCTTGTTTGTCCTTGTCTTCTGATTCTGAATCTGACATGGTTGCCATAGGTGCCGTACCCCTTGAGGGGTCTCGCTCTTCTCAGACTGAGGGGGAGGCAGAGGTTGCAGGGGTGGATGATTCCCCCCCTGGGACGGCCGAGGACCGAGCAGCTATGGATGTGCTTATTCTTGCCATTAAAGAAACACTACATTTAGAGGATGAGCCCAATCCTCCGGGCATTGTGTCCTCTTTTGCCACACACAGGACCGACAAGGCGGCACAGGTGTTCCCTGGCCCCGCTGAGTTTCACGCTACTGTGAATGATCAATGGCGTCATTTTAAAACGCACCTTTGTGGTGCCAAAAAGGTTTCAACTCCTTTATCCCTTTGTGTCTCCTACAGATTCGCGCTGGTGTGTGGCCCCTCAGGTGGATCACACTGTGGCCAGATTGAACAAGGCCACTCTAGTACCCACCGAAGAGTCTCCGGTGTTTAGGGATCCTACGGATAGGAGGATGGAATCCTTTGCCCGCCATGCCTACATGGTGGCGGGGTCCCTAGTAAAGCCTATTTTCGCCTCTGTCGTGGCTCAGGCTGTGGCGGATTGGACCAAGGTGCTAAGACGCACCCTCGTGGCTGATTCCGCTCCTCCTACTACTGTGGCGATGGTGGACCAGATCCATCAAGGAGTCATGTATTTGTGTGATGCGGCCTTGAATGAGGCCCCATTAGCTGCGCGCCTGTCCAGTGACGCGGTGATTAACCGTCGCCTGATATGGTTGAAGAGCTGGTCGGCTGACCATAATTCGAGAAAAACGGCTGACATCCCCTATGCGGGGTCTCGCCTTTTTGGGGAATCCCTGGATGAATTGGTTAAAGGGGTCACTGGGGGCAAGAGCACTCTGCTGCCCCAGAATCCTAAGGGCAAGTTTTTCCGCAGTAAGCCGTGCCCCTCCTTTAAACCAAATCAGGGGTCCTTTTCGTGCCTTCAAGGCACAGAACAAGGGGAAACCCTTCAAGGGCCAGGGTGGCCAGAGGAAGCCCTAGGCGGGCAAGCCCAAATCTGGCCAGGCTGGTGCGGCGGCCCAGTCCGCCTCTGCTTGATGGGACGCCCTCACCCGTTTCAGGGTTGGGGGGACGTTTGCACGGTTTCCTCCAACCTTGGCTGCTCAGAATTCCAGACAGATGGGTTCAGGAAATCATTTGATTGGGTTACAAGATCGAATTCCTTTCGCGACCGGCGGACAGATTCTTTCCCTCAAATCTTCATTTGACCCCAGGGCAGTTACAGGACCTGCATCAGGTGCATGATCTCCTCGCCCAGGGGGTGGTCGTCCCGGTGCCTCATCGGGACAGATTTCGGGGGTTTTACTCGAATCTGTTTACCGTGCCCAGAAAGGAGGGCAAGGTGAGTCCGATTCTGGACTTAAAAGCTCTGAACCGCTTTGTACGCGTTCGGAAGTTCCGCATGGAATCGCTCAGTTCGGTGGTGGCCTCCCTGAGTCCAGGCGAGTTCCTGGCCTCTATCGACCTAAAGGATGCATATATACACATCCCCATTTTCGCGGGTCATCAGAGGTACCTCCGATTCGCTATCGCGGAAGAACACTATCCGTGTACCTTTCGGTCTTGCTTCGGCTCCAAGGTGTTTACCAAAGTGCTGGCTCCAGTTCTGGGCCTGTTGCGGGCTCAGGGCATTGCGGTCTTGGGATATCTGGACGATCTCCTGTTAAGATCGAGTGCCAGCCAGAGCCTGCTGCGCGATCTGTCCACTACGGTACAGACGCTTCAGGAGTTCGGATGGACCATCAACGTGCAGAAGTCGACCTTGTCTCCTTCGGTTCGTCTCCCATATTTGGGGATGGTTCTGGACTCTGCTCAAGCGAAGGTGTTTCTGCCGGAGGACAAGCTCCGGACTCTACAGAACGAGGTCAGAGCCCTCCGGGACAACGAATTCTTGTCGCTCAGGACCTGTATGCGGGCCCTGGGGTTGATGGTGTCAGCCTTCGAGGCGATACCGTTTGCACAGTTTCACACAAGGTCTCTACAAGCGGAGATCCTGAACAGATGGGACAGGCTCCCGCAGTCCTTGGATCTGAGAGTGTCTCTGTGTCACCAAACCAGAGTGGATCTTCTGTGGTGGCTTCAGTCCCCGGCGGTGGCAGACGGGAAATCCTTCCGGCCGTTGCTGTGGACAGTACTGACCACGGATGCCAGCCTTTCGGGCTGGGGTGGAGTCCTGGGCAACCTGTCTGCCCAGGGCACTTGGTCGGTGGAGGAATCCTCCCTTCCCATAAACATATTGGAATTGAGAGCGATCAGGCTGTGCCTACTCCATTGGTCGGACCGTCTTCAGGATCGTCCTGTACGGGTGCAGACGGACAATGCCACTGCGGTGGCCTACATCAATCACCAAGGGGGCACCAGGAGTGCCCGGGCGGCCCAGGAAGTGACCAGTATTCTGTCTTGGGCCGAGACTCATGTCCCGGCAATATCGTCAGTTCACATTCCAGGTGTAGAGAATTTGCAGGCCGATTACCTGAGCCGCCAGACCCTGAACCAGGGGGAATGGTCCCTACACCCGGAGGTATTTCAAATGCTGTGTGCGAAATGGGGATCTCCCGGATGTGGATCTGTTCGCGTCTCGGCTAAACCACAAGGTGGAAAGGTTCGTGGCAAGAACGCGCGATCCTCTGGCAGACGCCTCGGATGCATTGGTAGTGCCTTGGCATCAGTATCATCTGATGTATGCCTTTCCTCCGATTCAGTTGTTGTCCAGGTTCCTTCGCAGGTTGGCCTCGGAACCAACATTGGTGATGACTGGCCACACCGGTCCTGGTACGCGGACATCATTCACCTGGCCGTCGAGCCTCCATGGCGGCTGCCAATGCGCGAAGATCTACTGCCTCAGGGACCGATCTTCCATTCTGCTTTACAGTCGCTGGCTTTAACGGCATGGCTGTTGAAAGCCAGGTCCTGAGGGACAGGGGTGTCTCCTCGGAGGTCATTCCTACCTTAATTAAGGCTAGAAAAGCATCATCTGGTAAGATTTATTACCGTACATGGAAAGCTTATTTTGCCTGGTGTGAGTCCAGGGGCTTCTCTCCTCATTCGTACTCGGTGGCGAGAGTGATGGCTTTCCTTCAATCTGGTGTGGACCAGCGCTTTGCGTTGGCCACGATTAAGGGCCAAGTATCTGCACTGGCTGTCCTTTTCCAGCGCCCAGTGGTGTCTAATTCTTTGATCCGCACCTTCATTCAAGGTGTGCGGCACTTGGCTCCTCCTCGAAGGGAGCCCTTACCTCCATGGGACTTGAACTTGGTTCTGTCCGTGTTACAACGTTCCCCGTTTGAAAACATCAGGGAAATCTCGTTGTCTCTGCTGTCAAAGAAAGTTGCCTTTCTTGTGGCGATCACTTCTGCTCACAGAGGGTCGGAGTTAGCAGCCTTGTCTTGCCGCTCCCCTTACCTGGTGGTTCATAGGGATAAGGTGGTCTTGTGACCTAACCCATCCTTACTTCCAAAGGTGGTTTCTGATTTTCACCTTAATGAGGACATCATTTTGCCTTCGCTCTGTGCGAAGCCTAAACATCCTAAGGAGGTTGCTTTGCATTCCTTGGATGTTGTCAGAGCGATCAGGGTTTACCTGTCGTCGACTGAATCCTTTCGAAAGTCGGATTCTCTCTTTGTCCTTCCTGAGGGACCTCGGAACGGAAGGGTATGGCTGCGTCTGCGGCGACCATTTCAAAATGGATCAGACAGACAATTGTTCAGGCCTATTTGTTGAAGGAACGGGTTCCGCCCTTCCCTGTCAAGGCGCACTCTACCGGAGCGGTGAGTACGTCCTGGGCTCTCCGGCATCAGGCTTCAGTGGCCTAGGTGTGTAAGGCTGCGACTTGGTCGTCAGTGCACACCTTTTCAAAATTTGACAAAACTGATGTTCTGGCATCGGCGGATGCCTCTTTTGGCCGCAAAGTTCTCTGTGCGGCAGTGCCGTAAGGGAACCCTGGTTTATTTCGGGTCCCTGGCTGTTGGGGTTGTTCACCCCCTTTTGGTTATTTGCTTTCCTGGGTTGTTGCTCCTGTTGAGCCTTTTTTGTTACCCAGAGGATTACCTTTTCTGTTCATGTAAGGTTCCTTTCTCTGATGTGGGTACTGTGTTGCCTTTTCTGACGGATTCGTCTTCCCACCCCTCATGTCTACACTGCTTTGGGACATCCCCATTGGTGAAGACTTTATGAGTGGGCGGTGACTGTCGGAGGACGTAAGAGAAAACGGAATTTTTGTAAAATCTTACCGTAAAATTCCTTTCTCTTTGAGTCCTCCGACAGTCGCCGCCCCGCCCCTCTTTTGGGGTTCTTATACACTTAACTGCTTGCTACCAAACTGAGTTGGGATGGCTGATGCAGGGGGTATTGGACCAGTGGGACAGCCCCTATAGGTGTGTCTATGTAAATGCTTTGTTTTTTTAACAAGTCTTATGCCTAGTTACTCCTGTGGAGATGAAGTCAATACCCCATTGGTGAAGACTGTATGAGTGGGCGGCGACTGTCGGAGGACTCGGAGAAAGGAATTTTACGGTAAGATTTTACAAAAATTCTGTTTTTTTCCCACAATTAGAGCTTTTTTTTGGTAATATTTTATCACTTCTACGACTTTTGTTTTTTGCACTATAAACAAGAAAAGAGCGACCATTTTTAAAAAAAAAAAAATATTTACTTTCTGCTATACAACCCAGCCAATAAAAAAAAAAACGTAAAAGCTTAAATTTCTTCATCCGTGAAGACCAATTTGTATTCTGCTACATATTTTTGGTAAAAAAAATCCCAAAAAGTGTATACTGATTGGTTTGCGCAAAAGTTTTAGCATCTACAAACTATGGGATAGATTTATGGAATTTTTTTTTTTATTGTTTTTATTAGTAATGTAATAATTATTAATTCCTGTCCCAGGAACTGTAGTGCATCAGACTGGAAAATAAATGGAAATAGAGATAAGAATAGAAACCATACCAGGGGTTCTAACCCTTTCATATGCAATCCAACACACATTTTTGGCCGGAGCTTTACTTAAAAAAAAAAAAAAAAAAACAGAAAATCCTCCCGATTGACCTGATTGACTCTTTGATTCATTGTGAGTTTTGCTCCGCACCTTGCTGGGTAAACTCCCACTGTGTTTTCATTAAACCTGTGTATAAACTGCTTCTATTAAGTATTCATGTCTGAGTGCTTGCCTTCAATTTATTTACACATCATAATTCATAGGGTGCTGTCAAATGAAGATGCTCTCCAATCTCAGGATAATTAAATCTCATTATGTGTGATTATAGGCACTTTACGTGGGTTTGCAGACTTCCATTTACTTTAGGGCGTTTAAAATTAATAAAAAGCAGATTGCTGCTGTTTAAAATGCTACATTACTCTGGCCCGTACCTCCATAACACAGATCATTAATACATACCACCGAGCAACATTTTCCTTTAACTGCCTCTCTGACATTATCCCTTCCAGGCTGTCTTGTATTATAGTGATGTCTCGGCGGACAAGGTTTAGGAAGCAGTAAAATGTGCCTGCATGAGAAGCTGCATATCATGCAATTGCCAAAAGAGTCATATCTAATATTATTACCGTTTTTACAGTCACTTGTTATTACTGTACTTTTGGAAGAACGTAATTTAGTGGGGCAGATAAATGTGAGATCTCGATATTTAAACAATATAAATAATAAGTCAGTCCTTTTTTAAATCTGCCTCTTCTGAGTATGCATTCCTGCTTGGCTTGGGTTGGTAATATTCGGCTCAGTAATTCCATTTCATTTTGATGGCACAGGCTGTGAGACGTAACGCCAGGCAGACAGCTATATGGAAAGCTGAAATAAGTGATTGTGAATTGGTTTTACTTGGCCACGTTATCTGGAATTCTTTGCACAGCAAGGAAGCACTGAAATATGAATATTTTAATATTTACCACTTGCAGCCAGCAGGTGGCAAGTGGGAGGTTGGCACTCCTAGTTTTAAAAGGGTAATTTTCTGCTATGACATAGCTAGCTTGTATTGTGCATGAAAGATCTCTCAAAGTGAATTACTGGTCAGTACACTTGTGTAATTACCTCCCCTTTTCTCTCCCTCCATTTGTCCAGAAGTATTTTATAAAGAAAGAAAGAAATTCCCTTCTTTACTTATTGTCTCCCTGCTTCTATGCTCCTCCCCTCTCACAAGCCCAATTTGGGGATGATTCAATTGCTGAACGGTGGCAGTTCTCAGCCAAAAACACCCCCTCTGTAGAGAGCACACCAAAGTCATCCATAGGGGAGTCCCAGAAGAATCCCCACAGCCAAAACTCAACTGTGAGCCCAGTGGCGTAGCGTGGGTTGTCAGCACCCGGGGCAAGGCAAGTAATTTGCGCCCCCTAACCCGTGAGATTTTAGCACTCGAGTCTCTTCCACTAGATTAGTTAAAGAAACCCTTACCCCCTAAGCACATGTATTGTTTGTTATGAAAATACTGATGTAATTAAAGTAAAATGCATCTAAATACAAGTTTGAATGACCAGTGTGCCCCCTTTCAATGCAGAGAGACCAGCGTGCCCCCTTTCAATGCAGAGAGACCAGCGTGCCCCCTTTCAATGCAGAGAGACCAGCGTGCCCCCTTTCAATGCAGACAGACCAGCGCGCCCCCTTTCAATGCAGACAGACCAGCGTGCCCCCTTTCAATGCAGACAGACCAGCGTGCCCCCTTTCAATGCAGACAGACCAGCGTGCCCCCTTTCAATGCAGACAGACCAGCGTGCCCCCTTTCAATGCAGACAGACCAGCGTGCCCCCTTTCAGTGCAGACAGACCAGCGTGCCCCCTTTCAGTGCAGACAGACCAGCGTGCCCCCACTCAATGCAGACAGACCAGCGTGCCCCCACTCAATGCAGAATGACCAGCGTGCCCCCACTCAATGCAGAATGACCAGCGTGCCCCCACTCAATGCAGAATGACCAGCGTGCCCCCTTTCAATGCAGAATGACCAGCGTGCCCCCTTTCAATACAGAATGACCAGCGTGCCCCCATTCAATGCAGACAGACCAGCGTGCCCCCATTCAATGCAGACAGACCAGCGTGCCCCCATTCAATGCAGACAGACCAGCGTGCCCCCTTTCAATGCAGACAGACCAGCGTGCCCCCTTTCAATGCAGACAGACCAGCGTGCCCCCTTTCAATGCAGACAGACCAGCGTGCCTCCATTCAATGCAGACAGACCAACGTGCCCCCTATCAATGCAGAAAGAGCAGCGTGCCCTCCTATCAATGCAGACAGACCAGCGTGCCCCCTTTCAATGCAGAGAGACTTACCTGCAGCGGCGGCTTATCCTCAGTCCCCAGCGTCTCCTCGAGTCCTCCCGCCTCCTCTTCGGCCAATGGCATGCGTTCGCTTTTCGGCCAATCAGGAAGCGGGTCTCGGACCTGATTCCTGATTGGCCAGGAGGAGGATCCGTGTGACAATAGCAAATTTTAATTCGCGATTGTCACACAATGGGTGGGCTCGGGGCACACTGCTCTGCGCCCTGGGTCTACCCTTTTTTGAAGCCTATTAGAGCCTCTGGCTCTAATCAGGTGATTTAAAAAAAAAAAAAACCCACTCTGTGACAGCGCCAGGCTGCTGACTCACTCGCTGCTAAACTGACTGAGCAGTGAGGAGAGGCAGCATAGGCGGGGCTTGGCTTGCAACGCCACCCCACCCTACACTAATGGACAGGTGAGGCACAGTCCAGCTCCGCCCCGACCAGCCATTTTCAGCCATAGGGTGGCCGCGCTGGACATCTCCCAGCCTAAAGATGGAGGCAGCCGCAGACATTGTGTGAACTGTGTATGTCAGAGTCAGACAGACAGAGTGACACTGCGGATGCGCCCCCCCCCCCCAGATGTTGCGCCCGGTGTGGCTGGCCCCCCTTCCACCCCCCACGCTACGCCACTGTGTGAGCCCGCCTTTTTTTTTTGTAAGGGTTTAGCTTGCACGCCAGGCAGACAGCTATATGGAAAGCTGAAATAAGTGATTGTGAATTGGTTTTACTTGCACAATCGGAATACTTTGCACAGCAAGGAAGCACTGAAATATGAATATTTTAATATTTTTTCCACTTGCAGCCAGCAGGTGGCAAGTGGGAGGTTGGCACTCCTAGTTTTAAAAGGGTAATTTTCTGCTATGACATAGCTAGCTTGTATTGTGCATGAAAGATCTCTCAAAGTGAATTACTGGTCAGTACACTTGTGTAATTACCTCCCCTTTTCTCTCTCTCCATTTGTCCAGAAGTATTTTAGAAAGAAAGAAAGAAATTCCCTTCTTTACTTATTGTCTCCCTGCTTCTATGCTCCTCCCCTCTCACAAGCCCAATTTGTGGATGATTCAATTGCTGAACGGTGGCAGTTCTCAGCCAAAAACACCCCCTCTGTAGAGAGCACACCAAAGTCATCCATAGGTGAGTCCTAGAAGAATCCCCACAGCCAAAACTCAACTGTGAGCCCGTTTTTTTTTGTAAGGGTTTAGCTTGCACGTCCCCCCACTGCATTCCTAGTGATGCATAGAGCTAGAGAAAAGCACCATCGATGAAGACTCGTTAACTGCAAGGTCAGACAAGGGTGAGGGGAGGGGGAGCGCCGCTGTTGACCATGCTAGCTTGGTATAAACACAACATAGAATTTTGGCCCATAGGGTGCAGGTGTTACATTCAGTAAGTGAGAAGACCTCCCTAAACCAAATAGCAGGATATCTGACTATACTGAATCGATCAGAGGAGGAACATACCACCCATTGCTGTTAGCACTGCAGAGGTGTACCCAAGGATAGGCAGTGGCAGGAAATGCTGTTTTGGGGAGGAGGAAGCCTCTCCTGCCTGTTCACTGCTGGAACAACTCCTGCATTATGCAGAACTGAGCTATCAAATCCCAACCATGACACTACCTGCCTGGAGTTTGCATGTTCTCCCTGTGCCTGCGTGGGTTTACTCTGGGTACTCCGGTTTCCTCCCACACTCCCACAAAGACATGCTGGTAGGTTAATTGGATCCTGTATAAAATTGGCCCTACTATGTATGTATGAATGTGAGTTAGGGACCTTAGATTGTAAGCTCCTTGAGGGCAGGGACTCATGTGAATGTGCAATGTATATGTAAAAGCGCTGCGTAAATTGAGAGCGCTATATAAGTACCTGAAATAAGTAATAATCAAATTGACAGCTCAGAACTGCAGGTTACACTGGAGCTCTGCTGTCAGTGTGAAGGTTGCCTCTCTGTAGCAGGAGCTTGCACTTTGTACTTCTCTTAAACAACTTTGGTTCTCAAATAGAAGATGTTTGATTATCCTTGGATGGTAAGGTAGTAACCCTAGGGCCAGCAGCTGTCCTTTCTGTACTCGTGCTGTATATCAAGTCCTATACATCTTGGCACCATGGGGGCAGGGCACTGCTTGGCAACTTCTCCTTGAAAGGCAGAGGACCAGGTCCCAGCATTGCTTAGACCCATCTGGAGTTTCAGTCTCCCTGAGCAGTCATCAAGTTCAGAACTAGTGCTAGGCTTTCTTATTGGAAAGCTTAGTATGCTCTGAAGATTATCATAGAAGGACTTGATATTAAATGTTCACTTACAATATATGGATGTTTTCATAACAGTAGAAGATATTAGTTTAAGTCCCGGTTCACACTACCGCGACCATAAGTCGCCCCATGTCGGAGCAACTTTTTACCGAGATTTTACTTTACACGACTTCAGCGCGACTTGTGAATTATTTTGCGTGACTTATATGACAGACGACTTTGTATTTGGCCAATCAGAATATGATGTGTTGTGAACTAATTCCCCTTTTCTGTTTTTTTTTTTTTTTTACTCATTTCCTCATTGCCCACCAGTGCCACGTATCAGTGTCCACCAGTGCCACTGCCCACCAGTGCCACGTATTAGTGTCCACCAGTGCCACTGCCCACCAGTGCCACGTATTAGTGTCCGCCAGTGCCACTGCCCACCAGTGCCACGTATTAGTGTCCGCCAGTGCCACTGCCCACCAGTGCCACGTATTAGTGTCCACCAGTGCCACTGCCCACCAGTGCCACGTATTAGTGTCCACCAGTGCCACTGCCCACCAGTGCCACATATCAGTGTCCACCAGTGCCACATATCAGTGTCCACCAGTGCCACTGCCCACCAGTGCCACGTATGTGTCCACCAGTGCCACATATCAGTGTCCACCAGTGCCACGTATCAGTGCCACAAATCAGTGTCCACCAGTGCCACGAATCAGTGTCCACCAGTGCCACGAATCAGTGTCCACCAGTGCCACTAATCTGTGTCCACCAGTGCCACTCACACAGACCAAGCAGAGATAATGGAATATATATACCATTACATACATATATATGTAATATATACCATATAGGCATGGCTGCAATGTGGGGAATGCCTGGCTAATCTCTTTCTTCTTCCTGGAAAGTCTGATAACAAGTCGCTTCACTTAAGATAAGGAGGCGACTCCCATTGAAGTATATGGGACAAGTCGGATCACAGGTCACCTCAAAGTAGTACAGGACCCTTTTCTGAAGTCGGAGCGACTTCAATAGTGCCAATTAAGACGGCACTGATTGATTAACATTGCTTTTGTTATGTCAAGCGACTTGGGGAGACTTGAGGGCACACAAGTCGCCTCACAAGTCGCGCTAGTGTGAATGGGCTCTAAGTCCTGGTTCACACTGCCGCGACTGGTCAGCCTAACAAGTCGCGGTCCATTCTGTGCTACGGGAACCGTTCCTAATAGGAGCGACTCAAGTCGCTCCGACTTAGAAAATAGTTCCTGTACTACTTCGGGTGACATTGGAGCGATTTGCATTGACTTCCATTATGTGAAGTCCGTGCAAGTCGCGCCGAAGTCGCGGTGAACGCGACTTAACAGGTGGCCCCCGAAGTCGGATCGCCATAGTGTGAACCGACACTAAACTGCGCCGACCTTCAGAAAAAATACAAATTAAAAGAGTAAAGTCAGAAGATTTTTATCTTAATGCATTCTATGCATTAAGATAAAAAAAAAAACCTTTTGGGTGTAGCAGCACCCCCTAATACTTACCTGAGCCCTATCTTTGTGCAGCAATGTCCACAAGTCTCTGGGCCTTCCGGGACCCTCTCTCTCCTGATTGGCTGAGACAGTCGCTGTGCCATTGGCTCTGGCGGTAATAATTTAAAGTCATTTAGCCAATCAGGAGAGAGGGAGGGGCGGGGCCGAACAGTAGCTCCTTGTCTGAAAGGACACACTCCTTCCTTCCCTCTACCCGGCGACACCTGCTATGCTGGTCCTGGGCTCAGGGATGGGCAAGTGGAGCCCGGAATACATAGCGGGGAGGCACGTGCAGGGTGTGGGGGACATTTGGCTGCCCAGGCACCAGGCGCAAGCCCTATATTACATATTTGTGCAACTGTTTATCAATTCCATATTTTCAGGAAAAAATACACTAAAATGTGTCTAGTAAATTGAAACCAAATATGTCAAGTTTAACCACTTCCCGCCCGCCCTATAGCAGATTGACGGCGGGAATGTGGTTGTATTATCCTGACCGGACGTCATATGACGGCGGCAGGATAATACAGCTCTGCGCGAGCTCCGATCGGCGGCTCCCCTGACGGGGGGGGGTCAGCACTGGTAATCAGATCATTGATTACCAGTGCAGACCCCTGGGGGGGGGGGTGCCACTAGAACCACCAGGGATGCCCACCATGACCCCAGGGATGCCCGATATGGCCACTAGGGATGGAGCCCCCCAATTGCCCTCCCCATCAGTGCTGCCCGCCAGTGCCCTCCCTATCAGTGCTGCCCACCAGTACCCATCATTGCCATCTATCAGTGACGCCCACCAGTGCCCATTATTGCCCACCAGTGCCGCCTATCAGTGCCCATTAGTGCCCATCAGTGCCGCCTGTCAGTGCCGCCTTTCAGTGCCCACCAATGCTGCATATCAGGGACACCCCATCAGTGCCACCCCATCAGTGCCTGTCAGTGCAGTCTCATCAGTGCTCATCAGTGCAGGAAAAAAACTTATTTATTTACAAAATTGTATAACATAAACAAAACTTTTTTTTTTTTCAAACTTTTCGGTCTTTTTTTATTTGTTTAGCAAAAAGGAAAAAACCCAGAGGTGATCAAATACCACCAAAAGAAAGCTCTATTTGTGGGGGGAAAATGACATAAATTTGGTATAGGTACAGTGTTGCATGACCACGCAATTGTCATACAAAATGCAACAGCGCTAAAAGGGAAAAATTGGCCTGGGCAGGAAGGGGGTGAAAGTGCCCAGTATTGAAGTGGTTAAAAACTGCATGCACCCTCGCAGTACTCCAAATTTTCAGTAAGTGAAACATTGAATGCCTTTACAGCTCCTCAGTACAGAGTTAACTATAGATGAGGGATCCAGACTTTACTCTAAACTTTGCCATACGCAATGACAAATCACAGCTGTGGCACAATTGTTTGCGCTCCACACGGGCGTTAGCAGGAGCAGCCCTGAGCTTGGTTTACTAGAAGAATCGGTGGACAGAGGATTTCAACTAATGCCACAGCCAGCAGCACAAGAGACACTTCACATTGATTAGAATCCCTTGTGCTGATTATATTTTACTAAACTTGGGCTTTATGGAACCCTGTTTATAGTAAATGTGCTGCCAGCGCACCCCAGCACTGTCCGTACCGCACCTGATCCTTTTTCAGGGACACAAAGCATGGTAGTGCATTGCCTTGCAATGAAGAGATGGTTTGTTTCTTTTAGTCCCGGTTCACATTAGTGCGATGACAGAAATCGCATGTGATTCGGAGCACACTGCTCTGAAAATCACATGGCGATGACTGTGCGATGCGAATTCAGCCATACAGATTGTATGCCTGAATTCGCATCGCATTCGGACGCAACTCACACAGGACCCTTTTTTGGGTCCACAGCAGAATCGGATTGCATGGGGGTTCACACCTATGCGATCTTATTCATGTCCGAACTGACAGTTCGCACTGCGATATGCAAACTAATCTGGGGGTGTCGTTAACTTTGTATTGACAACCCCAGTGATTCGCATGTGGCAGTGTGAACTGCCTGCGAATTGAATGCGATGAGGGAACCGGCAGTGGATTCACAGGGTTCCCGCATCGCATATATATGAACCGCCACTAAGTGTGTTGGGATGCAATTCGAAGTGAACGGCATGTCGGTGCACAAATGCATGTATGGTGTGCAGTACTGCCCAACACCGCAATGCTACAGTAGTGTGCTGCAAAACATTTTATTTATTTTTACATGTATGTGAGAAGTGTCATAATTGGTGTGGGGGGTGTGGTTGTTAATTTTTTTTTTTCTCTTACGTCCTCCGACAGTCGCCGCCTCTTCATATTCGTCACATATGGGGTATTAGACTTTGCTCCGAAGGAGTAGCTAGGCAACAGAATATGTTAACAATAAAGCTTTAACATATCCCACCCTCAAGGGGTGGTCCCCTCAGTCAATACCCTCCTACTTCCTGCAACCATATCTCAGTTTTTATGTCTAGCTTGTCAGGAGTGGCTGGCTCTCTCTGTGCTGGGACTTTTTGTCCCAGACTCTTTCTTCTTTTTAATATTTTGTTTGAGTTTTTTTCTCTACCTTTACTTAGCTGTTATTTTGGTCAGCATTAGTTAGTTCTTCGGACGAAGAGGATCATGCGGACTGGGTCTCGGGCTGATCCCCCTGATCGCAGGTCGTGGGTCAGTGGCTTCCCAGTCTGCCATCGAGCGTTCAGCCAGGTAACGCTCCTGGCACAGTGAACGACCCATCCCTGTTCGGTGCAGGGATGTTTGGTGAGGTGGCTACCTCACCGGACGCTGTGCGGTTTCTTAACCGCCATTGTGTGCGTCTTGAATTGCGACTCTCCCTGCCTCATGTGCAGCGGCTTGTTCGCCTGTGCGGGTTCCCCACGCCATGTGAGGTAAGTGTATCTATGTGGGGACCTGTCTGTCTGGGGGGGGTCTCAGTCTGGGACTGTGTAACCTGCCTTTATTCACACTGCTTGTCTCCCTATCTCTCGGCTGCATGCTGTGGGCTGCAAGGGGGGGGGGGGGGAGCTGTGTGACACTGTGTGTGTCAGGCTGGGCAGTGTGGGAAGCTGTGTGCTGTGGGGCATGTTTTTATGGCATGTTGGGGCATATACAGCGATCGCTGCGGCGATCTAACATGTATCCATATAATGGGATAAGCTTGTGTGTGTTTTTATGCACTATGGAGCGGCGATTTCGGCGCCAAACGACGCCATTTTACCGGCGCCCGCTCCGGCCGCATGGTTTGCATGCACGGCGGCCATTTTCTTGTAGCCTCCATAGGCTTACATAGAGCGCCCTGGCAGCATCACTTCCTCCTTCCTGGAACACCGATCGAGGCAGCAGCAGCGGCGGGGTCTCCTCAGGTTTTATCCTTCTATTCCTATTTGCCATTGCCTGTATTCAGTCTGTATATTCCCTGTGGGGGTCTCATTGTGCCTGAGTGTGGTGCGGTGGGCTGCGCTTGCCGCGCTTGCTGAAAGGGGGCAGTTTACCCTTGGTTGTCTGGCATACAGGGGCAATGGATTCTCAGGAGGGCAAGTTTCCCACAGTATTGGTGGAAAGCCAGGGGACCGCTGTTTCCCCCCCAGGGGGGGATTTAGCCACTATTGTGGCTGGCCTTGCTGCCCAGGTGCAAATGCTGGTGGCTGCTCAATCTACTAAACGGCCCAGAGTTGCTCTGTCCTCTGATTCTGAGGGTGAAGGTGATGGGGCTGTTCTAGCAGGGACCCCTTTATCGGGGTCCCGCTCCTCTCTTGATCTAGTGGGGTCTGAGGTGGAGGCTGAAGTTGAGGGGGTCGATAATTCTCCCCCTGGCTCGCCTGAAGAGCTTGCAATCATGGATGAGTTGATTGCTTCCATTAAGCAGACGCTGCGTTTGCAGGACGAAGTGTGTCCTCCCGCTGCCTTGGCGGCTTATGGGACGCAGAGAAAACGCAGGACACCGCAGGTTTTTCCCTGCAATGCTGATTTTCAGCGCGCTGTTAAGGATCAATGGCGCGATCTGCGCAAACCTTTTGCGGTACCAAGTAAATTCAAGCTGCGTTATCCTTTCTCGCCTGCCACTGATGAACGGTGGTGTGTGCCTCCACCAGTGGATCATGCAATTGCGGTTTTGAACAAAGCCGCTGCGATTCCTGCAGAGGGTTCCCCTGTTTTCCGTGATGCCACGGATAGGAGACTGGAGTCTCTTGCCCGTCATACTTATTCTGTTACGGGTTCTATGCTTAAGGCTCTGTTTGCTTCTCTCATGGCGGCCCAGGCGATCGCAAGTTGGACGCAGATGCTTAGGCGCGTCCTAGTGGCCGATTCGGCCTCGGCGGCGACCCTGGATATGGTGGATCAGATCCACCAGGGTGTCATGTATCTGTGTGATGCGGACCTGGACCTGATTCCGTTGGCTGCACGTGTGCACAGCGTGGCGGTGTTGTCTCGCCGCCTGGTTTGGTTGAAATGTTGGTCGGTGGACCAATCTTCACGTAAAACCTTAGCCAATCTGCCTTATGATGGGTCTCGCCTTTTTGGGGAGTCCCTGGATGTGTTGATTAAGGGGATCACCGGGGGTAAGAGCACTCTCTTGCCCCATTTCCCCAAGGCTAAGGGGGCTTCTGGGAAGAAGCATGCGAATTTTCGGCCCCCTCAGGGGTCCTTTCGTGCCTTTCGGCCGCACTACAAGGGCAAACCGTTCAAAGGCCAAGGCTCTCAGAAGAAGCCCTGGTCTGGGAAACAGAAGTCCGGCCAATCCGGACCTGCGGCCCATAACAGTTCGGCCTGAAGGGGCGCCCTCACCCAGTTTTGGGGTGGGGGGACACTTGCTCGGTTTTCTTCAGCCCTGGTTGGCCCGTGTGCGGGACAGATGGGTTCTGGAAATCGTTCGATCTGGTTACAAGATCGAGTTTCTCTCTCGGCCGGAGAGCAGATTTTTTCCCTCAAATCTACAACTGTCTCCAGAGCGCCTGCGGGATCTGCACCTGGCGGTGCGGGACCTGAGGGCTCAGGGTGTGGTGGTTCCGGTGCCTCATCGGGACAGATTTCGGGGGTTTTATTCCAATCTGTTCACCGTGCCCAGGAAGGAGGGCAAGGTTCGTCCGATTCTGGACTTGAAAGCTCTGAACCGCTCTGTGCGGGTTCGCAAGTTCCGCATGGAGTCCCTGCGCTCGGTGGTGGCTGCCCTGGTTCCGGGGGAATTCATGGCCTCCATCGATTTGAAGGATGCGTACCTTCACATCCCCATATTCGAGGGGCATCAGAGATACCTTCGATTTGCCATTGCGGAGGATCACTACCAGTTCGTGGCGTTGCCCTTTGGGCTCGCCTCGGCTCCGCGGGTCTTCACCAAGGTGCTTGCACCGGTTCTGGCATTATTGAGGGCCCAGGGCATTTCTGTCCTGGGGTATCTGGACGACATTCTGATTCGGTCTGCGACCAGTCAGGGTCTGGAGAAGGACCTGTCTGTCACAATGCAAACTCTGCAGGAGTTCGGTTGGACGATAAATGTTCCAAAGTCGACACTGAGTCCGTCGGTTCGTCTTCCCTATCTGGGAATGATACTGGACTCGGTGCAGGCGAAGGTCTTCCTGCCGGAAGACAAGCTCAGGACTCTTCAGGAGGAAGTCAGGTTCCTCAGGGACGTTCCACACTCGTCTCTGCGGACGTGTATGAGATGTCTGGGATTGATGGTCTCGGCCTTCGAGGCGATTCCTTTCGCTCAGTTTCACACGCGGGGTCTCCAGGCGGAGATCCTGTCCAAGTGGGACGGGCGACCTCAATCTCTGGATCTTCAGATCTCGTTGAGTCGTCGCACCAGGGAAAACCTTCTGTGGTGGCTCCAGTCCCCGTTGGTGTCCGGGGGCAAGTCGTTTCGTCCGATCTCGTGGACGATAATCACTACGGATGCCAGCCTGTCGGGCTGGGGTGGTGTTCTGGGCGTTCTGTCCGCCCAGGGGACCTGGTCGGAGGGGGAGTCTTCCCTCCCGATCAACATTCTGGAATTACGTGCGATAAGGCTCTGTCTTCATCGCTGGACGGTCCGGCTGCAGGGCTGCCCGGTTCGGGTGCAGACGGACAATGCCACGGCAGTGGCATACATCAACCACCAAGGGGGCACCAGGAGTGCCCGAGCGGCTCGAGAAGTGGCCGACATTCTGTCTTGGGCCGAGACTCATGTCCCGGCGATAACGGCGGTTCACATTCCGGGAGTGGAGAACTGGCAGGCGGACTATCTGAGTCGCCAGACCCTGGATCAGGGGGAATGGTCTCTCCATCCGGCTGCCTTCCAGATGTTGTGCGCGAAGTGGGGTCTTCCAGATGTGGACCTGTTCGCGTCTCGCCTCAACTACAAGGTGAAGAGGTTCGTGGCAAGGACGCGCGACCCTCGGGCAGACGCGTCGGACGCGTTAGTGGCCCCGTGGCATCAGTACAGGCTGATGTACGCTTTTCCACCGATTCAGTTGCTGTCCAGGTTCCTTCGCAGGTTACACTCGGAACGCAGCACGGTGATTCTTGTGGCACCGGACTGGCCTCGCCGGTCCTGGTACGCAGACCTCGTGAATCTGGCGGTCGACGCCCCCTGGCGTCTGCCTCTTCGAGACGATCTACTGTCTCAAGGACCGATTTACCATCCTGCTTTACAGTCGCTGGCTTTGACGGCCTGGCTGTTGAGACCGAGGTCCTGAAGGAGAAGGGTCTCTCTCCAGAGGTCGTTCATACCTTGATCAACGCGAGGAAGTCTTCCTCGGGAAAGGTTTATTACCGTACTTGGAAGGCCTATTTTGCCTGGTGTGAGTCCAGGGGGTTTTCACCCCGCACGTACTCGGTTTCCCGTGTGCTGTCTTTCCTTCAGACGGGTGTCGATCAGCGTTTGGCGCTGGCCACGATAAAGGGTCAGGTGTCTGCGCTGGCCGTTCTGTTTCAACGTCCCGTGGCTTCCAACTCCTTGGTTGGCACTTTTATTCAGGGTGTGCGACATCTGGTTCCTCCTAGGAGGGATCCTTTGCCCCCCTGGGACTTGAATCTAGTTCTTTCTGTGTTACAACGTGCTCCTTTTGAACAGATCAGGGAGATCTCGTTGTCTCTGTTGTCCAAAAAGGTCGCCTTTTTGGTGGCGATCACTTCGGCTCGCAGAGTGTCGGAACTGGCGGCTTTGTCCTGCAAGTCTCCGTACATGGTTGTTCATTTGGATAAGGTGGTCTTGCGACCTAATCCTTCTTTTCTGCCGAAACGAGTTTCGGAATTCCATCTTAACGAGGATATTGTTTTGCCTTCGTTGTGCACGAAGCCTAAACATCCAAAGGAGGTGAGATTGCACTCTCTGGATGTTGTTCGGGCGATTAGGGTTTACCTTAAATCGACTGAGTCTTTTCGTAAGACGGACTCCTTGTTTGTTCTTCCAGAGGGTCCTCGGAAGGGCATGGCGGCTTCGGCCTCTACCATCGCCAAATGGATCAGGCAGACCATTGAACAGGCCTATGCCTTGCAGGGGAAGGTTCCCCCTGTGCCTGTGAAGGCGCACTCTACTAGATCACTGAGTACGTCTTGGGCCTGCCGTCATGGGGCTTCTGTAGCCCAGGTGTGTAAGGCGGCGACCTGGTCGACCGTGCACACTTTCACAAAATTCTACAAAGTAGATGTTCAGGCATCGGCGGATGCTTCCTTTGGCCGCAAGGTTCTTAGTGCGGCTGTTCCATAGGGTCCCTTGTTGGGGACTCCTGGCTGTTGGGATATCTTTGTATTCCCTGGTTTTTTTGTCTTTTCCTGGGTTGTTGCTCCTGTTGAGCACTTATTTTTGCTGTTGCCCAGCTGGTTTCCTTCCTTTGGTAAGGTTCCTTTCTTTGAAGTGGAGACTGCGTTGCCTTTCGGCGCGGATGCGTTTCCCACCCCTCATGTTTGCACTGCTTTGGGACGTCCCCATATGTGACGAATATGAAGAGGCGGCGACTGTCGGAGGACGTAAGAGAAAACGGAATTTTTGTAAAATCTTACCTGTAAAATTCCTTTCTCTGAGTCCTCCGACAGTCGCCGCCCCCGCCCCTCTTTTGGGGTTTGAATGTATACTCTACTGCTATTCCACTAAAACTGAGATATGGTTGCAGGAAGTAGGAGGGTATTGACTGAGGGGACCACCCCTTGAGGGTGGGATATGTTAAAGCTTTATTGTTAACATATTCTGTTGCCTAGCTACTCCTTCGGAGCAAAGTCTAATACCCCATATGTGACGAATATGAAGAGGCGGCGACTGTCGGAGGACTCAGAGAAAGGAATTTTACAGGTAAGATTTTACAAAAATTCCGTGTTTTTCTGTATCGGTCTAGAGTCCAGCTTTAACCACTTAAGCCCCGGAAGATTTTACCCCCTTCCTGACCAGGCCCTATTTTGCGATTCGGCACTGTGTGATTTTAACGGACAATTTCGCGGTCGTGCGACGCTGTACCTAAACGAATTTTACGTCCTTTTTTTCACACAAACAGAGCTTTCTTTTGGTGGTATTTGATCACCTGTGCGATTTTTGATCATGCGCTATAAACAAAAAAAGAGCGACAATTTTGCAAAAATAACAATATTTTTCACATTTTTTTTATATGAAATTCCCCAAAAAAAATGTAAAAATCTAAATTTTTTAACATTTTTGGCCAATTTGTTTTCTGCTACATATGTTTGGTAAAAAAAATCGCAATTAGCGTATTTTGATTGGTTTGCGCAAAAGTTATTGCGTTTACTAACTAAGGGAAAGATTTTTTTTTTTTTTTTTTTTGCGGGACTACGACATTGCAGCGGACAGATCGGACCCTTGACTGACATTTTTCACATTTTTGGGGTTACCAGTGACATTACTACAGTAATCAGTGCTATACATATGCACTGTTACTGTAAAAATGACACTGGCAGGGAAGGGGTTAACTTTATTGGAGAAGGAGGGGTTAAGTGTGTCCCTAGGGGCGTGCTTCTAACTGTTATGGGATGTGGCTTGTTGTGTAACTACATATATATACGATCCTGCATAGCACGACTGTATGATCTCTGCACTTACACAATGGAGAATGACAGGTGGCTTTGTTTACATTAGCCGCCTGCCTTTCTCCCGGTGTAACTGACAATCGCGAGTGACCGGCGGACATCAGGTCCGCCGGGCACACACGCCGAGGGTGTCCGTGAATGAGTGGGGGCGGGAGCGCGCCTCTGGCGGTGCGCGCTTGCCCCCTATTGGCTCACAGGCGAGTGACGTACCCATACATCACTTTGCCTGCTCGGGGCTGACCGCCGCAGTATATGTACTTGCGGCGGTCGGCAAGCGGTTAAGGCATGCTGAATTAGTTTTTTAGCCAATGCTTTGGTAGGCCATTTTAGCTTACTTTAGGTACTATTTAACTCTTTAGGTCATATTGCACCTTTGATGAATAAGATCCATTGACTGTTTTCATCATGTTATGTGGAATATTCCGTGCTGTGCTCTCCTGCTCTGTACTCATATTTCACAGCGATCCCCCATACCCAGCATCCTGCGCTGAGCTCGCTCGCTCTCCCCCTCTCGTACTTTGTGATTAAGGCCCCGCATGATTTGACTGGGACTAGGCAATCTATCTCAGCCCTCTTAGCTTTTTCTGGAATCCCAGCAGGCCGGCATTCATATTCTGATGTATTTAGCTGCATTACAATGCAGGTAGCGTTGGATGCTTTGTGTTGTTTTTTCCGTGCCTTTTCCTCTCTGGTCCCTGTGGTGCTGTTCAAGAGCCTTACATAAATGTTCCTGCCTAGTTACTGCCAGATTTACAAAGACGATTGCTACTGTTTAGAAAATAGGCCGGCAATTCACCTTTTACGTCTTGTTTTCACATTTTGATTGCACTTTTTTTCGGCTGCGCTGTGCGAGGTTAAAGGAAGCCTGTCAGGAGGAAAACGCGGGGGGATGCTGTTGCTAGTCTGAAAATGCAAGTGACCTGGCTGCCATGCTAATCCTGTGGGTTCCTCAATATACAGAGTTCTCATCTTACATAGTAGTTGAGGTTGAATAAAGAGAACAGTCCATCCAGTTCAACCTGTGTAGGTGTGTGTGGACGTATTAACTTCACATACCCCTGAATGTCATGATCTTGGAGATGTATGCCAAGAGTCTTTTTAAAAGTAGCCATACTGCCCGCAGTTACTACCATTTGTGGAAGAGTTCCACAATCTTATTGACCTCACTGTAAAAAAACCCCTTGTGTAGCCTGAGCTTAAATCGCTTCTCCTCCGGTCGCATTGTAGGCCTCGTGTCCTCTTAATTCCTTGCGACTAAATCGTTTTTTTTCTATGCTGAGATCACCGTTGAGGTATTTGTAAATCGCTATCATGTCCCCTCTCAGGCGTTTCTTCTCTAGGGAGCATAAATAAAGCGCTTGTGAAAGCTCCTCCTAATTTAGGTCCTCCAATCCCCTAACTAGCTTAGTTGCCCTTATCTCAGTGGCTATGTACTATACTTGTTCTGGGTTTATCACTCAGTGTTCAAGTCAGAGAATTCAATTAAAGCGGAACTTCCGTGTTATGTCCCCCCCCCCCCTCCTTTACCAAGGCTGTGATGTCATCATGGCTCCAGCCAATCACACAGTCCGAGCACGTGAACCCGGAGGAAAGCCTGGGGGAAAGATGTCAGCCCTCTCAGTGGCGACAACGCGCCACGGGAGGGCTTCGTTCTAGGGTAAGTATTCCATAGTGTGCTAGTATGCATTGTATACTAGCACATTATACATAAGCCCCGTACACACGCAACGATTGTCGGCCGACCGATCGTCCGTCTTTTGTCCAGAGTGGTGTTTTGTTGGTTGGAATGTGCCTAGACTGCACACGAATTTTCTCGCCCAACAAAATTCTACTTCAGAAGTGATTGTCATATGTTGGTTTGCTTTCTTTGTGTTCTTTCTTCTCTGAGCATGCCCAGACTTGCTACTTAGATTTTTCCGTGTCGAAAACTGTACTGACTGCACGAAAATCGGCCGTGTTTTGATGGCGGACAAAAATGTTATAGCCTGCACACCAGATTTTTTTTTCGGCCGAAAAGTCGGAGTTGGTTGTCGGAAACATCATACTAACAAGCCGAAAATCGGCAGATCGGTCGTTGGACGAAAATTCCCTGCCGATTTTCGATGCGTGTGTACGAGGCTTTAGTCATATGCAGTTGGACTTGTTACGTAACGTTGAAGACGTTTCGTAGCTTCTCCAAGCCACTTCATTTCCAAAACCAAAGCTGAAACATCCTCAAGTCCAGTTGAATGTGACTAACTTACTAGATATTCCATGACTAAACCTTGATAAATGAGAACCTTCAAAGACATGTTAGTCATTTTTGGGTGAAAACCCCAAAATGGGTGCTACAGAAGAAGCTGTTAAACTTCGTCATCATTACAGAGCAAGTCCAGTTGAATGTGACAAACTACTACTAGCTTAGAAGTTCTGCTCTGAGACTGTTTAGTAGATGACTTGAGTGCAGTATTGGAAGGAACTTACCATAGGCCAAATGGCCATTTGTACCTTGTGATATTATCTGAGAATAGGAATGGGTATTTCTTTTTTCCATGTGTTTGAGAGACCAATGAACAGGCTGCATGTTATCTGATCCCAGTCCACCTCACACACTATTGGCAACACACTATGTGACTTCATAGACTGTAATTTATTTTTTATATCTTTCCCCTTCTGTAGACCACTATTATAAGTTATGGGGCCATAGTTTAATTCTAAAAAAATACGCCCCAGATTGCAAAAAA
This sequence comes from Pelophylax lessonae, assembly GCF_965119305.1. Classification (NCBI taxonomy): domain Eukaryota; kingdom Metazoa; phylum Chordata; class Amphibia; order Anura; family Ranidae; genus Pelophylax; species Pelophylax lessonae. The sequence goes on from NC_138768.1 coordinate 66,959,620, forward strand.
ATATAAAAATAGTAAAACTTGCATCTCTAGCCCTAAATTGACCTACCTCTGCAGTTGTGTATTTCTTATCAAATTTACTTTGAAATACACGTAGCAGACTTACCTAAATCTGTCTTGATGTCTGACTTCTGCAATTGGCTGCTGAGCAGCTCTCAGACAGGCATATGTGATTTCTGGTGAAATGTTACAATTTGTTTTCTCTTTTATTCATTGATGGACACAGCTTCTGATTCTTCTTAACCAATGGGTTATACTGCCCCTACAGGAGTAGGACAGTAGGCAGGAAAAAGCTTGACTACGCCTATGGGCAGTCCCAGGGGGTAAACCCACTCTCAGCTATAGGCACTAATTTTTTTTTTTTTTTCTGCCTAGTTAGGAGTAAGGACCTAGTTCCTTGCTGGGATCTCTGGCCCGCCATATGTTCGCTATGGCTGGTTCGGCACTTAGGCCTGGTGTCTGACCGAGTGGGCTAAACTTTTACGCCGTGACCTGTAGGGAAAATAGCTCCCTTCAGAGTGATCAGACTTGTCTGGCTCATTGGACAATTCGTCTTCAGGGGTGTCTGGTACTAATTCATTCGGACAAGGCCATGGTCTGTGTCAATCACCAAGGGGGCACAAGAAGTGTCCTGGCCGCTCGGTAAGTAGCCGGCATTCTGAGGTGGGCTGGTGATTTGTTCCAGTCCTCTCAAACTCCTGCCACGACTCCTGTGCAGGATTGAGGCAGAAAGGATTCCGGTCATTCTAGTAGCTCCAGACTGTCCTCGCCGGTCTTGGTACTCTGGTACGGCTGGTCACTGATGCTCCATTGGGACTTCCTCTCAGGGAGGATCTGCTGTCCCAAGGACCAATCTTCCATCCTGCTTTAAAGTCGCTGGCTTTGACAACTTGGCTGTTGAACACCACGTGCTGTAGGATAGAGGTTTGTCTGAGTCGGTGATTCCTACGTTTTTGAAAGCTTGGAAATCCACTCATCTACTGTTGTACGTGGAAGACATACATTGCGTGGTGTGAGTCTCTTGGGGTTCATCCTCGCTCCTTCTCGGTGGATTGGATCTTAAACTTCCTTCAATGGGGGTTTATCAGCAATTGGCCTTGAGTACCATCAAGGGCCAGGTATTGGCTTTGGCGTTTTTTTTCCAACGACCTTTGGCCACACACTCCCTGGTGCATACCTTTTTCTTCAGAGTGTCCGACATTTGGTTCCTTCAGTGCAGGCTCTGTTGCTGCCCTGAGATCTTAATTTGGTGCATTCAGCTCTACAGAAGCCTCTCTTTGAAAATATTCAGGAGCTTTTTCTGCTTTTGCTGTCCTAGAAGGTTGCCTTTTTTGGGGGCTTTCACCTCTGCACGCAGGGTGTTGGAACTGACGGCGTTATCCTGTTGTTTTACCTTATGGTGATTCACAAGGATAAGGTGATGTTTCGCCCCTGTCTGTCATTCCTTCCTAAGGTGGTCTCTGACTTTCATTTGACTAAAGACATTGTGTTATCTTCCCTGTGTCCCAGGCCTAAACTCCCGAAGGAAATTGCTTTTCATGCCTTGAATGTGGTCCGGGCAATTAGGGTGTACCTGGCAGCTACAGAGTCTTTTAGGACTCTATTGTGCTCACGGATGGACCTTACAAAGGGTTGTCCGCTTCCTCTACGACCATTCCCAGATGGATCAGACAGACGGTGGCTCAGACCTGTTACATCAAGGGTCAGGTTTCTCCTTTCCCTGTCAAGGCGCCTAGTGCCTCCTGGGCTTTCTGTCGCCATGCGTCAGTGATGCCGGTTTGCTAGGCTGCCACCTGGTCGTCTGTGCACACTTTTACAAAGTTTTTATAAAGTGAATGTGTTGGCATCTCCGAATGCAAAAAGGTTTTGCAGACTGCTGTTTAGAGGACCTGGTCCTCTTTGAGGGTGTATTGTTTTTCAGGTGAGCTCCAGTTGTTTATGGTAGAGCTCTATGTTACCTGATTGGCTATGGTTAGCCTCAGGAATTTATTTTCTGATGTTTTTCCCACCCCTCATGTTTAACACTGCTTTGGGACGTCCCAATGGTCAAGAAGAATTGGAAGCTGTGTCCGTCAATGAATGAAAGAGAAAATGGGATTTTTGACTTACCGTAAAATCCATTTCTCTGATGATCATTGACGGACACAGCACCCACCCCTCTGTGGAGTTGGCTTTCTTCTGACACTGTTCGTAACAAAACTGAGTACCTAGAGCTAAGAGTGGGTGTTTTTTTGCGTGGATTGTACATGAAGGTTTACAGAAACTTCCAAGGCTGAGTACTTTGTTCTTGAGGCTCCCCAGGCATTACCCAGGAGGTAGTAGCTTGGGTACACCTGTTCCTACTGGCAGGTGATACAGTAAATAAGGAATGTGTGTGTTCTTTAGTGTGAATTTACTTTAATGATATATAATATAATATTTGCGGTATTTATCTCACATTTGATATTTTACTTTGATGAGTCGACTCCTCAAAGTTGTATAAAAACATGCAGGTCGCGCATTAAAAACGTGTCAAAATCGCTCATAAAAATTCCAAAGACACTATGCTCAGGTGTGAATGCAGCCTTAGGCTCACACATGGGGGCAGTTTTGGTGGCCTGGACATCTCACGATCCACTGATTCAATAGCTGATATCTTTATTTGTGAGGGTAAAATGTGCTAAGGAAATACGCAGTCTCCTATGGATGACTTCTCATGGACATGCTAGTAGACTGCCATTTATGTGAACGTGGCTTTAGTAATGTAGAGTCACTGACCCAGCACCAGGATGCAGATCAGAAATTTTGACATCACCAGTCATGTGCTCGTTTTAAGTATTAAATCCAGAGACTTGCATTTTTAGAAGGGGATGAGCGATGGCTACCCCCTACATTTACACATTTCTTTTTAAACATGGAGGTAACCTTCCCAGATGGATGGGATTGACACCTGTTTTCTATAAAACCCTTGGCACTAGCCGCGTCTGGAGCTGTAGTCCAGGGGACTCTTCCAGCCGTGTGCAGCATTCAGAGCATCATCTGTGAGAAGAAGATATAATGAATGTGCAATCCTGTATTAGAAACCTCTCATACATGGCCTGTTCACTTCCAGCCTATTCATTCTTCAGTGTTCAGTCGAAGAGCAGCCAAATGTTCTGGCTGATATGCAGGGCCTATTCAAGGTGCCCATTATTTCTCTGCAGTAATTGGCTCGTGGGTATTGGAAGCTTTGCTATTACAGGGCTTATTTGTGTGTTTAAAGGATAATAGTATTTTCAGGAAAAATTGCAGTCTTGTAATAGGCAAATGGTTGGCTGCCAAATTGTAAATATAAAGTAGTATTTTTTCCACAAAGAGATGGTTTTATCTTCTTTGCTGTACAGCACTGAGGAAGATTAGGGATACAGTGTGTCAGACTTGGGGTGAGCCAGACTCAGATGCCTTTTCCTTACCCCTCACTTGATGTATGCTACCTGTCATTGTCAAGAGTGACGGAGGATGCCAGCATTGTTCGGACTCAAGTAGGCCAAGGCAGATAAGACCATCTAGAAAAGGTCATCCCACTATATTTATATTTGTGCTGCATGTTGTCTCCCTGTTGCAGAACTAAGACTTGTACAAAAAGCAGACCTTATCCTGGCTAGGGATGCACCGATCCGACTTTTTTGGACCCGATACCGATATCTGGCGTTGTGAAATCACCGATACCGGAAACGATCCGGAGCTACACACAAAGCAAGCGGCTGCAGTACAGAGCAAAGCCGCTGCTTCATGTGTACGGCTCCTCCATTCACAGGCGGAGTGCATCTGATATCACTCCGCCTGTGAGCCAGACCTATACAGGAAGTAGCGGCTCCCATCCCATACTACTACTGCACCTAGTAAGGGATGGCTGAGCCGTTACCAAGCAAAAACCGGATCGGCCAGTGGATCGGTCAATGTTACCGATCCCCCGATCCATCTAAAATGGCCATTTCGGCGCCGATATCCGATCCGAATATCAGATCGTGCATCCTTAATCCTGGCCAATCTGATCACCCGATACAGCACTCATGCCCCTATTGGTTGTTATTGTCTAACCCCCCCCCCCCTTTGACTGTGTTTACTGTCACTGGGAGTGAGGGACAGATACTTGGGGGATGCTGAGAAAATGGTTTGGATGGCTTCAGATGGGACAATAATATTTGTCAGCAATATCTTTCAGGAAATGTATGAAAATAAATGGTTTGACTTTTCAGATTGCTAGAATTGCAGTGTCTCATGATAGTGAGATGGGATGGGGTTTGTTATTGGTAAGTGCCTGCATTCCATTGTTCTGTTTCTGTCTGCCTTAAGATAAACTACTTATGGGATGTATATGTTTATGTGGATTGGCTGCTAAGGGGGAGGGGGGATTGTCCCACAGTGTATATCTCTTTGTGCATGTGTTTGAATAAACAGTTTGAGTTTTTTTTTACCCCTTCATGAAGTATCGACTCATGTTTGGGGGAATCTGCTACAAGGGATTGCTATGCTCTTCATACTCCCTTGAATAATCACTAAGATCTTGTAAGAGCTTGTTCCTGTTCTAGTCTCTGGGGAAAGAGAGGTTCACCGACTGGAACCTGGAGCCTTGCCGTAGGTCCAGGGTGGGTAGGAGATGGTGAAACCCCAACCAAGGGTGTGTGTGATCCCTGCGCTGTCTGAGGTGATAAGAGACTCCCTGTTGCAGCGCCACTGGTACTGATACTAAACAGTTAAATATATTGTTATGGGAGTAGTTGTGCGCTTCAGGGTTGTGTCTTATTAAATCTCTAATTGGATGGGTAGGTATATTGTGCAAAGATCTTGATCAAAAGGTGCTAAGTGTGATGGGTGTGTGCCTATGTGTTTGTTGAAAAAAATCAAGTCATCAAAGTGCAAGTGCGTGGTACTAATCAAAGCGATGTGTATATCAATGAAGAGATAAGATATCAAATGTCTTCTTATTTGCACATGAAATAATAAAATATATCAATAAATATAAACACAATATAAATCTTCAGTCCGATTCATAAAAGGGTAAAATATATACGTGCTCAAATAAAGTGCTGCATGCTTCTTCCAAACAAATTAAAAGTGTTGCAAAGTAATACTAATAAGTAAAACAATCTGTGAACGGCCCTGTTGCAATCCTTAAAATAAACAATATCTGCTGTGAAAGTCCAAAAAATAAATAGATTTAAAAAAAAACTTGTGTGTAAATTTCTCCTTTGTGCCCGTGCTTCAGTGGTAAAATAGAGTGACTATGATCTCCTCCACCTTCTATGTCACCTCTATGTGCGCTAAACTCTCACCTTAAAGGCAAGAAAGATATGCCTCTGGTATATATCCAGACTTTTCAATGGGATCTGTTTGCTTTGCTCCGAATCCTTGATCCCTTTTTGAAAAAAACTTCCTGGATTCCTATAGGTGCCAGTTCGGTTCGTTATCCTTGTCCTATACTACTTATTGAGCCTTATTGTGCCTCAGAGACAAAGACTTTTCATGGTGCAGTATATCAAGCCTTTTATTTTTATATATACAAGGTTGCACTTACATTGTAGCGAAGATAAATCAGCTTGTATCAAAAACAACCGCCGCTGTGGAGATCGGGCTCCGTCGTAACGTCACTTCCGGGTATAGAGCTCCTCCAGGAAGCTCTATAGAGGAGCTCTATACCCGGAAGTGACACCTCTAAAACAGGCTTTTAGCAGCATTTTTTGGCAGGGTTGTTTTCAGGCTAGAAAACCCCCCAGAACTTCTGCGTTCGAAGCTATGAAAAGGCTAAAACGCTGTTAAGCACGGTACATCACAGCAAAACATGGCTATCTGATGTTTTGGTGCATTCTTGAGCCTCAAGCTTTTGTAGTTTTGCTAAAAAAACACAAACACGGCAAAATGCTAATGCAAAAACGCGGCAAAACTCTTGTTTTTAACCCGGCATTCTACTAACCTTACTGGCGTTTTTAAACGTCTAATGTACATGAGACCTAAGGCTTACCATACAGGTTAAAATTTGAATGTACAGTCTCTATATAATCAACTTTAGGTTTATGAAAACTATATGGTCCTACCTAATCTATCCAATCAATCTGTATCCAGCCAAAGAGACCCTTGCACTTCATACTTGTCAGTAGATCTAAAGGAGATCGTACAGATTGTAGGGTGCATGGTAAGTCGAAGCCTAGCATTCTGACCACCACTGTAAGTGAGGCGTTTGTAACCCTGACTGCCAATTTATTGTTGAAGCGTAGAAAACCCCCGAGACCTGAAATTATTTCAAGGGCTTCTCTGGGGTAAAGATTGCTGTTCTGCACCCTTGGATGCAGTTTAACCACTTTATAGCCCTCACTGGTACCCTTTAACCTGCACAATGAGTTTATTTGTTTAAAGTGTATGTAAACCCTAACAATTAACCTCTCTTATTTGCTCCTTTTTGGTCTGTTAAATATACCATTGAAATCATTTTTGTTAAACCTAGTAACGGGGCAAAGAAATACCAGTTGATCCTGCCAGAAATTCAGTGCGCTCCTAATATCCTATACTAAGCTGACAACAACGTACTGAAATATCAGACAAAGTGATAAGCCCTATCTTAGTTCTCTCTATGAAGTACAGAACACCCCCTCTGTTATAGAGATGTGTTTTGTAGTCCTGATCGGAAGGTCCATTCAGCCCTTTCTCTGATCTGATCCAATCTGGCCCACTAAAAACAAACAGAAGGGCATCCGTCCATCCTCCGTCTAGGACAGTGATGGCGAACCTTGGCACCCCAGATGTTTTGGAACTATATTTCCCATGATGCTCAGCTACACCTCAGAATGCATGAGCATCATGTGATATGTAGTTCCAAAAAATCTGGGGTACCAATTTTCGCCATCACTGGTCTAGGAGGATCAAAAGGGTGTAAGGCCATACATGTTCAATCTTCTTGGAACAATTTTCTGTTAGATTTACCAAAATCCATATAATAGGTCAAAACAACACTTTCAATTGTATCTTATAAGGCAGGCTTTTGTACTACATAGTTGAAGGTAAATCTAAAGCAAATTGTACAGAAAATTGTATAATGTATGGCCAGCCTAAATGGACAGTGAAGTCCTTTTACACCTGGACATCCATAGAGCAGAGCGGGCTCTTTCCGTGTCTGCTCTGCAAAAACTGTGTAGACACGGATCCACCCTCTGATCAGCAGACAGATCCCCTGTTGATCCGAATGGAGTCCACCCCATATGAAAGGGGCCTAAAAGTATTTTACTTTGAGATTTACCAGGTGGAAAAAGAAACCAATTCAGCCATCGCATATAAAGACTGGTAAATTGCAATGCATTGTATTATTGTTCTCGGGCTTAGATGAACACTAAAGATTTTTTAAATTTTTTTCCTGCATTATGTGCTGCGCTGGAAGCAAAGCCTTACTTGTTTTTTTACCGTACCTTGAATAATTTGAACTGTGATTAAACTGTGCTCTTTTTTTTTTGTGTCTCCACAGCTGTACTATCAGGTGTTGAATTTTGCCATGATAGTATCGTCTGCCCTCATGATATGGAAAGGCCTTATTGTAGTCACCGGTAGCGAGAGTCCAATAGTTGTCGTATTAAGGTACGTACAGATATTGTTACTTTTCATTTTACTGTTTGTGCAGATTGTATTACCAATATACATTACTTTATATTTTCAGGAGCGACTCTATGCAGAATCTCATTTTTATACATCAAAGCTACCGACAATAATGGTTCTTCATTGTGAGTCAGGGTTGGACAAGAAGTCAACATAAGAGCTAGCATGCACATTTTCAAAGGACTAATGGGCATATTTTCCAATCAAAATAAAATGGGCTCTAAATTTTAGGCAGTACAGGTAACTCAAATATTTTGGTGGCAGTGCATACTTGGCTAATGGGAATTTTCCAGCCCTGCCATAAACTAGTTGCATCTGTCCCAAAGAGACCTTTTACAGTTTTGGAGCCTGCTTTTGGCACTTTGTAGCCCCGATCATGTGTGCCAGGCATTTTATCGGTGTCAGTGTATGCATATCATGGGAGCTCTGTGGGTATTTGCAGTGCACCTGCATGCTCTTCTCGGCTGGATCTGTGTCCTGTAATTAACTGCCCCAATCTGTGCTTTATATACAGTGGTGATCGAAAGTTTGGGCACCCCAGGTAAAAATTTGTATTATTGTGCATAAAGAAGCAAAGGAAAGATGGAAAAATCTCCAAAAGGCATCAAATTACAGATTAGACATTCTTATAATATTTCAACAAAAGTTAGATTTTATTTCCATCATTGACACTTTCAAAATTACAGAAAACAAAAAAATGGCGTCTGAAAAAGTTTGGGCACCCTGCAGAGTTAAAGTGGATTTCCACCCATTTTTGTAACATTTTCGTAATTTTGTAATCCCCTTTAAAACAACTTTTACCAATGGAAACTTTTTTTTTTTTTGCTAGTAAATACCTTAATTTCTGCTTTATTCCTCCTCTCCTCACTTCCGGGTCCGATCAGCGATGGCATCATTCGGCGATTTGCAGTGTGTGCTGGGATGTATTCCATGCCAGAAATCTCGCAGTATTACCCAGGAGCTGAGCTGTACTGTGTGTATTCAGGCTGTGACCTGCCCCGCCTCCTCTCAGTGAGTTGTACTGTATGCATTGTATTCAGGACGTGCTCTGCCCCGCCTCCTCTCAGTGAGCTCAGTGAGGATATAATGCTTTCAGTCCTCGCTCACTGAGAGGAGGCAGTGCATGCTATAAATTTTGCAGGGTGCCCAAACTTTTGCAGACACCATTTTTTTGTTTTCTGTATTTTTGAAAGTGTCAACGATGGAAATAAAATCTAACTTTTGTTGACATTTTATAAGAATGTCTAATCTGTAATTTGATGCCTTTTGGAGATGTTTCCATCTTTCCTTGGCTTCTTTATGCACATTAATACAATTTTTTACCTGGGGTGCCCAAACTTTCGATCACCACTGTATTATCAATAACACCATCGCATTTTATAAAAATGCAGATTGTCACCTGAGAAGCATGATGGTGGTTAGACCACACTATGGAGTATATAGTATGGTGGAGAGGCTGATCCCCAGGCCCTTTTTCTCACTGCCCTCCCATGCTGTCTCTGTACTTTCTAATTCTAGTCCCATTGGGCCATTTTTAGTAGAGTAACTATAAGTCCCAAGGGTCCTGTATCAAAAAATAATCTTATGTCCCCTACATTTCATACACATATCATTGACAGTCCTATTCAGTAAGATTTTAGTAAGATTAGTAAGTAGTAAGATTATGTCTGATTTATGTAATGAAAGATTTGCTGTCTGTGTTCCCACTAGGTGAATTCATCTTCTATTGGTTCTGATGACTGTTGTCATGAACACAAATTGGTTTAGGGTTCATTTACACCAGATGCTATTCCAGTGCAGTCCCACCACAAGGCAAGGTGAAATGCCTGGTCTCCTATGTGCCCAGTTCACACCACACCATTGTGGTGGTGTGCGCTGAAACATGTACGGCAGTTCGTACTTTTTCTTTTTTAGCGCAGAGCTAGGCAATTCACCGCCTTTCACTGTGCCGCAGCCAGTTGAACTTAATAGAATGTCTGTCTGTGTGACATTTTTTATCAGCACTGTGATGATCACACTGGAACGCACAGCACGCCTGACACTGTGTTGTAACACCGCGGCTGGTGTGAATGGACCCTTGGGGGGAGATGTAATAAAACTCGAGCACTTGAATCTGGTACAGCTGTGCAATGTACCCAATTAGCTTCTAATTTCAACTTGCTCAGTTAACCAATTTTGGACCGGAAGATTTCCCCCCTTAATGACCAGGCCATTTTTTGTGATTCAGCACTGTGTTGCTTTAACTGACAATTGCGCGGTCGTGCGACGCCGTACCCAAATACAACTGATGTCCTTTTTTTCCCACAAATAGTGCTTTTTGGTGGTATTTGAGAGTATTGAGAGTGACAATTCTGAAAAAAAAAACAATGTTTCTCTTACGTCCTCCGACAGTCGCCGCCTCTTCATATTCGTCACATATGGGGTATTAGACTTTGCTCCGAAGGAGTAGCTAGGCAACAGAATATGTTAACATTAAAGCTTTTAACATATCCCACCCTCAAGGGGTGGTCCCCTCAGTCAATACCCTCCTACTTCCTGCAACCATATCTCAATGTTTCAATGTCTAGCTTGTCAGGATGCTTCCTTTGGCCGCAAGGTTCTTAGTGCGGCAGTTCCCTAGGGTCCCTTGTTGGGACCTCTGGCTGTTGGGATAGGTTTTTATCCCCTGGTTCTTTGTTTTTTCCTGGGTTGTTGCTCCTGTTGAGCAATTCTTTTCCTGTTGCCCAGCTGGTTTCCTTCCTTTGGTAAGGTTCCTTTCTTTGATGCGGAGATTGCGTTGCCTTACGGCGCGGATGCGATTCCCACCCCTCATGTTTGCACTGCTTTGGGACGTCCCCATTGTGACGAATATGAAGAGGCGGCGACTGTCGGAGGACGTAAGAGAAAACAGAATTTTTGTAAAATCTTACCTGTAAAATTCCTTTCTCTGAGTCCTCCGACAGTCGCCGCCCCGCCCCTCTTTTGGGGTTTGGTTGTATACTCTACTGCTATTCTACTGAAACTGAGATATGGTTGCAGGAAGTAGGAGGGTATTGACTGAGGGGACCACCCCCTGTGGGTGGGATATGTTAAAAGCTTTAATGTTAACATATTCTGTTGCCTAGCTACTCCTTCGGAGCAAAGTCTAATACCCCATTGTGACGAATATGAAGAGGCGGCGACTGTCGGAGGACTCAGAGAAAGGAATTTTACAGGTAAGATTTTTCAAAAATTCAGTTTTTTCACTTTCTGCTATATAACATTCCCAATAAAAAAAAATAAAAAATAAAAATCTAATTTTTTTCATCATTTTAGCCCAATTTGTATTTTGTTACGTATTTTTCGTAAAAAAAAATCCTAGTAATGGCGGCGATCTGCGATTTTTATTAGCAGGACTGCGACATTGCGGCGGACAGATCGGACCCCTAACTGACATTTATGACACTTTTTGGGGGACCAGTGACATTACTACACTAATCAGTGCTAAAAATATGCACGGTCACTGTACTAATGACACTGACAGGGAAGGGGTTAACCGAGGGCCAAAATGTATGCCTAGGGGGTGTTTTCTCTTTTCAATACGTTTTTATTAAAGATTTTAACATACAACAACATATTCCGTTAGCAGTACATAGATCAAGATGATACATCATGAGAAAGTATAGCTTATACCACAACTTGTACATAAATTGCGCAGAGTACCTCAGGGTTCTAGCTAATTTCTTGGGGAGCCCCAAGATCGTGCCAAAATGATATAACCAGGGTGCCCCTAAAGGCCTAGGTGAGGCACCCAAGGGACCCGGCACCCCCTTGGGAGCTTACTGTGCCGATGCCCCTCGGGCCCCCCCCCTCCCCAGCCAAGTCTACATTAGAGCTTTTGCGGGCCCCTAATTACAATAAACCCCCACTCTCCACACCTTCCTCCCGCCATGCTAAGAGTATAGGACAGATCAGGCCCCCGAGGCACACCGCTATGATAAGATACATAAAAAAGGATGAAGTAGATAACAATCAAAGTTGAAAACCAGTAGACCATCACCTGGACAGTCCTAACAAACAAAACCTCCTGTAGTCAGTGAACAATCAGCAATAACATATTACAATAAAGTGAATGAAATTTTTGCTCAATTAGGGTATTTATCTAGCCACCCCCTCCATTGCTGCTGGAATACTTGGGAGTTGTCTCCCGAGCTAAAAAAAGTATTTTTCATATGAGTGAGTTACCCTCACTCGGTTGATGACTTCGTAGACCGTGGGAATTTTGGTAGACCTCCAAACCGCCGCCAAGGGGGTGTTTTCTAACTGGGGGGGGGGTGGGCTTATGGAATGAACACAGGGACCGGTGTTCTTGAATAGGAGGATCACAGGAGCCCTGTGATGATTGCTGAGAGAACGACGGTCTGCTGTGTTTACAACAGCAGACCGTCGTCCTCTCTCTTTGGGGAGCGATCGCGGGTGCCCAGCGGCAATTGTGGCTGCCGGGCCCTACGGATCAGATTCCCTGCTGGCTAATGGGAGCGCTTGTGCGCCCCCAGGATCGCTCCGGCGAATTGCTGTACAGGTACGGTGATTTGCGGGGACCTGCCGCTGTATATCTACAGGGGCTGGTCGGCAAATGGTTAAAGTGGTTGTAAAGTCATGCATGAAGGTGATAAAACTTCAGTGTGCAGCACCCCCCCCCCCCCCAATACTTGCCTAAGCCAGATCCTGATCCAGCGATGTGCATGAGACCCAAGGCTCTCCCTGGTCTCTCCTGATTGGCTGAAATGCAGCAGCAGGAGCCATTGGCTCCCGCTGTTGTCAGTCACAGCCAGTGGGGGGGGCTTTCAGCAAGAGGGAGGGGCTCAGAGCGCCAGCAGAGGACCCGAAAAGAAGACGATCAGGGCTTCTCAGTTCAAAAACACTGCACAGAGCAGGTAAGTATGACATGTTTGTCTTTTTTTTTTTTTTTTTTAAATCATTTTTTTTCCTTTTTACAATCACTTTGAGCTTTGATAATAAAAAACCTGGAAGCTGATTGGTTACTATGTACAGCTGCAGCAGTTTTAGTAAATCACCCTCTTAGAGTTGTCACCAGAACAATATGTGAGAGTTAATATTCCAAAGGGGGCTTTCCAATGACAGCTGTCTAAAAAGGTCATTTAGATTTCGTCTAACTTCCTGTTGTGTTTCTAGGACAGAAAGTGAAACTATCCCATTTGGGACACTGCAAAAAGGGGTTTTAATTATTCCCTGCTAAATGTAGGACTTGTATGTGAGTATAAATGCACTGATCATTAGAAGAACCTCCTTGATACTTAATCAAATAATAGGGTAAAAAATTGTGTAAAGGGCAGATTTATTTTGCAAATGTAATGTCATTTTTTGAGTCCACAAGTAGTAAATCAAGAGCATGGGCCCTAACCATAAGGGCGTGAGCTTTCATGGTTGGGGCCACAGACTTCAACCAGAGTAAGTAGGGGTGCACTCCTTGATGTTCGTTTGCCCAGTCTTTGTGGTATTCCGGTTGCTTTTGGCATATTTTTTCAACACCGGAATATCTGGTATTATGTTGGCGTGTGTATTTTTGTTATTTAATTTATTATTAAAGAAAAAAAAAAATGTTTGTCTCATTTTCCATAGCTAAAACCCTTAGCCCTATAATTGGTTTGCTAACGTTTCAACTAATGACTACCTGTAGCAGCAGGACCTGTAGTGGTTGACGCTTGCATGCTACTGTGAAAGCATAAGCAAAATCTCTAATCCAATCTTAGAAATCATGATCAGAACCCAAGGAATGGTTCTTGAGTTTTGTTTTACAAGGGCAGCCTGGGGCTAAGAGGTTTAATTGGCCTTTCTGCCTTTCAGATGACTCGGCTCTACCTGTAGTACTCAGTTACCCCATTTATCACTGATTTGTACAAATTAAGTAAATGGATATAGCCAAAAAGGCTTACAGTAGTTTCTGTTAGGTATTAATCAAAGCTGGAAAAATTGTTTTATACAGGATGAAGTGTAAGGAAATAATGAGGCAGTAGGTCAGATCTAAAGCCTCGTACACACGCAACGATTATCAGCCGAACGATCGTCTGTCTTTTGTCCAGAGTGGTGTTTTGTTGGTTGGAACGTGCCTAGACTGCACACTAATTTTCTCGCCCAACAAAATTCTACTTCAGAAGTGATGTCATGTGTTGGTTTGCTTTCTTTGTGTTCTTTCTTCACTGAGCATGCCCAGACTTGCTCATCAGATTTTTCCCTGTCGAAATCTGTACTGACTGCACGAAAATCGGCCGTTGTGTTGACGGCCAAGAAAAATTTTATAGTCTGCACACCAGATTTTTTTTTCGGCCAAAAAGTCTGAGTTGGTTGTCGGAATCATCATACTAACAAGCCGAAAATCGGCAGATCGGTCATCGGACGAAAATTCCCTGCCAATTTTCGAAACGTGTGTATGGGGCTTTAGACTCCTTGCAAGGTATCTCCATTTTTGGCCAAGGGTAGAAAGCTTTACTTCGAGACAATCTGCACGTCCAGTCAGGACACTATCCACTGGCACCTATAGAAGCAGGCATTTTCATTCAGGAGATAGAAGTAAACCTGTTTTTTGGTTTACTAACACTTTAATTGCAGCCATTGTGAGAGCGAGCTTAGTGGTTATAATAGTTCAAGGGGTCATCTTAAATCTGAAGTACAACCCACATGGTCCACAATTTGGATTAGCAGAGCTTTACTTCAGACAGAATAATGCATTGCTCCTTTTATTATATTGTATACATCTGTTTGTTACTTTCTTATCTTCCACGTATGAGTAGCTTCCACTGTAGCTGCTGACTTTTAATATAAGTACATCCACCTGTCCAGGGATCCAGCGATGTCCTCACCCGAGCCGATTTTTCAATCCACTTTGGGTGCAGGCGCTGGTATCGTAAGTAAGGGAAACTGGCTGTGATGTCTTGCGGCTTCACAGCCGGTTTCCTACTGAGTATGCAGGAGCCGGGGTGTGATTTGTGAGTGGTCCCACGGTCTTCTGGTACCTGTGATGTGTCCCAGAAGGCTGCGGGGGAAGGAGGGGGGCTCAGATCACTGTGGCGCATTTGACCAAAAGTGGGAGCAGGTACCTGTCAAAACCAGATACCTTCTTCCCCTCAGGAAATGTCAAATGTTGCAGTGGAGGGGGGATGCAAACGATCAGAATTTCTATTTTTGGGGGAAGCTCCGTTTTAGGACATAGGTCTGCTCTTAGAAAAATATACACCTAGAGGTCACAGGCCAATCAGTAACGCCTATCTTGTCCTCTTGCAGTGGCAGTATGGAACCAGCATTTCACCGGGGAGACCTGCTTTTCCTAACAAACTTCCAGGAAGACCCCATCAGAGCCGGAGAAATTGTGGTGTTCAAAGTAGAAGGAAGAGATATCCCTATAGTTCACAGAGTCATCAAAGTTCATGAAAAGTAATGTATCATCGTTTTTCATTATTATGAGTCACTGCAACAAGGCCAAGGCCAAAGCACTGTTTCTAGGGCTGAGGACTCCCCAGGTGTTAA
This sequence comes from Pelophylax lessonae, assembly GCF_965119305.1. Classification (NCBI taxonomy): domain Eukaryota; kingdom Metazoa; phylum Chordata; class Amphibia; order Anura; family Ranidae; genus Pelophylax; species Pelophylax lessonae. The sequence continues at coordinate 66,974,719 of NC_138768.1, forward strand.
GGTGCCAAAGGAATGAAATGATGTTGGGTCCTTAGACATAAAACATCTTTAAGTGCTTTCAGAGGATTGTTCTTTGGGAATTCATGGACCTAACCGTTATTTCTGACTAGCAGTAGACTACGATGCCGCCAAAGAATGGAGATCTTGGGGGCAGCTTCATATTGCTAAATCAGGGCTTGACAAATTTTCCTGAAATCTAGGAGCCAGCTAAAAAAGTTAGGAGCCAGTTTTTTTTTTTTTTTTTTTACTAACAACCAACCTTTATTTAATAAAAACGGATACTAAATTTACACATAAATATGACTAGAACCCCACTCTCCTCTATAGCACAATTGGATGAAAACAGACTGTCTGTCTTTTTCCATCCGATGCCATCTGATCCGATCCACGGGATGGATAGAAAATAGAATGGATCAGATGGCGGCAGATTACTGCTTCATAGAGGAGAATCAAGGGTCCGATCAGGTCTGCTGAGGAAAAAAAAAAAAAAATGAGTTCCCCATTGGAAGCCTGTCATCTCAAGTAGGCCGAAAAGCCGGGGCCTCAATTTTCGGACGGCCCGGAAGTCCGTGCACTCCGTGCGCGGAAGTCCGGGCAAAAATGACAGGACACCTTCTGCAGGGCACCCCAGGCGCCAGGTCTCTAATTTTAGTCGCAAATGCGACTTGGCGCCCGGAGATTGTCGAGCCCTGTGCTAAATAATCTATTAAATGTTCATTACAGCCTTCATCCTCTACCTGAAGTTAAATTCAATTAATTATTAGATAAAAGTCTTCTTTACAGCATGTCTGTCGCCTTCTGAAATTAATGTATTCTTGGTGGTAGGCAGTATGTCTGTGATGGGTGGTGAGGTAAATTGGCGCTGCCAGGTATAGTGTCTAAAGCAGTAAAATTCGTGAATCAGGTGCGATATGTCATTGAGAATAACAAGATAAATATAAATAAATGCAATAAACCAATAAATAAGAGCATTGAATGATGCAATATAGAAATACACAGTAATAAATATGCACAGTAATAAATAAAGTGAATAAGTGCAAATAAAGTGATAGTGACTGTGTTGGAAAATAAATATATATATATATATATATATATATATATAACATATATAATAAATATAAAAATGGTATACTCATATGAATAAATAGGTGAATATCATAAAGAAATATATAAGTATCAAGTGAAAATATATAGTGAAGGTAAAATATTATTATCAAAAAAGAGGGAGTGAAAAAACTAGCCAATGCTAGGCGTAACCAATTTGATTGGCAAAAATATTAAAATAATATAAAGTGATCGGAGAAAGAGAAGAAATCTCAGATATGCTAATTCAATATGACAAGTGAATTGGTGAAAAGGTGAACTAAAAAAATATATGAACACACGTAAAAATAAATATGAATTGGATATAAAGAATCCAGTAAAAAAAGTCCATACAAAATGGTAAATGTAAAAGACAAATATTGTTCAAAAAAAAGTTCATAGTGGTATATTGGTGAAAAAATTCAGGGGAAATTGAAGAAAGTGAAACCCGAGGTGGTCCAAAAACGCGGGTGCTGGGTGAGGAAACCAGTGCTCCCCTCTCGATAATATTTTTAGTATAATGTCTGTGCTTAGGGTTTGTGTAAAGCTTGCATGTCCTGAGAAGCCCAGGCTTTTACCACAGGCAAATAGTGACTTGAGTTCTAAGTCAAGCATGTAGGCATCCTTTGCTATGTCCCTCAATTCAAAGTGTGCACCCTAATGACCTGCAGAGAGGTATTTGGTTTGTATTGTTCGATGGGGGTGATATACCAAAGTCCTTGGACATCACCATTTGTAGGGGTGCATGTCTGGATCTGGGTTTGGCAGCCATAAGGTTGTCCTAGAGAAGATTTTACTCCATTTATTTTGGCAGGTTTGTTTAGGCCCCCGTTCACATCGGCGCGATTTGACATGTCAAATCGCAGCCTATTGCCGGCACTGTCCCAACCGGTGCGACACGGCTTTGCGGCGCTGCACCGATTTCAAAAAGTAGTTCCTGCACTACTTTTGCAACTTCAGGGACGATTTCAATAGACATCTGTGTATGAATATGCACAGATGTCGCACTAAAATGCTGGTTTAAAGCTGAACTTGCACGATTTCAAACCCGCGTTTGGTGTGAACGTACCCTTAAGCTGATTTTCAGGGGTCAATAAATCCATAAAGATGCTTTTAACCACTTGCCGTCTGCTCACTAGAGCACTACTGCGGCAAAGTGGCTCGATAACGTCTGACGACGTAGACCTACGTCGCCAGACATTCCCCTTTCTCGGCGGCGCGTGAGGCTCGCTCCCGCTGTATTCAGTCACAGCGGTAGTCGGGCCAGGTGAGGAGCAGCGGCGATCGCCGCTGCTCTTCCCCGATCATCGGGAAATCGAGTGTGGAGATCCGCCCGCTTGTGTAAACAAAGCGGGCGGATCTCCGAAGTGACAGGTAGTGACAGATTACAGGGTTCAGCATAGCTGAACATGCGATCTGTCCCTGTGTTACTCAGTCACCTCCCCCCCCCCCCACACATGTTAGTAAGCACCAGGCATACATTAACCCCTCCCTATTGAACCCCTTCCCTGCCAGTGTCATTTTTACAGTAACAGTGCATATTTATAGCACTGATTACTGCCGTAATGTCACTGGTACCCCCAAAAGTGTCAAAAAGGTCAGTCAAGGGTCCAATCTGTCCGCCGCAATGTCGCAGTCCCGCAAAAAAAATCGTAGATCGCCGCCATTACTCGTTAAAAAAAGAAAACACCAGAAATGACAAAAATCTTTCCCTTAGTAAACGCAATAACTTTTGCGCAAACCAATCAAAATACGCTTATTGTGATTTTTTTTTTTTTTAACCAAACCTAGGTAGCAGAAAACAAATTGGCCAAAAATGTAAAAAAAAAATAGATTTTTACATTTTTTTGGGGGGAATTTCATATAAAAAAAAAATGTGAAAAATATTGTTATTTTTTCAAAATTGTCGCTCTTTTTTTGTTTATAGCGCAAAAAGTAAATATCGCACAGGTGATCAAATACCACCAAAAGAAACCTCTGTGGGAAAAAAAGGACGTAAATTTTGTTTGGGTACGGCGTTGCACGACCGCGCAATTGTCAGTTAAAGTTGCACAGTGCCGAATCGCAAAAAGTGGCCCAGACGTAAGACAGCAAAATCCTCCAGTGGTAAAGTGGTTAATGGGTTACTTGAGTTTGGTCCCAGACCAGACCCAGGTAACCCTTTAATTAAATTTAAAGTGATACTAAACACACACTGTTTAATTTACATTGTCCCTTCTCTGTCTCTATACGGATAATTATTTTAATTAAAAAAAAAAAAAATCTAAGTACCTTTTTCCTAATCGATATTCAGCTGTCTCATGACCCAGCTCTCTCCCAGCCTGTCTGCAGGGAAACTGTAGCAGGATGAGCTTCTAGTTCTCTGCTGGTCACATGTTCAGAATAAAAAAGGGAAACAGGAATACAGAGTAAAAATAAATAATATCAATAAACTGTTTTAATTTGTCATACAAATATATATCTGAAATCAAACCTGTATAATTTGTTGGCAATAACATAGTGTGGGCAGATTTCTGCCAGTCACAGGCTCTGTCGCACCCCTCCAGCCTGTGTCTTAGAATAGGATGGTGGTGAAGCCTCCATTAATCTATATGTAATATTCTCCCCCCCCCCCCCTATTGTGTTTAGCTTGTTAGTGGGCATAGAGGAGGGAGTGGGCTGTCATTTACAGGTGTGGATACATTCACATGTGTGATTCTATAATCACATGGGCTGCTCAGATGTGATAGGAAGGAAATGCTCAGCTGAATTTGGTAACATGGACAGAAGGTGCAGATAGAGAGCAGCGGGATCACCCAGGTTTTTTGCAGAATACAGAAAATAAATCCTATAGTGACTATGAACAGCATGTAATACACCATTTACTGATTGTTTTTCATGATGTGGGTTTTGTGACACTTTAAGCATAATTTCTCTGTCGCTCATTGACAGACGTAGTCTTCTTGATTCACAAGAACTGGGTTATGTTGTCTCCGCAGGAGTAGGACTAGGCAGAAAGAAAAAACGTTCTGGCTCCACCCTAGGGGCAGTCCCAGAGGGTATATCCTCCCTCTCTTTGTTACAAGGAATCAGTTATAAAGTTGATGTAATGGCATCGTCGGATGCCTCGTTTGGCCACAAGGTTTTGCAGGCCGCCATTTGAGGAGACCAGTGGTCTACCTCGAGGGTTTTTTTCCGTTGGAATTTTTATTTGAGTCTCATTCTTTGTTTATAATGAGCCTTTAAAACTTCTAGTTGGCACCGGTTGGGCCTTCTAGATTGGATTTTGATTTCTGTCAATCCCACCCCTCATTTGTGGCACTGCTTCTGGATGTCCCAGTTCTTGTGAATCAAGAAGACTACGTCTGTCAATGAGCGACAGAGAAAATCGGATTTTTGTAAGATCTTACCGTAAAATCCTTTTCTCTTAGCTCATTGACAGACGTAGTACCCGCCCCTCTATCATTGAGTTGGGTTGGGTTAAATTCTCTGTTGCTGCTTTGTGACAGAACCGATTCCTTGTAGCAGAGAGAGGGAGGATATACCCTCTGGGACTGCCCCTAGGGTGGAGCCAGAACGTTTTTTCTTTCTGCCTAGTCCTACTCCTGCGGAGACAACATAACCCAGTTCTTGTGAATCAAGAAGACTACGTCTGTCAATGAGCTAAGAGAAAAGGATTTTACGGTAAGATCTTACAAAAATCTGATTTTTTGTGTACTTCGTAAACTGTTAAAATGGCCATAGATTTATTTATTTTTTTTTTTTTTTGTATTTTTTTGACTGGCCAGTGGGCTGTTTTAAAAACGGAATGGATTCCTTCATTCAAGCACAATAGAGGAGGACTCCTCCCTGCTGAGACATTGGGGGCGATTTATGAAGAGCTGCACCAGATTCTTTGTGCACCAGTTTGAGTAAATCTCCCCCACTCTGTGATGTCGGGATTCCTCCGATCCGATTGAAAAAAGTTTACCAACATTCCTGTTCCACAGATGTCAATCAAACGATTGACTTCTATGGAACGGGGGAAACCCATGGATTGAAGTTCGGCTGCTCCCTGCTGATCCAGCCAAATTTCGATTCATTTTGTGGCCAGCTTTGGTGAAGGAGTTTATGTAGTTATGCTAAATTCATTTGTATCGTGCATCTTTCAGTGTCCTCCCATTTTTTTGCCTCCTCCTCCCATACTCTTTGTATTTAATTTTCAGGGAAAATGGGGACATTAAATTCCTGACCAAGGGAGATAACAATGAAGTCGATGACAGAGGTCTATATAAAGAAGGCCAGAACTGGCTGGAGAAGAAGGACGTAGTAGGCAGAGCGAGAGGGTGAGTTGAGGACTTGTTTATTCGTGGTTTGTGCATTTGCCTTGTAGCTCTGAGACCCTGAGTTTATTTCCTACCAGAACTTTCTCGCATTTAGATTGCAAGAATTTGTACACCTGAATGTGAGTATCATTATGGCTGTCATAGGGACATTAGATTAACCACTTCTATACCGGGCCAATTCTGGCACTCCACTCTTACATGTAAAAATCATCATTTTTTTGCTAGAAAATTACTCAGAACCTCAAACACTATATATGTATTTTTAGCAGCGACCCTTGGGAATGAAATGGCGGTCATTGCAACTTCTTATGTCACATGGTATTTGCGCAGCAATTTTTCAAACGCGTTTTTTTTTTTTTAAGAGTTTAATGAATAAAAAAAAAAAAAACACTAAAAGTTAGCCAAATTTTCACAATTTTTTTTGTATAATGTGAAAGATGATGTTAGGCCAAGTAAATACATAATGAACATGTCACGCTTTAAAATTGCGTACACTCATGGAATGGTGCCAAACTTCGGTACTTAATCTCCATAGGTAACGTTTTAAACATTTTTTACAGGTTACCTGTTTAGAGTTACAGAGGAGGTCTTGGGCTAGAATTTTTGCTCTCACTCTAATGTTCGTGGCGATACCTTACATGTGTGGATTGAACGGCATTTAGATATGCGTTCACTTCTGTGTGCGGGAACGAGGGCACTTAAAAATTTTTTTTTTTTTTTTTCACTTTCCTTTTTAATTAATTTTTTTATCACTTTTATTCCTATTGCAAGGAATGTAAACTTACATCCCTTGTAATAGGAATAGTGCATAACAGGTTGTCTTTGTGGAGAGATCTGGGGTCAATAGGACCTCAGATATCTCCTACAGGCTGGAAAGCGTGAAATCAAAAAAAAAAAACTATCTCGGCTGGATACGCCAGTATTTACAACTGCCGGGCGTGACGTCATAACCAGGACCATAGCCAGGATCATAGCCAGGACCATAGCCAGGACCAGAGATCCCAGCAAGCAACTAGGTCCTTACTCCTGACTAGGCAGATTAAAACTGACATCCTATGCAGGAAGAGAGAGGGTGTACTCTTCGGGACTGCCCATAGGTGTAGCCAGAACTTTTTTCTGCCTAGTGTCCTACTCCTGTAGGGGGCAGTATAACCCTACTGATATAAATCAGAGAGAACTGCGTCTGTCAATTAACTTAAGAGAGATGGATGAAAAAATCCAGTTATCTCAGCTGGATATGCCAGTATTTACAACTGCCGGGCGTGACGTCATTACCTCGCGCCCAGGCCTCCAAGAGTCATAGAGACTGCCAGGGACCATCTGGTCCTCGGTATTCTCTATGGTGTGGGAAGTACACCAAGTGCCGGCAGATTCCTTCTCTGACTCGCCCTATCGCACGGGCGAGCCGGTAGAAGCGCTGGGACGCCCCCCCCCCCCCCCCCGCTACCTGTAAGAACAATCAAGTGGCTGAACAGCTGCTATGATTGTTATTATGATGAAGTAAATCACCGGCTAAAAAAAATATATCTGCATGATGCCTTAAGGCATAATTCGGATGTCCCCACTTAAAGCCCAAGGCATCATATGACATCCAGCGGTAAGGAAGTGGTTAAAGATTCCTCTATTGGAGGAATTGGTTGTAAATTGTGTGTGCTTTGTAAATCTGTCAGGATTTAATAAAACAAATGCACATAGGTATAATAAAAGGCAGAATATTTTTTTTTGGTATTTTTGGTTTCTTTGGCTAGTAATTAAATTAGCTAATAATTAAAGTGGTTCTAATCTAAAGCCTCAATGTTTTTGTAATTGAATGCATTAAAGGAGTTGTAATGTCAAGTTTTTTTATCTTAATGCATTTTATGCATTAAGATAAAAAACCTTCTCTGTGCAGCAGCCCACTTCGGCCCCCCTAACACTTACCTGAGGTCCCTCTCTGTACAGTGATGGCCACAAGTGTCTCAGACATCCGAGATTCTCCCTCCTGATTGGCTGAGACACTGCAGTGGTGCCATTGGCTACCACTGCTGTCAGTCAAAGTCAGCTAACCAATCAGGAGAAAGAGGGGGCAGGGCTCTGTGTCTGAATGGACACAGAGAGCTGTGACTCGGCTCGGGTGCCCCCATAGCAAGCTGAACAGGAGGGAGGGGCCAGCATCACAGAAGAGGGACCCGAGAAGAGAAGGATCCTCCAGGCTGCTCTGTGCAAATCCACTGCAACAGAGCAGGTAAGTATAACATGTTTTGTATTTTTATAGGGAAAAAAACAAGACTTTACAATCACTTTAAGGTAAAAAAAACCTTCTGTACTACAGGAGCCCCCCAGCCCCCCCTCTCCCTACCTGAGCCTGATCTAATCCAGTGATGTGTATGAGATAAGCAGCTTTTGCTGATGTCTCCCTCCTCATTCTGCAGGTTGATAGCTGTCAATCAAATGCTGGGATGAGGGGGGGCAGGGACGACTCGCCTGATCTGTGTCAATAGAGGCAGCCAGGGCGGCTCGGGAGCGAGCATGCACGGGTGCCCCCAGGGAAAGTGGCTTTCTATGGGGGCACTTGCCAAAGAGGAGGAGTCTTGAGTGCTGGCGGGGTACCCCAGAAAAGAAGGATCTGGGCTGCTATGTGCAAAACCATTGCACAGAACAGGTAAGTATGACATGTTTGTTATTTTAGTTTATTAAAAAAAAAAATTTACGTTTAATATCACTTTAAATCATGCGGGTGAAGCTCTTGGCTACTATAAAATGTTGCACAAAGTTAAAGATGAATTCAGGTATGAATATTTTTGCATAGTTGCATTGGTCCAGCTTAGGCCAATGTAAGAATGCATATTTCATACCTGGCTGATCCCTGTGAAAGCTGGAACTCGCTGTAGTTGGCGCTGCCACTACAGTGATCCTTCTGCTTTTTCAGATCCCATTCCAAACAGCTGCCCTGCTGCAGAGTAACCACTAGGCCAGGGGTCTTCAAACTATGGCCCTCCAGTTGTTCAGGAACTACAATTCCCATCATGCCTAGTCATGTCTGTGAATGTCAGAGTTTTACAATGCCTCATGGGATGTGTAGTTCCCCAACAGCTGGAGGGCCATAGTTTTAGGAACCCTGCACTAGGTGGTCATTTGCACCATTCAGAGATTGCCTTGTGTTTTTCGAGAAAATGCCAAGCTTTCCCTGAATGGTGCATGTACCATGCGTGTGACCCTCCTGAAGTTACTGTGCAGCAGGACAGCTGCTCGGCTCGGATCGGTAAGAAAGGTGAGAATCAGTGTAGCGGCGGCGGCTATTACATTGATTCTCTGCTTCCACAGCGATTAGATATCCATTAGGGTCATAGCCCTGTCAGGCCTTAAAAGGTAAGTGTTGCAAGTCCTGCAGAAATGGCCAGAATACATGTCTAGAAGTGAAATTTGCTCCTTCATCTGAGTTTTATTGCAGATTGCAATTTATATCTCAGTTTCTGTCACCTTGTAATTTACTACTTCAGATGTTTTGGCAGTCTCCAGCAATTTATATGGAGCTGTCAAATACGACATGTACTGATCGGACGCATTGTACGCCAGTGCAGCAAGGCACGGTACGCCTGTCTGTAATAATAGAACCATTATGCAGATTAATATAAAAAGGAAGCGGCGCTAAATCCTAATGGTGCAATCATGAATAATCAAATGGAAAATAATGTGGCATGAAAACAACTTAACATGCAGTGAATAAAATATGAGCAAAATCTATTATTGAAAAAATATGTAGAAAATAATTAATCATATGAAAGCGATACTGTATAATTAAATAAGTTCAAAATCCAGTGTTAAATGAACAGAAAAGAGTTCTTTCAATGTCCTTTTCAATGTTAAACTAGAGTGTCCATAAAGTGCAAAAAAGTGTATAAGTAAGGATGATTGGTGAAATCTCCCACCAAGCACCAACACTTAGCATACACTTCTTACCAGATAACGTGGACCATGAATTATGTTTATAAAAGCACAAAATAACCCGGCATGCGAGATGGGTGGTGGCTGCTCAGCAGCAGCTTCAAATGGATCAGGAATAAAACAAATGAACAAGCATAGTGAAGCCGGCTAACCTTGAAGTCCTTTTATTTAAAATATATAAGCACTGTATTTTCTGGCGTATAAGACTACTTTTGAACCTCAAGAAAATCCTCCAAAAATAGGGGGGGGGAGTCTTATACGCCGAGTAGAATATCTCCAAGGTACTCTAACTAGAAGTATTACCGGTTTTGCATTAAATAATCAAATACATCGCTCTCCGTGATTGGCTCAGCACGGTATACTGTATGTAGCCGAAGCTACGGTACATACGGTATACCAGTACAGGATTCCCGCACAGCCAGCATCTTGAGATTACATCTACTGGTAATACTTATACTTAGGGTACCTTGGAGATATTATGAGAGATTACATGTATTACAGTACTTTGGGGTACCTTGGAGATCTATGAGAAATCTGATGTTTTTCAATGGTGTTGCCTTGCTTTTGGAAGGTGGGTAGTCTTATACGGTGAGTATAGCCTAAAACCTATGTTTTAACTTGAAAATTAGGGGGGTCGTCTTATACGCCCAGTTGTCTTATACACCGGAAAATACGGTACCTTCGATAAGTTGTAAACAGGCACAAACTAGTCCAAAACCAGCAGACTGTCAGCTCATGAGAAAAGAAGGCTGTGAGTAATGGCTAAGCAAGCGTGATGTCTTCAGTAACAGCCAATCCCGGCGCTCTTCACCATCGGTGACGTCTTCCCAGAGGCAGGCCGAATGCGTCGGGATTGGCTGTTCATCATCTCTACAGCATAGTGGGGTGGTAGTTGGATTTTTAATAATTACACTTCTTGAGATAACACAGACAAAGTAAATATGATAGCTCTTGGAACTATCATAGTTCCAAGTAACTGGATAGTTACTTGGAACAGTTCCAGCAAAACACTTTCTATAGTACAATCTAGGTTGTTGTAAACCCTTACATATACTTAGTGAAGTGACTGGCCTCAGGTGATACACAGAGATGAAACAAATCCTCCTACATATGTTTTACCTGTCTATCTGCATTCTTCTCTTTACACCCCTTCAAAGTCAAAAATGTAGAAAGCGTGTCAGAAAAAAGGGGGCGGAGAGCTGTACAGTAAGAAAGTTGATTGGAGGGAAGGGACACTCCCCCTTCACACAGCTCACAGTAACAGAGATGAGGATGTCAATCACAGGCTGTGTGCTGCAGATCCCTCCTTTGTCACCTTTTTTGTCTTAGGGTCAGGAAAACTTGTCAGAGGTAATTCATACAGATAGCAGAGGAACAAAGCAGCAGAATGCAAAAAGCAAAAAAATGCTCTTAATTGAGACAGGTACACACTATAGAGGGATATGCTTTGTTCATATTTCATGTCTGAGGTTTACAACCACTTTAACCAGACCAAAGGGACCAAATAAAAGAAGTGCATTGAAAGGGTTTACATACACGGTCTGTCTACCCCTTGCAGTTGAACCCAAACCTGTATTTTGCCCATTTAGGAAAATGGTAACACCACTGCCTACACTTTATTTACATCTCACCCTGAATGAGTGATTCACAGAGCTGCGCAAGTGCAGTATCATCTTGGGCTTGAGTCATCCTGAATGGCTAAACTTGTGCTTGGATCGCTTTTCAGAGGTGCTTGACAGGCGGTGAGGAGGCGATATGTCTCCTCACTGCCCTAAAATTGCCGTAATATGGTGCTGAAATTGCTTGTATTGCAGGCAGTTACGATGCTGTTGCAAAACAATCGAATGCCCTTGCAAGCAACCTATAGCTAATTAATGCTTTATCACCTGATATTATCAGCAGCAGGAACTTCTCACATTCCCATACTCTGTGCAATTACACTTTAATCAATGTGCTGCGCTTCTAAACCAACCTTAAAACCTCCTTCCAAACAGATGCTATGTATCACTCTATAATGTACATATGACATCAAGTGCTTATGTAATAAATCCGTGTGTACAAATGACAAAATGAAAAAAATGTAAATACATATAAATGTGTGTGTGTATATATATGTGTGTGTATATATATATATATATATATATATATATATATATATATATATATATATATATATATATAATATACAATATTGTCAACTTATCTCACAGTAAATCACAACAATACCAATGTCAGTGTTCACAAATAAAGTGGCAAGTGAATATATATGAACCATACAGTCCTTTTTAAATGGTATATCCTCAAAAGAAAAAATATATTGAAAAACAAAAAATTGACAAAAGGATCCAGTTTAAAATGTGGTGTACTTCTGTGCAATCCTTAAGGGTCCTTTCACACAGGCTTTCTGCCCGGCGGACTCCGTTTTGCTCAGGGGAGATCGATCCCATCGGAAAAATGGACAGATAAATGCCGGTGCATAGTGTACAGATATATTTTTCCTAAATGGGGGATAAGTCTGTACACTGTACATGGGTTAATGTGAGTACCTGGGTAACCTGCTTGCAGCCAATTATGTCTGTGGCCCCTTTCACATGGGCGCACCGCCCGACAGAGTCCTTTCTGCTCAGCGGGGGATCGATCCGCCGATCCCCGCTGAGCAGGAGGATGACAGCTCTGTCTCCACTCTGTGTGCAGAGACGGAGCTGTCAGATCCCCGCTGTCCTCTATGGGGGGATCGGATGAGAATGGTCCGCCTGTCCATTCTCATCCGATCCTCCAGACGGATGAAAAATAGGGTTTCCATCCGTCTGGATTTCACAGACAGGTTCGGATCGGATAGCAGCGGGTGTCAGCGGAGATGTCTCCGCTGTCACCCGCTGCCCTATAGGGATGCATGGAGCATCTGATCAGGTCTGCTTAAAAAAATGACAGGTGGATCGGATCGCCCGTGTGAAAGGGGCCTATAGGTGTCTATTTACAGCATCTGGCTTCCCAGGTGCCAGAAAAAGCACAAATTTTAAAGCCTTAATACCACCCATGTGTATGCAGCCTAACCTCAATACTGATATAGTAGTTTTATCCTTGCATTGGTGGCCTCTTCTTGGTTCCAGATCATAAACCAGAACAATCACCTTCCCTGCCAGTGACATCCTCAACCTGGGAGCAATACGAAGTCCGTGGTCCTACAAGTCAGCCTTGTTTGTATACACTCAATCAGGACCTTACTTAAAGAGGTTGTAAACCTCAGAATTTTAATTTTTTTTAAAAAGTACACCTGAAAGACAAACGCATAATGAGCTAGTATGCATTGCATACTAGCTCATTATGATATACTTACCTTAGAACGAAGCCCCGAAGTGGTGACCACTCACCTCTCCCATGGGTGACATGTTCTGTCCCCCTTCTTCCGGGTTCGCGGCATCCGGCCATCTGATTGGTTGGACCCGCGATTATGTCACGGCACGGGGCTCTGAAGGAACGGCACCAGCGGCCGTTCCTTCAGAGCGCATGCGCCAGTGACGTCACTGGCTGCATGTAAGGTAAATATCTCCTAAACGGTACATGTTTAGGAGATATTTACAGTACCTATAGGTAAGCCTTATCATAGACTTTCCTATAGGTACAAGTTGCAGAGGAGGGTTTACTTCCTCTTTAACCATGCATACCTCTTCTCATGCAATAACAACCCTACTGCTCTTCTGTTAGCAGATGACTGGTACTCTTCAAGAAATGTCTAGCTGTAATTACAGCACAGCAATATTTATTGAACTGTAAAAGAAATTCTCACATTGCATTTTGTGTTAATTTTTTTTTCTGTTCAACTCCGCACAGCTTTTCAGTAATAAAGTGGTTTGCAACTAGCACGCCATTCATTGGGCCCCAGCATAAAGCAAATTGCATTTTTATGTTACTCAGTCTTGCGTGCCGGTATTATGTAAGATGGGGAAAAAAAAAAAACCTTCTGTGCCAAGATTGAATCAAACATTATTTCAGTGTTAGTGGCGCTCTCAGCTTAGGCAGCTTCCAGCACAACACTCGCAGATGCAGACACTTCGGGCGGCAAGTCATTTTTTTTATTGCTCGTTAAGTGGCCTCTTGTTTTTTTTATTTATAAAGACGCATTAACTATTCTCTGCACAGCAGCATCTTTAAATTCATTGTCCGTCTCCCCCTCCCACCTTGTTCTAGTAATAAATTGGAAAAGAAAGCCCATTAATACCGATTATACTGCAGCAATTATGGAGCATTTGTATACTTTGGCAAGAGGAAGAGTTTAGGTGAGAAACTCCTGTGTAGTGTATCTGCAGTAGTAAATGAGACCTGGCACAGGTGTCAAACTGCCGTCCCTCCAGCTGTTGCAAAACTACAAGTCCCTCGAGGCATTGCAAGGCTAACAGAAGCAGCATGACTCCCCCTAAGGCAGAGGCACGATGGGACTTGTAGTTCCACAACTGCTGGAGGGTCACCAGTTTGACACCCCTGCAAGTTAGGGCATAAATATGGCAGTTGGTATTGCTGACTTGTTTTTAAAGCTACAGACCACAGTCCATTCTTTAAAACTGAACTCCAGGCACAGAGTTAAATACAAAGCTAAAACAGATTTATGGGTACCTGCCAAAGGATTTGTGTTTTTCCAGTTCTGAAATTTGCACAGCTCCACCTCACAGCATAGTATTGCCTGGTAGGCCTTGAAACCTGTTTTTTTTTTTTTTTCTTCCTATGCTGCACCCAAATAACGCTTACAAATCTTGCCCTTCACCCTGGGCATTAACCACTTGCCTACTGAGCACTTTTACCCCCTTCCTGACCAGGCCAATTTTCATCTTTCGGCGCTGTTGCAATTTGAATCACAATTGCGCCGTCATGTAACACTGTACCCTTATGAAATTTATCCTTTCTCTATCGTTCATTGACAGATGCAGATCCATATTCATCTTAACTATTGAGTTATGCTGCCCCCTACAGGAGTAGGACACTAGGCAGGAAAAATCTTTACCACGCCTATTGGGCAGTCCCTGAAGGCATACACCCACCCACTCACTTTGCTATAGGATTCAGTTTGTTTATGCTAGTTTAGGAGTAATACCTAGTTCCCTGCTGGGACTTTACCATGTTTTTTATTTGAAAGGGAACCTTTGGTTAAATTTTTTTTTTTTTTTAGCTAGTTAAGTTCCTGAGAGAACTACAATCAACAGCCGGACTGGGTGTCGGACTGGATATTCTAGATCCTTAAGGTCTCCCAGTCTGGTCGCCATGACAGAGCCCCAATGGACGGGGGCTGGCCCGCGAGTGAAACACCTCGCCGGGACGCACACGACCTGGTTCGGCAGCGTACCCCTTGGCTTTTAGCACCCCCTAGGGGGAGGTGGTCTGCCCAGAGTGGTGCCCATCCTGTCCATGGTGTGGTAAGTAGTGTCCCCCCCCCCTTCCCCTTTTGTGGTCCCTCGGAGTGGACGTGGGTCCCTCCTTGGGATGGTCGGACCCTCGAGTTCCTTTCCATTCTCCCCAGCCCCTCCAACAGTCACGTGGTCTTTTGGGCCCAACCTACCCCCACGACATACCCCCCCCCCCTCCCAGGGTGAAGTAGGAGCTGGCTTTGCCAGTTGCTCAAGTAAAAGGGGGTGGATGTGGTTGTTGCTGACTGGGCTGTCTGGATCGCACACGGGGGGTCTTTGGGCAAGTTCCCGGCTCCCTGGGGGTTAGTGACTGGGGCAGGGATGTCCTTTGGGCTCCCTGTGCTGGTTATGGGGGGGGGGATGTCTCTTTGTCCACGGGTTTGTGCCCACGTGGCTGGATCGGTCCGAAAATTTAGTCTGCAGCTTTGCGGCCTACTTGCGGCTGTGCGGGTACCTGACCAAGCTGACTGAGTGTCTGACCGAGCTGAGCGGACGGTACTGCCGATGGATGCATGCCGCACGCGGCTGGATCGGGCTGAAAATTGTGGCCGCAGCTTTGCGGCCTACTCGCGGTTGTCCAGGTACCTGATCAAGCTGTCCGAGTGCCTTACCAAGCTGACCAAGGTCTGACCGAGCTGAGCAGATGCCAATGGATCGCCTCACATGGCCGGATCAGGCGCCTCACATGGCCAGATTACGAATAGGCCGCAAAGCCGTGGCCTACTCGCGGCTGGCTGACCAAGCTGCTGGCCAAGCTTACCGAGCTGTTGTTGACCAGGCTGTTTGAGCTGCTGACCAGGGTGATAGAGCAGTGGTTGGACGTCTGCCTCTCCCCCCCCTCAGGGGGGTGGATATGGACTGCTTGGCATTGTGTGGGGTTACTCTGCCTGCGCGTCGGCATCACAGCGGGCCCCCTCCTTCCTTTTCTAAGGGGCTATGTCCTTTATGGTGGGCAACCCTTAGGTCAAATAGGTGGTCCTTTTTTGGACCTTTAACCGGCGTCTCCCTGCGGGACTGTGGTCGGCAACCTCCTCTGCTTATGCTCTCAGGGTGAGCTTAGCATATAGCGACTCTACTGGGTCTGTCTCCACGCACTTGGGGTGCTCTGCGGTGAGGATGATTCCTTTTTTACTACACATGCACATGCAAGGGCGCTGGTGGATGCACTGTTTGTATCGGTGTAGAAAATTTTAACATGGGGGCGCCAGTCTCTTGGGGCTTGCAGATCCCCTAAAAGCGGCAAAGGTACTCCCTTTTCCTGCCTACTGTGACAAAATTGTCACGAGTCAGTGGCGTTGTTCTACAGGCAATAACTGTAACCGCTCATGATGTGGCTTAAAAGCTGCTCTGCGGACCAGGCTTCTAAAAAGGCTCTATCAGATATCCCCTTTATGGGGGACCACCTATCCAGTTTTTTTTCACACAAATGGAGCTTTCTTTTGGTGGTGTTTAATCACTACTGGGTTTTTTATTTTTTGCTAAACAAACAAAAAATTTGAAAAAAAAAATATTTTTTTCACTGTTCTTTTTAATCACTTGTAAACATCCCTTGTAATAGAAATACGCATGACAGGTCCTTTTTATTGAGAGACCTGGGGTCTTTTACCACAGATCTCTCATTTACCTTTAAAAGCAAAAGAAGAAAAACTTTTTTTTTTTACTTTAGGGAAAAAAAATAAAACTTTGTTAATGGCCAAGAAAGGAAGTGACGTCAGAGGTTGCTCTGGTCCTCCCAAGGGCATAGAGCCAAGTGAGGGCCATCTTGCCCTCACTTGACTTCCTGCCCAGCCATCGGCTGGACCAGATCGCTTCTCGGTTTACCGACCACTCTGGTAAACCCGGAAACAACCTATAAAAGTGATCCTGTGGAGAATCTGCCGCTGGGATCACTTTTATTGGAAAGCTGGCCGCCTAGCAAAAAAAGATACCGGGGTTATCCTGGTATTTAACAGAAAAAAAAAAAAACATGACATATATTTACAGTTAGATGATTGTAAAAAGAAATAAAAGTTTTAACATTTTTTTCTTTTTTTAGCTAGGCAAATTAGTCATAGAGGAATTTGAGTTAATCAGTACATACTGCGACTACTAAATTTGGTCTGGGCACCTATATATTAGTAACCACCACCCTGCTGCTCGTCTCCCCCCCCAAAAAGAGATTTCTTTCCAGTGTATTTTTAGTGCATTTAGGTGCGTTTTTGATGAGTTTTATTGCGTTCCAGTACAGTTCAGTGCAGAAAAATTACAGCATGTTCTACTTTTTTTTCCTGGAACAGAAACACACTGAAACTGACTGCACTGGTGTGAACTATGCCATTGAAAACCATATAACCTACTATCCATGGGTTTCTTGGTGCAGAAAAAAAAACTGTCCCTAAAAGTAGAATTAAACCCTCCTATCCTTTACAGCCAAGGAAGCTGCTTCTGTTTGATCTGAAACTGCCATGGTGTTGCAACATGTGATCATTTATGACACCAGCTGTTTGATGGTTTGACAGTTTGGTTGAGGACACAAGCAGATGTGACACTTAGAAATCCCGGCATTCCAGGAATATAACCGTTTTTCTTTTTGTATACAAACTTTTTTATTAGGGGGAAAAAATTGTGGTACAAAAGCATATATTAACAGTGAGATAAACAACAATAAACAATAGTCATTGTTACAGAAAGTATGTATAAGTTCTTACGTCAGATATAATTAAACAACAGGATCAAGAAAAAATAAGACTTTGTATGAGTGGTACCGAGTAGCGGACCTATGACAATTTCAATAATACTGCATAAAGCAGTAAATATTCAAGAGTATATAGAGAACATATCGTTAAGTACAAAATGACTACAAATTACCAACTACATCTTTCACATTCACGTCGTATAGATAATTTGTGATTAGGAACCCATCGGTGGAAATAGAATGTTAGAGTGATCAAACCAAGGTTCCCTTTTGTTATCATAGAATTTTGTTGCATTATAAATTACATGGAAATTTTTTTTCCATTTGGTTAATCGAATAGAGTCTAGCCCATGGGTGTTCAACCTTTTGGATTCTCTGGGCCACATTGAGTGTAGAGAAATTTTCTCGGGCCGCATATAAAATATATACTATAGTTAAGGTATATAAGTAAAAAAATGCCGCCCGCAGTAATTTAACACAACTAGAGGATGAGCAAATGAAATGGAATCAGTATACAGAGGTTTACTTCTTCTGAGAGATATGATTTGAAGTGGTCATGGTAGTAGTAGTCAGAAACCCTGCACATGCTCACCCCCTTCCGAGGCAGCCTCTGCCTACCGTTAGTTGGAAGCCTCTGTTGCCATGCCCCCGACCCGACTTCTTCCTTCACAGCAAAAAATAAATAAATTGTCGAGGGTCAGTGGGCCGCATTGCCTGCGGTTCCGGGCTGCAAGCTGAAAGAGAAACTCATAATGAGCTAGTATGCATCACATACTAGCTCATTATGAAATACTTACCTTAGAACGAGCCCCCTCCGTGCCGCCCGCTTACCTCTATGACGGGCGACATGTCCAGTCGCCCTTCTTCCGGGATCACTGCAGAGCGCATGCGCCGTTCCTTCAGAGCGCATGCGCCAGTGACGTCACTGGCTGCATGTAAGGTAAATATCTCCTAAACGGTACATGTTTAGGAGATATTTACAGTACCTATAGGTAAGCCTTATCATAGACTTACCTATAGGTAAAAGTGTCAGAGGAGGGTTTACTTCTCTTTAATTGGGCCTGGGGGAACAAAGAGAATTTCCAATTTACTGCAATCAGCCAATGTATGGCAGCACATATAGTGTGAATAAGTCTCATCTGAGGAACAGACAAACCAGGTATCGTAGTGAATAAAAGACAATTGGGGAGAGTGAGGTTTATTTGCCTGTTAAGCCCCATACACACACGCAGATCGTCATACAAATGTTTGTCTTTTCTCCCCGGGATGTCGGTGTCTGTTGAAAAGTGCAAAGACAGCACAAGGACAGCACAAGAATTTTGTCCGCAGACTTCAGCTGACTGCAGAAGTGATGTCATGTAATGGTTAACTTTCCCTGTGTTTTTTATTTTCTGAGCATGCCCAGTCTTGCAAATCTGCGGTCTGTCGGCTGATTTCTGTACTGACAGGCAAACAATTGTCCGTTCTGGTGTCCGCAGACAAAAATTTTCATGTTTGCAAGAAAGACTCTTGTCCGCGGATTGTGTGCAGACAGCTGTCGGAGGCACCATACTAACACGCATACAATCGGCAGATCTTTCGTCCGCCGACGTTTGTATGACGACGATCTGCGTGTGTGTATGGGGCTTTAAAGATTTTGGAGGCAAAACTATAACTGTTTTTCTAAACTGTTAAATTGATGGGTTTATTTCTGCTTTATGATTTACTGCTGTTCAGGGCTTCAGCAAAATGGCGGCCTCCAGCAAGAAGAAACGGGAGCAATGCTGGAGGCAGTTTGCAGCACACACTAATTTGGTAGCATAATTATTATTGTGGAATGGATGTTCCTTGCTAAAGAACATTCTTTTTTATCAAGTTGTTATGGGTAAAGTTCCACTTTAACATGCAGGATGGAGGTTCCCAGACAAGCTGTTTCTCCCATACAGAAAGACGGATTTAAAAAGAAAAAATGTCTTAGCTAAGAAGTTCTGGCCAGCAGATACAACCTGGCTTGGGACTGAATATGTGGTTAATAATACAGGAAGCAGAGAAGGAGGACGTTACACAGCACAGGCTTCAGTGAGTTTCATGAAATCTGATTGCAGTGGATTACAGAACTGAGGTTATGGCTTCACACTATTGTAATATAGGAATGCTTGGAACTCTCCATTTAGGTGTCATTCTTAATAATGATACTACAGTTTTTGCAGTACAGGCCTGCATTGCAGCGCACCTCAACATACTGTACAGTACACTCGTGTGCTGCACTGAAAAAAAAAAAAAAGTTGCTGGTCCGGTTTAGATGCCCTTGCGATGTGTTGGCAGCCTATTGTAAATAATTGGGCTTCCTAAAGGAGAAATACAGTAATCCCCCGCTACATCGCGGTTCAGTTTTTGCGGTCCCGGTAATTCACGTTTTTTTTTGTAATGTTATTTTACTATATAAATCATTAAAAATGAAAGATTTTTGTGTTTTTCATAGCTCTTGCTCTGTCTCTAAGTATCTTTTATGTGTTTAAATGAGTTTCTATTGTTTTAAAAGTGTGTTTTAAAGACCTTAAAATGCTTTTACACGTACAGTGACAGTAAAAAAAATCATGCCTACAATGCATTTTAATAGGGTTTTTCTATTTCGCGGAATTTCACTTTTCGCGGCTGGGTCCGGAACGTAACCCCCGCAATGGAGGGGGGTTTACTGTACAGCCAAAGCTCATTTGACTGTACTTCTGTGGACCTGCTGTTGGCTGACGTCACAGAGCCATATGGTTCCGCCCACGTGCCTGGACTGGCACCTGGGTCAGCCTCTCAGCCAGACGCTTAGAGCCTGAGCCGATGGCTCCCACCCCCTCCACAACACATCGCTCTAGTGAGTGTGGGGGGGGGGGTGGTGGGCGGGACAGAGCAGATAGCTGGTTACTGACAGTCACCAGCTCACTGCTCAGGGAGCTGTGAAAACTGAGCAATCTGCGTTGTTTGATCTCTCGGTTCTCATTGTTAGAGCCAGCAGGGAACCGTTGCTGCATCCACCTAGGTAAGTATGATTCCCAATAAAAGAAAATCCATACTTCTCTATTAAAGCTAAATTCTAGGAATTCAGCCACTTTGTGAAAACTGAATGCACACTATGCGTTTAGTCCAACTAGGTGAATGACACCTCCTGGACTTCTCTCTATTTGCATTTGACAGGTTTATTGTTCTGCCTGAGAGACCCTCCAGAATCTGAGAGGAGAGAAACGCACAGCAGCGATGCCAGCCCCTCCCCTCTGTTGCCCATTGTCAGTGCCAAGAATTATACCCCATCGTTGTTGTTAGTGGCAGGAATGATGCCCCATCGTTGTTGTCAGTGGGAGGAACAGTGTCCCATCGTTGGTGTCAGTGGGTGGAATAGTTTCCCATCAATGTCCTGCTGCTGGAATCAATGGGAGAAATAGTGCCCCATCGTTGGTGTCAGTGGCAGGAATGATGCCCCATCGTTGGTGTCAGTGGCAGGAATGATGCCCCATCGTTGGTGTCAGTGGCAGGAATGATGCCCCATCGTTGGGTGTCAGTGGCAGGAATGGTGCCCCATCGTTGTTGTCAGTGGCAGGAATGATGCCCCATCGTTGTCAGTTCCAGGAATTATGCCCCATCCTTGGTGTCAGTGGCAGGAATGATGCCCCATCGTTGGTGTCAGTGGCAGGAATGATGCCCCATCGTTGGTGTCAGTGGCAGGAATGATGCCCCATCCTTGGTGTCAGTGGCAGGAATGATGCCCCATCGTTGTCAGTTCCAGGAATGATGCCCCATCGTTGGTGTCAGTGGCAGGAATGATGCCCCATCGTTGGTGTCAGTGGCAGGAATGATGCCCCATCGTTGGTGTCAGTGGCAGGAATGATGCCCCATCCTTGGTGTCAGTGGCAGGAATGATGCCCCATCGTTGTCAGTTCCAGGAATTATGCCCCATCGTTGGTGTCAATGGCAGGTATGATGCCCCATCGTTGGTGTCAGTGTGAGGAACGGTGTCCCATCGTTGGTGTCAGTGGGCAGAATAGTTTCCCACCATTGGTGTCAAGCAGAGAAACTATGTCCTGCCACTGACCTAAATGGGAGAAATGGTGCCCCATTATTGGTGTCAGTGACAGGAATTATGCCCCATTGTTGGTGTCGGTTAGTGCCCAAAGGGCCAAATAAAAACAAGCAAAGGGCTGCAGTTTGGAGACGGCTGCCCTAATCACATGCAGCCCCTCAGATGAGTGCTTACATGCAAACAGCAGTAGCTATGGCCATTCATTTGTATAGAGCACAGATCTTTTCACTGCATTTCTAATACAAAGTGTGCATTGAGCTGAATTTTCTGACACAGATTCTTGTGGGGGAGAAGCTATTTACCCATCTCAATGAGATCCTAAAGCTGACCATACAGTAGCAGAATTTGGTTTGAACGCGCTTATTTTAAGAACGTTCACTCAATTTTCTACTTGTTAGTTGGGTCATGTTGACATCCATTTTTGGCCGTAGTGAAGACAATTTGAAGGAGCAAGATGAAAATTTTTTCTCAAACAAATTGAGTTTGTAATTTTCATTCGGGTAATAACACTAATTGCAAAATCAAATGTTAATAGCAAACAAAATTTTGAAATAATGTGGAATGTATTGAGAATTTTTCTACAAATAATCCTACGAACATTTGTTCAAAAATCTACTGGTGTATAGCCAACTTAAGCCTTTGGATTGTTAGGATGGTTAATTAGCACTTTTTAGAATTCTTCAACATGTTATCTCACTACAGGTTTATTGTAAAGGGAAATCGATTTATTTTAATGTATTTTATATGTTTTATAATAGGAAAATAAAAAAGGAAAATAATAGGAAAATAAAAAAGGAAAATCATGTACTATCTTATATCCAGTAAATATAATAATAAAAAAAAAAAATCATTGCCTGTGGTTTGCTTGAATACTGGAATAGTAGCTGGCAAAGTTCACATAATTTCTGTAATCCCAAGAAAACCCAACGCTCACAGACGGGGTTAAACAAGAGACTTTGGTTATTTGTCGCCATGGCCATCGGGAAACGGTTTTACAAATCACATTTCTTTGATGGAGGCGGCAATGAAAAAAAGCAGCCTTGGACTAGAATGAGTATATAAATCACGCACGAACAGACGGCGCTCGGGTTTTGGAAAGACAATTTCGTGGCTTGTGCATAGAGGCTCCAGAGAGAATTGCTTAGTGGGAAAAGGGCAGCAAAGAAGCGCAAGAGCTTTTTAACTGGCACCTTATAAAACTATTTTGATGTAACACCCCCCAGGCTGTAAGCTAAGTAGCAATATGATCTAAAGAAAAGACAAAACTATGCAATTAGACTCACAGCGCCGTATTCTTCTCGCTTATATGGTGAAAATTACTAGCTGGAAGTCCTGTGGGAAATTGTTAAGTGGCGTTACATTGATATTGCATGGCGTTTCCACCTGGCTTGATGAAAGATCATTATAGTTTCTGTTCTGGAATACATGTGAACTTAAAGCACACCTTAACAATTTGGCATCTTTCCAGGCTGAATTGAAAAGAAAATCTTAAATTGTATACTGAGAACACAGTTTGCCGTTCGAGATCTGCTGTGTTGGTAGACAGGCATTGCTGTTGAAGAGAACCATGCCATCCAGCCCCCTCAATTTCACCTGTTGCTGGCAACCCTGTATTCCAAAACGGGGGTCTTCAAGCTTGTCAGTACAAGGGCCACATCATATAGTTTTTTAAATATTCGTGAGCCAAAATAATTGTTTTTTTAATTAATTAAATTTGAATGAATGAATATGTTATACTTGGAGCTTTCACAGAAGGTGATCAGAGACTGCGGTCATGACACAGGAGATGGTCAGAGACTGCGGACGTGACACAGGAGATGGTCAGAGACTGCGGACGTGACACAGGAGATGGTCAGAGACTGCGGACGTGACACAGGAGATGGTCAGAGACTGCGGCCATGACACAAGAGATGGTCAGAGACTGCGGACGTGACACAGGAGATGGTCAGAGACTGCGGACGTGACACAGGAGATGGTCAGAGACTGCGGACATGACACAGGAGATGGTCAGGGACTGCGGACATGACACAGGAGATGGTCAGAGACTGCGGACGTGACACTGGAGATGGTCAGGGACTGCGGACGTGACACAGGAGATGGTCAGGGACTGCGAACGTGACACAGGAGATGGTCAGGGACTGCGGACATGACACAGGAGATGGTCAGGGACTGAGGACCTGACACAGGAGCTGCTCAGGGACTGCGGACATGACATAGGAGATGGTCAGAGACTGAGGACATGCTAAAGAATTTGTTGGAAACTAGGGACGTGTATCAGGATACATTTATAGACTGGAAACACATTACATGAGGCTGCTAGAAATCACTGCTAGAATTAAACAGTAGGGAAATACAGATTGGTGTCTTCTGGGGCCCTCAGTGCCACACACAAAGGGCCACAGGTTGGGTACCAGGGCAATAGAGCCTCCATCAAACCCCCCTCTCCTTACATCAGAGCCCCCCCCCCCCCCATATTTTTACATGAGAACAAGTTGGTCAGAGACTGCGGACATGACACAGGAGATTCAGATAAACAGCAGCGTTCAAAAGTGTGTTATTTCCAAAATAGTCCTCCAGTGAGATATAATAGACACTGTGGTAAGAGATCGATAGATCCACCACCAAGGGAACCTAACATGCAGCCTTTTACCAGATGCAAATGGATTATACAGCAGCAGTCAGAATAAACATGTATCAGCGCAAATCTCAAAGCATGTTCCAAGAGAAATGAGAGGGCAAATCATTACACAGACATCTTTCAAAATGTTTATTAAAAACAAAATCTGCAAACAGGGTACACATACTTTCTCTTATAAAATATGAAATGGGGTGGAGGGGTAAGTGAGACCTCAAACTCCCCAATAGTAGAGGTACTCACTGAGAAGGGGGAATGGGAAGAAGGGAGGTTATCTGGATTTTTGGGTACCGATAACTTGATAATTTAATATAGCTAGAGTAGCATTTATTAAAAATAATTTTATTAAATATAAAGCAATAACAAATATTGAATTTACATCAATCGATATAAATAACACAACAATTGACACAGTGAGTGTCTACTAAAATTGACTTGAAGTGTGAAGAGTAGTCGGAAAATATCTACACAATTTTCTCTACATGTTTCGCGGACTAGGCCGCTTCTTCAGGAGAATGTAATATACATGTTGCTACTAGAGTCTATAAATGAAATGAGAAATAAATAAAACAAAAAACATATCTCTTGGTGATTCTGCTCCTCCTCTGGTGTGTTCATGCCCTATAGTGACCACCTCTCCCCATACACAGTATAAAGATTGTCCATGTTCTGGTTATATATGTTTTTTTTTTTTTGATTTATTTCTCATCTCTCACTTACCCCTCCACCCCATTTCATACTAACATTTCCTGGAAGTTGGTACCATTTCTTTCATTCATTACTTTAGGCACCCAATACCCTTCTCTTATAAAATAGGCATGAAAGATGGAAAATATGTGGTGTAAACTTGTTTCCAACAGAGAAAATGGCCGACCTCCAATAGTGAACAACACCAGCGTCATGTGGCTGAGGAGCCAGCCAGCCACAGGCACTATACCAGTGAGCCAGATAATTCAGCCATATTTGAGAGAGGGCATATTAGTCGCTGAGACGCGTTCTCATGCCTCAGCTCTGAGGAAGGGAGCATGCCTCCCGAAACACGTCAGCTGTCCTAATATAGGGACATGTTCTTTCCGCATCGAGGTGGACTCATTTTATGTGATTTTTGCTCTTCGTGTTTGTGAGTATGTTTTTGGCATTTTAATAAATATTTTAAAGGTGTCCAAGGGTAATGCAATAGGTGTTTGCGCCTCCTTTCTTTTATGTGTTTAGTTTCTGGAGTTTCCTCATCTGAGGAGAGCAGTATGCCTAAAATTCCCATTGGAGTGCGCACTTGGGTCATTCAGTTGTTTGAAGAATTGCGTTCTCATTATTGGCTAACCTAAAAATTGTTATTTCAATAACCAAAAGGTAGAATAAGTAGCTTGTAAGTTGAAAGCCACAATACTCCCTCCGTTAAAGAGGAGTTCCGCCTTGAGAAAAAAAAAAATTAAAAGTCAGCAGCTACAGTGTATGTGTGTGTGTGTGTGTATGTATGTATATGTGTATAATATATATATATACACTTATCTGTCCAAGGAGCCCGCAATGTCAGCACCCCAGCCGATTTTCAGATCGGCTGCCGCCGCCATTCTTTCTAAGGGAAACCAGCAGTGAAGCCTTTCAGCTTCACAGCTGGTTCCCTACTGCGCATGTGCGAAGCGCGCAGCACATTCTCATAGGCTTGGCAGCGGGGGAAGGAGGAGGACGGAACTTTCGGTGGACGGCGCCGCGGCAATGTCTCCCGGAAGTAGGGAAGGGTACCCCATTCCCCCCTCTCCCAAATGTGGCACTGGAGGGGGGGGGGAGCAAATGAGTGGATATTGTACTTTTGGGTGGAACTCCGCTTTAAGCAACAAAATACAGCACACAGATGAAATGCATTAGTAAGAGATGTTTGTAGTCCATTGACCATTCAGCCCTGAGATGTATACAGCTCTGTCACATACCACAGCCCTGTCTGGCAGGGGAGAAAAGCTGATATATGCTTGTTGAGGGGTTTATTTAGACAGGAATTGGAAGGGGCTCAACCTAACACTGAAAAATACAAAACTTCTTTAATTTAAAAAAAAAAAAAAAGTCATCCGCTTTCAAAAAATAAAAAATCTGATTTGTTTTTATTCTTAATTTCAGGTTTTTGCCATATGTCGGAATGGTAACTATCGTGATGAATGATTATCCCAAGTTCAAGGTAAGCAGAACATAATTTTTTCTTACAGCGGATCTATACGCTCTCCTTATCTTTATCCGTCCCCTCCCCCCACCCCTGCTGAAGACAAAGCCCCACGTATATACTGTAGGTAATTATCAAGAGATAACATAACATTTTTTTTTTTTTCCTTTTATACTGGAAGTTGTTGGTACCACTAGGGCAGTGATGGTGAACCTTGGCATCCCGGATGTTTTGGAACTACATTTCCCATGATGCTCAACTACACTGTAGAGTGCATGAGCATCATGGGAAATGTAGTTCCAAAACATCAGGGGTGCCAAGGTTCACTATCACTGCACTAGAACTTCCAAACTGAACTTTGTTTAACCACTTGTCGCCCGCCCGCCGTGTATATACTGCTGCAGTGTGGCTCTATTGCACGAAACAATGTTTCTGTACTTCGTTTTGTTTAATCGCTACTAGATGGCGCAATCGCGATGTGACGGGCTTACAGCTACCCGCAATAGTTCCTGGGAGAGGCAGAACAGCGATCTGCCTATGTAAACAAGGCAGATTGCAGTTCTTATAGGGAGGAAGACAGAGATCTTGTGTTCCTGCTAAGCAGGAACACGGATGTCTGTCTTCCTCCAGTCAGAGCAACCTCCAAACAGCAAGCACCCCCTAGGGACACACTTAACCCTTTGATCGCCCCTGATGTTAACCCCTTCCCTGCCAGTGTCATTAGTGCAGTGACCGTGCATATTTTTAGCACTGATCACTGTTAGTGGCACTGATCCCCAAAAAGTGTTAAAAGAGTCAGTGTCTGATTTGTCCACCGCAATATCGCAGTCCTGCTATAAGTCGCTGATCGCTGCCATTCCTATTAAAAATAAAAAAATCCCATAGTTTGCAGTGACGGTGCATATTTTTAGCACTGATCACTGTATTAGTGCCACTGGTCCCCAAAAAGTGTCAGATGTCCGATTTGTCCGCCGCAATGTCGCAGTCCCGCTAAAAATAGCTTAACGCTGCCATTAGTAGTAAAAAAAATAAATGCATAAGAATGCTATAAAAATATTACATTATTTGTAGACGCTATAACTATTTGCGCAAATTAATCAATTTACACTTTTTTCAAAATTGTCGCTCTTTTTTTTTTGTTTATAGCGCAAAAAAGAAAAACCGCAGAGGTGATCAAATACCACTAAAAGAAAGCTCTATTTGTGGGAAAAAAAGGACATAAATTTTATTTGGGTACAGCGTTGCATGACTGCACAATTGTCAGTTAAAGAAACGCAATGCCGTATCGCAAAAAATAGCCTGGTCATGAAGGGGTTAAAACCTTACGGTTCAAAAATGGTTAATAAATGGGGACACACTTTGCTAACATCGCTTAAAGCTCAACTTCGGGAAAATGTAACCTTGTCCCTTGCAATGGGGCTGTGCCCGTACTGCAAGGGTTAATTGCTTGCTTAGGTCTAGGCTAGGGAGCAATAGAAAAAATGTACTTACCTGATCCTCCGCTAGACTGCTCCTGTGAGGTTTTTCTCCCCCATGCTCCAGTGGTCTAGGATCTTGACATCCAGCCCCGAGGGACAGTTTACCTCTGGAAAATGGGGGAGCAACATCTGCCGGGGGGCGGGGAATCAGATATGTAAATGATTCTCCTCTTCCCTGGACTAAATGAGCAGTTAACCCTTGCAGTGCTGGCACATCCAAACTGCAAGGGATAATTTTACATTTTCCTGAAGTTGAGCTTTAAAGTGTTTGAGTGGGCAAAATGAGAATAAAAAATGTATAAGACAAAGGGGCGGGTTTTTTGCAAAAGAAGGCAAAAGAAACCCCCCTTGCTCTATTTACGAACGTACAGAGAATACAGTCTATTGCAAAATGGTGGTCATCTGCATATTCAGGTTTCCTGCATGTCATAGATCTAGTGCAGTGCTACAGTTCTACTTAATACACTTTTTAGCTACCCCTTTCTTCTGGCTTCACAGTCTCCCAGATATCTAAATGCAAGAAGTGTTTCATGGACTTCCCAGTCATGTGATCACTGGGTCACAGTGATGATGTAATCAGGAGCCCATCCAACCCAGTTCCCTATCTTTGTGTGACCAGTAGCTAGCTGTAATAGCTCTGTCACAGTGCTGGGTGTGGGCACTCCCAATACAAAACAGCAAAGTCAGCCATACTCAATGTGGCAGCCATGGGGAATGATTGAGACATTTGAAGGGAAGGGCAAATCCTATCATTGTGGTGTTAGAATTGTAATAATCAGTGGTAGTGTTAATTATTGAGGTGTATCTAAAGCCATACACTTTTTAGTTTTTAATGGGGTAGAGAAGGGTTAATTTATTTATTTTTTTTCCCCCTTTTCACATTTTCCACTTTCAACTTTCCTCATGTTTACAGAGCTGCATAGCTCAAACTAAAATTTCCACACATTAGTGAATGAGTCATAGCAGTGACTTCTCCCTCTCTCCTCCCCTTTTTAAAAAAAGCCCTTTTTCTTTCGTTCATTAACGGACACAGCTCCTGATCTTCTTAACCATTGGGTTATACTGCCCCCCTACAGGAGTAGGACACTAGGCAGAAAAAAGTCTGGCTACGCCTATAGGCAGTCCCAGGGGTATACTACCTCTCTCTGCTTTAGGTACTCAGTTTTTTTCTGCCTAGTCGGGAGTAAGGACCTAGTACCTTGCTGGGATCTCAGGTCCTGGCATTTTTTTTTTTTTCTTAGATAGAATTTTTTCTCCTGTGAGATCTTCAATTAACTGCCGGACTGGGCGATTGGGCGATGGGCTGGATAATCTAGATCCAGTGGTCACCCCAGTCTGGCCATCGAGTGCGCGCAGACCTCAGCTCCGCGCTAGGTCGGCCGCGCCATGGCCCCAAGGGACGGGGGCTGGCCTGCGAGTTAAACGCCTCTCGAGGTCGCATACGATCGGGTCTCGGCCCGAGTCACAGCTTTCACAGCTTTTCCTGGTCCCCCCTGCCTTTGCTGAGCTGGCGGACCAGTTGGTTCAGGGGCTGCAGTTTATCTGTGATGCCTCTTTGGATGCGGCCCCTATTCGCTAGGCTCTCTGTTTCAGCAGTGGCCCTTCGGCATATTTTTTGGCTCAAATGCTGGCCTGACTGATTTTCTTTTCAAGGAGATCGCCTGTTTGGATCTACCCTGGATCACATCATTAAGGGTCTCACGGGGGGGGGGGGGGGAGTACCTTTCTTCCGCTACTAAAGGCACAGACCCTCGTCGTAGACATGAGCCATCCTTCTCGGCTCATAAGAAGTTTTTTCGTCCTTTAGAGGTGACTGAGAAGGGATCAAAGCCTTTCAGGGCCTCCTCCTCTTGGTGTGGCAAGTCGAGAGCAGGCTTATCCAAAACCGCAGACAAGGCTCCTCCAGCATGAAGGTGCGCCCTCACCCGTATCGAGGGTGGGGGGGACGTCTTCACTAGTTTCCGGAAACGTGGACTTCCCTGGTACAAGACAAGTGAGTCCACGAAGTCATACAGTCCGGCTACAAGAGTTTCGATCTTATCACCCCACCCCCACCCCACCCTGCCCGTCGAGGTTCTTTCCTTCCAACTTGCGCCTGCCTCCGGACCGCTTACAGAGTCTGTTTGGGGCTGTAGAAGATCTGTTACTTCAAGGGGTGATTGTCCCGGTTCCAACTTCAGTTGCTGAATTGCTTTGTCCATTGGAGTCCATTCGCACGTTTTCAGGGTTTTTACTCAAACCTTTTTACAGTTCCCAGGAAGGAAGGCAAGGTGCATCTAATCCTGGACCTCAAGGCGCTGAATTGCTTTGTGCAGGTGCAGGAATTCAGAATTAAATACATTCGCACGGTGGTGGCATCCCTGCATCAGGGGGATATTCTTGCCTCTATGGACATCAAAGATGCTTACCTTCACATTCAAATATGTGCCAGTCAGCAGCGCTTCCTCCACTTTGCCGTGGGAGAGGAGCATTATTAGTTTGTGGCATTACCCTTTAGTCTCACCTCTGCTCCTCGGTTCTTCACAAAAGTGTTAGCCTTGGTGCTAGCATTGTTACGCCAACGGGGGATCACGGTACTGGGCTACTTGGATGACCTCCTTCTGCGAGCGGAGTCTCCTACTGCTCTGGTGGAAAACCTGGAAATCGCCATATGAACTCTTAGAGAGTTCAGCTGGATTCTGAATTTTCAGAAGTCTGCTCTGGTTCCATCCACAAATCTGGACTATCTGGGTCTGACTCTGGACTTTGCCTCAGCCAGAGTGCTCCTTCCCCTGGACAAACTCCAGAAACTGCGGTTTGTCTCCTACTGTCCCAGCAGATTGTCATCTCTCCGGACTTGCATGCGGGTACTGGGCCTGATGGGGTCTACCTTTTGAGGCGTTTGCACAGTTCCATACAAGGTCCCTGCAAAGGAAGATTCTGGCCAAATGGGACAGGACTCTGCAGTCTCTGGACAATCAGATCCAGTTCAGCCGGGGAACGAAAGAGTCCCTGATATGAAGGCTTAGTTCTCAAGCGCTTCGGCTGGGCAAATCCTTCCTCCCCTTGTATTGGACAGGGGTCACCACGGATGCCAGCCTGTCTGGATAGGGTGGCGTCCTTGGCATAGATTCCACTCAGGGGGTCTGGACACTGGAAGAGTCCGGACTACCGATCATTGTCTTGGACCTCAGAGCGATCAGACTATACCTGGAACATTTGACGGATTGTCTTCAGGGATGTCCAGTGCGCATTCAATTGGACAATGCCACCGCCGTGGCTTATGTCAATCACCGGGGGGGGGGGCACAAAAAGTGTCCTGGCAGCTCTGGGGGTAGCCGGCATTCTAAGGTTGGCAGAACGGTTCGTTCCAGCCCTGTCCACCGTACACATTTCTGGGGTGGAAAACTGACAGGCGGATTATCTGTCGGCAGGCGTTGGACCAAGGGGAGTGGTCTCTTCATCCGAAGGTGTTTCATCAGTTGTGTCTCCAGCGGTGCATCCCTGAGGTGAATCTGTTGGCATCCTGGCTCAACAGAAAGGTGCAGAGGTTTGTGGCTCGGTCATGGGATCCTCTGGCGGACGCCACAGATGCGCTGGTGGCCCCTTGGGGTCAGTATCGTCTGATTTACGCCTTTCCTCCTCTAAAGCGTCTGCCAAGACTTTTAGGCAGGATCGAGGCAGAAGGGATTCCAGTCATCTTAATCGCCCCGGACTGGCCTCGCCGGGCTTGGTACGCCCATCTGGTGTGGCTGGTCACCGGCGTTCCTTGGAAGCTTCCTCTCAGAGAGGATCTGCTGTCCCAAGGATCAATCTTCCATCCAGCTTTACAGTCGCTGGCTTTGATGGCTTGGCTGTTGAATGCCAGGTGCTGATGGTCTGAGTCGGAGATTCCAACGCTGTTAAAAGCTAGGAAATCTACTTCTAGGAAGATCTACCATCGTACGTGAAAGAGGTACATTGTGTGATGTCTCTTGGGGTTCATCCTCATTCTTTTTCAGTGGCTCGGATCTTGACCTTCCTTCAATGGGGGTATGAGCAGAAACTGGCCTTCAGTACTGTCAAGGGCCAGGTGTCGGCCTTAGTCGTTCTTTCAATGGCCCTTGGCCACACACTCCCTGGTGCATACTTTTCTTCAGGGAGTTTGGCACTTGGTTCCTCCAGTGCGGTCTCTGTTACCGCCTTGGGACCTCAATTTGGTGCTCTCAGTCCTCCAGAAGCCTCCCTTTGGGAATCTTCGGGAGATTCCCCTGCTTATGCTGTCCCAGAAGGTGGCCTTTTTGGTGGCTTTCACCTCTGCGTGCAGGGTGTCAGAATTGGTGGCCTTATCCTGTCATTCACCTTACTTGGTGGTTCACAGAGATAAGATGTTTCTTCACCCCTGTCAGGCGTTCCTAGCAAAGGTTACCTCTGATTTTCATTTGAATGAAGGCATTGTGTTGCCTTCCTTATGTCTCAGGCCATAACATCTGAAGGAAATTGCTTTGCATGCCCTGGATGTGGTCCAGGCGATTAGGGTGTAACTGGCAGCTGTGGAGTCTTTTAGGAAATCAGACTCACTATTTGTGCTTGCGGATGGGCCCCGGAAAGGGTTGTCCGCTTCCTCTGCGACCATTTCCAGATGGATCAGACAGATGGTGATTCAGGCCTATTCCATCAATGGTCAGCTTCCTCCTTTCCCTGTCAAGGCGCATTCTACTCAGGCACTCAAGTGCCTCCTGGGCCTTCTATCATCAGGAGTCACTGACGCAGGTCAGGCCACCTGGTCATCGGTGCACAGTTTCACAAAGTTCTATAAAATGGATGTGTTGGCATCTGCGGATGCTTCTTTTGGCCACAAAGTTTGCAGGCTGCTGTTTAGAGGACCTGGTCCTCTTTGAGGGTGTATTGTTGTTTTCAGGTGGGCTCCAGTTGTTTTGGTTGAGCTCCTGTTTACCTGGTTGGCTATAGTTTAGCCTTGGGAATTTATTTTTCGCTGTTCCCACCCCTCATGTTTAACACTGCTTTGGGATGTCCCAATGGTTAAGATTAGAAGCTGTCTCCATCAATGAACGAAAGAGAAAATTGGATTTTTGACCGTAAAATCCATTTCTCTGATGTTCATTGACGGACACAGCACCCACCCCTCTGCAGAATTGTAATTCTTCTGACACTGCTTGTAAAAAAAAAACTGAGTACCTATAGCAGAGAGGGAGTATACCCCCTGGGACTGCCCACAGGCGTTGCCAGACATTTTCTTCTGCCTACTGTCCTACTCCTGTAGGGGGCAGTATATAACCCAATGGTTAAGGAGATCAGGAGCTGTGTCTGTCAGTGAACATAAGAGAAATTGATTTTACGGTAAGTCAAAAATCCCATTGTTCTGGCAGTGGGGGTAGGAGGGGTGGAAATGGGTGAAGATCCACTGTAACATTTTGGAATTATTCCAGAATAATAGCCAGTCGTACATTTTAACTGATGCTTCTTTAATGGTCAAACAGCGGAAATACACACACTATATTTTTAAAAGTATTGGGACGCCTGCCTTTACACACACATGAACTTTAAGGGCATCCCAGTCTTAGTCCGTAGGGTTCAATATTGAGTTGGCCCACCCTTTGCAAGGTCCATAAAGACATGGATGAGCGAGTTTGGGGTGGAGTAACTTGACTGGCCTGCACAGAGTTCTGACCTCAACCCGATGGAACACCTTTGGGATGAATTTGAGCAGGAACTGAGAGCCAGGCCTTCTTTGGGATGAATTTGAGCAGGAACTGAGAGCCAGGCCTTCTCGCCCAACATCAGTGCCTGACCTCACAAATGCACTTCTTGAAGAATGGCCAATCATTCCCATAGACACACTCCTAAACCTTGTGGACAGCCTTCTCTGAAGAGTTGAAGCTTTTATAGCTACAAAGGGTGGGCCAACTCAATATTGAGCCCTACGGACTAAGACTGGGATCCCATTAAAGCTCATATGCGTGTAAAGGCAGGCGTCCCAATACTTTTGACAATATAGTTTGTGGGAGCTTTTTTTTACCTGCTAAATGATTAGTATTTCTGTCCATCCAGTCCTGGAATTTTCGCAGTTGTGGCACACAGTGCAGTCCTGTCTGAAAGGGATCTGATTTTTATCTGCTTCATTCAGTAAATCTTCCAGATTTTTGTCCCTCGCCCAGCCTGTGATTGGACATTGAAAGGGAAGCAGCAGACTGAGGAGCTCGTCGCTATCAGTTTGCTCCTCTTATCAGCATGCTCCTACAGCACATGAAATTACTGGATCCTTGTATTGCTTACCCTCTCCCAGTCTGAGCTTTGCTATGGTTTAAGGCTAGGTTTACACCTTTTTAGGGTTTTTTTTTTCCCGTGAGTTTTTAGAAGCACAGAAATGTACGACAATTGATTTAACATGGTTTCCTACAGGTCCCATTCACAAAAGCAGTTTTCTGCAGTGCAGTTTTGGAAGAAGTGCAGAGACTTTTTTTTTTTTTCATGCAGGAAAGTGCGTTTTTGGTCCATAGATTTCAATGAAAGCACATAAACACATATTCATGGTTTTTGGTCGGGTTTTGTGTTTTAACAGCCACTCTCCTACAAAAATAAAAATGTATAAAGCAGAAAATGCATCAAAAATGTGGTTAAAAAACACCTGAAAAGCATACGCACAGGTGTGAACCTAGCCCAAGACATAAAATGTTGGTGATTGTATTAAAAAAAAAAAAAACATGGTGTATGAATATATTCAGAACAACTAAATCGCCCAAGCGCTCACTCCGATGGGAATGATAAGCGTGCCACTCTCCTCAGGCGGTGAACTCCAAGAAATATACACATGAAAGAGAAAAGGAGGCGCAAACACCTAGTGCATTACCCTTGGACACCTTTTAAGAAGTTTATTAACCACTTGCCGACTGCCGCACCACTATATACTGCGGCAGTCAGCCTCTCCTGGGCAAAGTGACGTATTGGTACGTCACTCGCCCACGAGCCTGTAGGGGGCGAGTGCGTGCCGCCGGCAGCGCACTCCCGCCCCGCTGGCAGCAGGCTCCTGCCCCCGCTCGTTTACTGACATCCCTGCGCGTGTGACCGGCGGCTCCGATGTCCGCCGGCCACTTGTGATCTTCCTCAGGAGAGGGAGAAAGACAGACGGCTGATGTAAACGCAGCCGTCTGTCATTCTCCCTTAGATCATGACAGAGGCTATGCGATCCTGCTATGTAGGATCGTATGTCTCTGTGATGATCTAACAAGCCACGCCCCCTGACAGTTAGAATCACGCCCCTAGGTAAACACTTAACACCTTGATCACCAATAAAGTTAACCCCTTCCCTGCCAGTGTCATTATTACAGTAACAGTGCATATTTATAGCACTGATTACTGTAGTAATGTAGCTGGTACCCCCAAAAATGTCAGTCAGGGGTCCGATCTGTCCGCCGCAATGTCTTAGTTCCGCAAAAAAAACGCAGATCGTCGCCGCCATTACTAGTTAAAAAAAAAAAAAAAAACCAATAAAAAATGACATAAATCTTTCCCGTAGTTAGTTATAACTTTTGCCCAAAACAAATACGCTTATTGTGATTTTTTTTTTTTTTACCAAAAATATGTAGCAGAAAACAAATTGGCCTAAAATGTTAAGATTTTGATTTTCACATATTTTTTTTTTTTTTTTTGAGAATTTCATATAAAAAAGTGTGAAAAATATTGTGTTTTTTTTTTTTTTTTTTTTCAAAATTGTTGCTTTTTTTTGTTTATAGCGCAAAAAATAAAAATCGCACAGGTGATCAAATACCACCAAAAGAAAGCTCTGTTTGTGGGAAAAAAAGGACGTCAATTTCATTTTGGTACGGTGTCGCACGACCGCGCAATTGTCCGTTAAAGTCACGCAGTGCCGAATCGCAAAATAGGGCCTGATCTTTGAGCAGCCAAATCCTCCGGGGCTTAAGTGGTTAAAATGCCAAAAACATATTCACAGACATGAAGAGCATAAATCGCATGGAATGAGTCCACCACATGTGGAAACGAACATGTCCCTGTATTCGGGTGTCAAGGGGGAATGCACTAGGTGTTAGCGCCTCCTTTTCTCTTCAATACTTTTTATTATTTTTCCAATAAAAAGGAAGTATACAAAACATAGTGGGGTTGAAGCGTGAATACAATCGTCTCCCTTGCACAGAAAAAAAGGTAAAAAAGGGAATGAATTGTATAAAGAGGAAGTAAGAGCAAGTGGGAGTCAAATTTCCCAACTTTGGTTACATGCAATAAAATTAATCAGCTTACGTATCTTCAATATTAGAATCAATGCATTCCTGGAGTTTTTTTTTTTTATATAAATTTGTGACATTTTTAAATATCCGATATTTTTATTTCTGTTTTCAGTACGCGGTTTTGGCAATCATGGGAGCTTTTGTACTTTTAAAACGTGAATCTTAACCTTTGAAGTCGGCGTTCACAGGATGAAGAAAGGAATCACTGTATTTAATATATTCCATGGATTTTTATTTCTGTAACAGAATAATGCAATTGTGCCATCCATCACTGACCTGTACAGTAAATGTCGGAAGTCATTCTTACTGCTATTTATTTTACTGTTAGGGGGTTTTCGTTTGTACATCGAATCATGTCCGATTTTATGGCAACGTGCTTTTCTAATAATGTGAGCCAATAAAATGCTGAAACACCGAGAGCTTTGGTGATTATTATTACATTGTCGTGTCTGTGGAAGCATTTACTGAGGGTATGATAACCATGCAGTTAGTTCAGGGCTTGACAAATTTGCCTGAAATCTAGGAGCCAGCTAAAAAAGTTAGGAGCCAGTTTTTTTTTTAAACTAACAACCAAGCTTTATTTAATAAAACGGATACTAAATTTACAAATAAATACGACTAGAACTCCACTCTCTTCTATAGCGCAATTGGATGGAAACAGACTGTCTGTCTCTTTCCATCCGATGCCATCTGATCCGATCCACGGGATGGATAGAAAATAGAACCACCATCCGTCTGTTTTTGGCGGACAGGATCAGATGGCGGCAGATTACTGCTCCATAGAGGAGAATGAAGGGTCCGATCAGGTCTGCCTGAAAAACTGACAGGCGGACCTGATCAGACAGCCCATGTGAAAGGGGCCTTCGGCTGTGGCACGGCGATGAGGAAAAAAAAAAAAAAAAAAGATATATATATATATATATATATATATATATATATATATATATATATATATATATATATATAATTTTTTTTTTTTAATAATAAGGATTAAGAATTGGAAAAAGAAAAAATTATTATTTATTTTTTTTACATTTAAAAAATAAATTAATAATAATAACCACACTCCCTGTCCACTTACCTTTAAGCAAAGGTAACTGGACAGAGAGATGAAGCCTTAAAAAACTTCCCTCTCATTTCCTCTTTGGAAGGAGATGGGAAGGCATTGAGAACATGCATTACTCCCGGCCACCACAAGAGGGCGCAAGTTCCCCTAGCCTCTCATCTCACAGAAGAAGGCCGAAAAGCCGGGGCCTCAATTTTTGGACGGCGCGGAAGTCCGTGCACTCGAGGAGAAGGTGGGGGGCGCAAAAGGGACAGGACACCTCCTGCAGGGCACCCCAGGCACCAGGTCGCTAATTCTAGTCGCAAATGCGACCTGGCGCCCAGGTTTGTCGAGCCCTGAGTTAGTTCTTCACTTGCAGAGAAACAAAAACCCGGACATCAGAAGAGAGCTTTGTGTTTACATCAGGGCTTGACAAACCCCAGGTCGCCATGGCGACAAGAAGTTGTGTCCTGGCGCCCTAATGCTCCCCCCCCCCAAACTATGTATCTCGGAGTTTGCGTGCCCATCTCCGGGCCCAGGACCGGCATAGGGAATGGGGGTGAGGGGGAGGGAGGAGAGCTTATTCGCTCTCCTCCCCTTATAGTTGTTGACGCAAAAGTGACGTCACTTCCAGGTCCCCAATGACAGTTTTGCCTGGGAAAGAATGTAATGTATTGTGATGTGTATTGCATTACATTCAGTGGAGCACACTTTTTTAATTGTAAAAAATTTAAGTTACTCCCAAGCACATAACCCCCCCACCACAAAAAAAATGAGCCCCAACCACACATTTATGCACATACAAATGTAAATGCACGCAGCGGGATGCCTACACCTGAAAACCTTGATTGCGATACACGTTATATTTTGCCACACATGTCAGAATGAGAGCAATAAATCTAGCACCAGACCTTCTTCGTAAAGCTAAACTGATGACCTATAAAGGGCGTTTTTGAAGCGTCCCCTAAGGAAAATATAGAGTACTGACATGTTTAAGGTTTGATATGTTGATTATCTTCTTGCTCGGTACAACCTTGGCTTTTATATTTTACCAAAACATTGGGTAATTTATTGCGTTTTTGTGCCCCTGAAAATTAACTTTTAATGTGTTTTTTTTTTTTTTTTTTTCTTTTAACTGAAATTTTGGGTTTTCGAGACCTTTGTGGTAATATTGTGTGACATAAAAAATTGGAACTACCACGGTTTTATTCTCTAGGGCACGGGTGTCAAACACATGGCCCGTGGGCCAAATCCGGCCCGTCAGGCCTTGTCAAGTTGCCCGCGCAGCGGCCGGCTGCCATCCAAGTGTTTCCATCACTGTTCCTTCTGCTATCACGTCAGGTCTCCCAGGCAACAAGAGTAAACCTTTCCCGCTCTATTCCCTTCAGTCCCGCAAGCGGCGCCGGCTTTGTGTGAGCTGAGTGCATGCGCGTCCGTCTCCTAGGCAACAAAGGTAAACATTTCCTGTGCTCTCTCTCCTCCTCAGTCCCTTCAGCGGTGCCGGCTTTGTGAGCTTAGCGCATGTGCGGCCAGTCCGGCATAGCTGTCAGTGGAGGAGGCTCCTAACAGCTCTGGTGGCTGTGTTTCTTTTCCATCCAGGGCGCTGCATCCTGAGGCTGGGCTTTTGGGGACTTGCTTTATCCAATAGTGGCAATGAAGAGAGGGTATGTTGTAAAAGCCTTTGTACATCTTGCATATAAGTGTGGTTGGTGGGAGAGATGTTGCCCAATGTGCATAGCATACTCCTGAACCCTACACTCTGTAAATGGTGCGCACCCCTGAACTCTGCACTCTCTACACAGCGCACCCCTGAACTTTGTAATCTGTACATAGGGCACCCCTAAACTCTGCACGTAGCACACTCCTAAACTCTGCACGTAGCACACTCCTAAACTCTGCACTATGCGCATAGCGCACCCCTGAAGTCTGCACTCTGTATGTAGCGTACTCCTAAACTCAGCACTCTGTACATAGCACACCCCCTGAACCCTTCACTGTGTACATAGCGCACCCCTGAACTCTGCACTCTGTAAGTAACACTTGCACTCTGTATGTATCGTGACCTAGATACAAGCGGCCCTTTGAAGGAAACCATATTGCTAATGCGGCCCGCGATTAAATCGAGTTTGACACCCCTGCTCTAGGGTGTCTGCCTTCAGAAAATATAGAATGATTGGGGGTTTAAATAATCTTCAGGCCCAAAATTATTTTTTAAATGTGTGCTAAAAAAAAATGGCTCTGGCTGTAAAAGAGTTAAAGGGGAATTTCACCTTCGGGTACATGGTCCACCCGTAAGATTTGTTCGTTAAAAAAAAAAATGTCTCCTAACTTTTTTAGCTGGCTCCTAAATTCAAAGCAAATTTGTGAAACCCTGCTTTACATACACAAAACACAAAACTGTCGCTCGCTCCCGATGATCGGCAGGTCTTGGCCATAAATCATCGTTGGGAACCGCTGACCGGCATGTGCTGGAACGAGTTCAGATCCTAAAACGAATGACAGAGCCGTGTAGGTAGAGCCACACACAGATGTGCTAAA
This sequence comes from Pelophylax lessonae, assembly GCF_965119305.1. NCBI lineage: Eukaryota > Metazoa > Chordata > Amphibia > Anura > Ranidae > Pelophylax > Pelophylax lessonae. The sequence goes on from NC_138768.1 coordinate 67,014,215, forward strand.
TTTAAAACACAACTGAATCCTGGAGTGAGATGAACCCCATAATTTGGGGAGGTGTGGGTTGGGGTATATGACCATGTTTTATATTACAACCTAAATAAAAATGAAACATGGTCTGAAATATCATCTTGGCCTTTAACCACCTCCTGCCCACCGTATAGGCAAATGGCGGGCGGGTGGCTCTCTTGTTCTGGGACAAAATCACATCATATGATGGTGATCCGCTCTCCGCGGGCGTGCAAGCATGGTGATTGGCGGCACACTGTGTCCCTCGGGCTGTTGACACAGCTCTTTACCCATGTGATCGGCTGTGTCCAATCACAGCTGATCACATGTAAACAAGGAAATGCTAGTTATCGGCTTTTCTCTTCTCACACTGACAGAGTGTTAGGAGAGGAGAGCCAATCAGCGGCTCCATTAACAATGTTAGTGGGAAGAATAGTGCCCCATTATTGGTGTCAGTGGGAGGAATAATGCCCCTTTATTGGTGTCATAGGGAAGAATAGTGCCCCATCACTGGTGCCAGTGGGAGGAATAGTGCCCCATTATTGGTGCCAGTGGGAGGAATAGTGCCCCATTAATTGGTGTCATAGGGAAGAATAGTGCCCCATCACTGGTGCTAGTGGGAGGAATAGTGCCCCATCATTGGTGCCAGTGGAAGGAATAGTGCCCCATCATTGGTGCCAGTGGGAGGAATAGTGCCCCATCATTGGTGCCAGTGGGAAGAATAGTGCCCCATCATTGGTGCCAGTGGGAGGAATAGTGCCTCATTGGTGTCAGGGGGAAGAATAGTGCCCCATCATTGGTGCCAGTGGGAGGAATAGTGCCCCATCATTTGGGCACTATTCCTCCAAATGACCCCAATGATGGGGCACTATTCTTCCCACTGGCACCAATGATGGGGCACTATTCCTCCCACTGGCACCAATGATGGGGCACTATTCCTCCAAATGGCCCTATCAGTAGTGTCAGTGGGAGAAATAGTGCCCCTTAATTGGTGTCAGTGGGAGGAATAATGTCCCATCATTGGTGTCAGTGGGAGGAATAATGTCCCATCATTGGTGTCAGTGGGAGGAATAATGTCCCATCATTGGTGTCAGTGGGAGGAATAATGCCCTATTGTTGATGTCAGTGGGAGGAATAGTGCCCCTTCATTGGGGTCATTTGGAGGAATTGTGCCCAATCAGTAGTGTCAGTGGGAGAAATGGTGCCCCTTAATTGGTGTCTGTGTAAGGAATAATGTCCTATCATTGGTGTCAGTGGGAGGAATAATGCCCTATTGTTAATGTCAGCGGGAGGAATAATGCCCCAAGGGCCGGTGAAAGTAAAGCAAAGGGCCACATTTGGCCCTCGGGCCTAAGTTTGGAGATCTCTGCTTTAGTGGTTGAAGAAGACCCCCCCCCCCCCCCCCAGGCAAAACGCACAATTCTGTAATAAATCCCAAAATAACCCGTATCTTAGAATCACTGGTTGGAATTAAAAATAACATTTCTTGAAAAATTCAGCCAGTAGTAGGAAACACTGCAGTGTATTCTGTTCTGTGGATTCCGGCCATATTATTACCCTTTTTGATCTAAAAATGTGAATCCTCCCATTCACCTCCTAAGGATTTGGCTCCATTTCATAGACCGGCGTATCTGGATTTCTTTGGATGTTTCCTGGGTTGCATAATGACCTAGAATTGACAGCTGTTGTAGTGCTTTTTACTTTGTATCTGCTCTACGCTGTTTATGCTCTTCATGTCCTCCAAAGAACTGCTTACACAATCTTCGTGTTTTAATAATTTACCAGTGAACAATTGAAGGCCTTTTCCATCTGTAAGGAAAAAAAAAAAAGGAAAGTTTCACTCCCTTGACGTGTGTCCTCATACAGCGTTCTCTAGTCCTGTACAGATGGTGAATGAGACAGGGTGGGTTATTTTTTATAAATGTATGTCCAGCCAAAATGTTTTTTACTTTGTTTTGGATAGAATGAAGAAAGATTAGAACCTCTCTCAGGTTTCTGCTGCAATTTGTGCCCCCTGTTATTGAGATTTTCTGCCCTGATGACTGGAAGCGAGGAGAACTCTTCAACAGCATCAGACATATAAAAGTGATATTGCTCAGTTCCCATTTCTTTTCACCAACAATTGTTTAATGTCCTCCATGACACCATCAAGAGGTGCTTCATATCAGCTTAAAATGGGTCTGATTTATTTACTCTTATGCCCCATACACACGTGCAGATTATCTGCAGACTTTTGTCTGCAGACTTACCGTTTCTATGTAGTGCAAGGGCCTTCCGGATTGCATACAAATTGAAAGTGTTTAGGTTTGACCTCATATTATATAGTTTTGGTAAGTCTGCAGACAAAAGTCTGCAGATAATCTGCACGTGTGTATGGGGCATTAGCTCTGGACAAGATTTGCTAAAAGATCTGTAGTTCTGTTCAGCTAGTCTTGTGATTCAATCACTCTTGCCAGACAGTACATCCAGGTCTTCAACCTCCACTGTAGCAGCACATTTACCCGCTTGCTGACCGTATAACTGATATATGACAGCAATGCGGCTCAGCTGCACCAGATCACATACCCAGTACATTACTGACACTTTTGGGTAGGGGGCGCGCGCCGCTGGGACCCAGCCCTGCTGTGATCACTGGGTGCAGGCCAATAGATTACCACCAGCGACCATCATGAATTTACACACACTGTAAACAAGGCAGAACCCTCTCCTGTCAGCGGGGAAGAAATAGATTTTCTTTCCCCTCAAAGCAGGGAATAAAATCCATTCCTTCCCTTAGTAACAATAGCACACTGTACACCTAAACACTGGCTAGGCACACATTTAACTCTTTGATTGCTCTAGATGTTTAACCCCTTCCCAGCCAGTGTCATTAGTACAGTGACAATGCATATTTTTAGCACAGATCACTGTATAAGTGTCACTGGTTCCCAAAAAGTGTTAGTCAGTGTTCCGATGTCTGCCGCAATATCGCAGTCCTGCTATAAGTGGCTGATCCCCGCCGTTTACTAGTAAAAAAAATGTAATAAATTAAAAATTCCAGTATATATCCCATAGTTTGTAGACGCTATAACTTTTTGTTTTTAAGTGGATTTTTTCTTTACCAAAAATATGTAGCAGAAAACATATTGGCCTAAATGTATCAATAAATTAGATTTTTATTTATATTTTTTTACTGGATGTGTTTTATAGCAGAAACTAAAAAATATATATATTTTTTTTAAATTGTCGGTCTTTTTTTTTGTTTATAACGCAATAAATAAAAACACAGAGGTGATCAAATACCACCAAAAGAAAGCTCTATTTGTGGGAAAAAAAGGTCTTAAATTCTGTTTATGTACAGTGTCGTATGACTGCGCAATTGTCAGTTAAAAAAACGCAGTGCTATTTCACAAAAAGTGACCTGCCCATGAAGAGGGATAAATCGTCTGGAAGTCAAGTGGTTAAAGAATGTCACCCCACCATTTCATATTACTATGTGCCTGCTTTCTTTTGGGGGGGGTGGCAAACATTCCCCCCTCCAGGTCCACACTCACTTCTCAAGGGTCGCAGTGCTGCAGCTTCCCTGGGTTCTCTTCCCGGCCAACGCGGTCTTCTTTAGATCCTCCTCCTGTCCTAAGGCAAGGCAAGGTCCATAAAGACATGGATGAGTGAGTTTGGGGGGGAGGAACTTGACTGGCCTGCACGGAGTCCTGACCAGTGGCGGCTGGTGCTCAAAATTTATGGGGGGCGCAAACAGAAAAATGTAATAGGCATTGCTTTGCAGTAAAAAATGCTGTAAAAAATTGCGTGACTTTGAGGCCACAAAAGTGTGCAAGGGGCCTTCAGTAATCAAGGTATAGTGTGCCCTCTTTCAATGCAGAGTGCACCAGCATGCCCCCTTTCAATGCAGAGTGACCAGCGTGCCCCCTTTCAATGCAGAGTGACCAGTGCACTTACCTGCAGCAACGGCTTCTCCTCAGTCCCCCGGCGTCTCCTCGAGTCCTCCTCTGGGTGTCAGAGGGGTACGCTGTTACATTGTGCCTGTCCCCCAGTGATGTATGTGGGTGTCAGAGGGGTAACGCTGTAATGTTGTGCCTGTCCCCCAGTGATGAATGTGGGTGTAGTATATATAAATGTATCTTTATGGCAGAGATGGACACACAATGCAATATGGAACACATGTATGTCACAATGCAATATGGAAGGCAGACAGGGGGTATCGCTCCCTATGCAGTGGCGGAGGAAGGCAGGTGACACCTGCTGCACACATACATACACACACAGGTTGGTTACCTTCTGCTGCCTCCTGGTCATGTCGGTGGGTTGTTTGGCATTGAAGGGGTAGGCTATACACCTCATAATGAAGACATAGAGCTGCAGCCGGCTCCTCTCCAGTTCCTCTCTGTGTGCCCTCTCCAGCTCCTCTCTGCCCTCACTATTAATGGACGGACTGGGACTGGCCTGTTTGGTGAGGGTCATATCTCTGGAGTCCCGGGAAGGTGCATGTAGTGTGCGGTGCCCCACTCCTCCAACTCCAGCGGAGGATACAACCAGCACATCCCGCCTGTCCTCCTCCAACAACTCATCCGACTCTTCCTCGCTGGAAGAAGGGTCCAACATGGTCCCGAAGCTCCGTACACTCACTTCCCCATTCCTCAGGACTCTAGGCATGACCCATATGTACTGTCCTAGCCCCATTCTGCCCACCTATACTTTAGTCAGCATAACTGAAGAGATTCATAGAGCTAACACACCAGGATCGTTTGATTAGTACTATTAACCTTGATCAGAAAGCAGCTAGAAGGGGCAGTGTTAGTAGAGTGCAGGTGAAAGAGATGATGGAGAGTGATGAGCAGAGAGAAGCTATTGTCGGGTATATTGCGGTAGACTGCTGCCTGCAGTGCTGGGCTTTCTCTCCCCCCCAGTGCACCTGTCACCGGCAAGCCGCGATCACTGCGGTGTAGAAGGTGACAGTTCTGTCGGGATGGGGACGAATATATTGGGGGGGGGGGGATATAGAAAGACTCGCACTTACTTGCACAGGGTGACAGCCCGGCGTTGTCCCTTTCAGCCGGGGAGATGAGGTCCTGTAAAGTCCGGAAGGGGCAGGTAGCAGAGAGGAGCAGCAGCAGTGACGCCGCCGTGCCTAATGCACACCATTCTCCATGGATGGCCCCTGTGTCAGCGCACACCTCTCCGACATCGATCCCCCCCTGTTGCTTGAAGCAGTGAGTGATGTGATGGTCAGATGGTGTACCGGAGCTGTCCTCTGTGCTGAACTCCCCATCGATCCACAATCACAATGACACGGCTCCTTCAGCAGCAGCAGCATGTTACTACAGCGGCTTCTCCGGCGTGGACAGCCCGGCTCCCGCCTCCTCCCCAGCCAATGGCATGGGGTTTGCCTTTGGGCCAATCAGGAAGCGCGTATCGGACACGCTTCCTGATTGGCCAGGAGGAGGATCCTGTGTGACAATAGCGAATTTTCATTCGCTATTGTCACACAATGGGTGGAGTCGGGGCGCACTGCTCTGCGCCCCAGGACCACCCTTTGCATCACCCTATTAGAGCCTCTGGCTCTAATCAGGTGATGCAAAAAAAAAAAAAGGCCCATTGAACTCCATGCGTCCGGCGCCCCTGCATGCAGATTAGGGGGCTGGACACATGGATAGGGGGGGTGGCGCCCCTGCGCCCCCAACATACCGGCCGCCACTGGTCCTGACCTCAACCCGATAGAACACCTTTGGGATAAATTAGAGCGCAAACTGCAAGCCAGGCCTTCTCTCCAATATCAGTGCCTGACCTAACCAATGCGCTTCTGGAAGAATGGTCAAGCATTCTCATAGACACACTCCTAAACCTTGTGGACAGCCTTTCTAGAAAAGTTGAAGCTGTTATAGCTGCAAAGGGTGGGCCAACTCAATATTGAACTCTACGGACTAAGACTGGGATGCCATTAAAGTTCATGTGCGTGTAAAGGCAGGTGTCCCAATACTTTTGGTTATATAGTGTATATGCTAGCTTTCTCCAGGCTGTTAAAGGCTTCTGCATTAGTGTGACCAGCTTGAGTAATACATATAACTGTCATTGCATAGAGGGAGTACATATTCCTGTAAATGCAATAAAGGATTCTCTTCTGCGTGTTCACAATCTTCTTGACAATGTACATGTATAGCATTGTGTAGAACATTGGCATCTGCCAAGATGAATGAACTTCCATGAATGCACTGGAGTAATGTCATCCTGGCATGGCCAATCAAGATAACAGAAGATCCCAAAGACTTGGTGAGAAACAACCAGTGAGGGAGCTTGAGGACAATGCATTGCTGATGGGGAGGTGAGTATAGTTCTGCTGTAGGTCACACAGGTCTTGTCATTCCCCCAGGCTGTGCCTGTACAGTGAAAGAAGAAGCAGCAGACTAATGAGCTCAGCTTGCTGGCACTCTTCTCATGTCAGCTTGTTCCCTGTTAGAACTTGCGCTCTACTGTGTATGTGCTTATTTGGCTCAAGTGTGTGAATAATTAAAGCTGCTAACATAAAGAAAAAAAAATTATTTGAATGTACCTGGCACAAAGGAAAACCTAACTTCTGTAGGTGGTGCACATGTCGTTTTCCCTTTAAGATTGTACAAAAGGAATGGCTGATGGGCTGCTAAGTAATGGACAGTCTCAATTGGCATTACCTGTGGGCAACAAGGGGTTAAACTTGGTAGTTCTACCAATGCAATTGGATCCAGGACTCTTGACAAATAGAGGTCCCAGAAGTTACAAATGCTGACAATCAGGTCCTCGCAAGGCTCAGTTTCTCAATGGTGTAGCAGTAGGCCTCTCCAGCTCTGGTTGCAGTTCAGTGAAAGACCTTTCTGTGGCTCAGTCCCAGGCTCACTCTCAGACTCAACACTCTCAGCTCCGCACCCAGCTCGGCAAACAAACTCTCCGCAACTCAGTCCTCAGGCTCCCATGGGCACAGCAAAGGCACCAGATCTCTGCACAAGATTTGTCCTCTCTCATGTAGTGCATAGAACCCAGCAGCAGGTCTGCACTGTTTCATTCCCACTGCTGGTCTGCCCCGATCTCTCTTGATTTGCCCAGGAAAACACTGTATCTCCCCTCCTCTGTGTTACATAGAATCCTGGGTATTGAAGTTCAGAGCCAATTTGCCTCCATTCACTTGCATTGTGCTGTCCTCCTTTAAGGACTACAGTTCCCATGATCCTTGGCGTCTGTTGGTTGTGCCACTTGCCCCTGATTGGATCTATATGCTACTGCAGGAGGGAGGGGGGAGAGAAGCAGGAGCAACGGGGACACACAGTCTGGCACACCTCTTAGGCAACATAGGGGTGGGGGTTGAGCGGCTGGAGGATACACACAATGGTATTGCAGCTCAATATCAGGTCACACACTGCGATTAGTCCACTTTCTGCTTTGGAACCCAGGGGGTTTTGGTTGTTGGCACACATAAAAACAGCGCTCTGGATTCTGCCCAGGCCGCCTATATGCAGCAGTGATGGTGCACTCTGGACAGTGATGTGCGCTGTCCAGTCTCCTTTATGTCAAGAGGAAGTTAAGTCTTGCACAGCCTGAGAAAACTGAATTTTTATAAAATCTTACCTGTAAAATTCCTTTCTCTGAGTCCTCCGACAGTCGCCGCCGCCTCTAAGTCATCACTGTTGGGTATTGACTTTCGCTCCGCAGGAGTAGCTAGGCATAAAGACATAGTCAAAAGAACAAAGGCATTTGCATATACACACCCATGGGGGCTATCCCATCTGGTCAATACCCCCCTGCAGTGACCACTCCCAACTCAGTTTGGTAGCATAGCAGTAGGTAATAAGAACACTACCCCAAAAGAGGGGTGGGGGCGCCGACTGTCGGAGGACTCAGAGAAAGGAATTTTACAGGTAAGATTTTACAAAAATTCAGTTTTCTCTTACGTCCTGCGACAGTCGCCGCCGCCTCTAGGTCATCACTGTTGGGATGTCCCAAAGCAGTATAGACATGAGGGGTGGGAGACGCAACCGTAGAAAAGGCAACGCAGTACCCACATCAGAGAAAGGAACCTTACATGCACAGTAAGAGAACCTGCTGGGCAACAGAAAACAGTGCTCAACAGGAGCAACAGCCCAGGAAAGCAAATACCAACAGCCAGGGACCCATAAATAAAAAAAGGGTCCTTCATGGCACTGCCGCACTGAGAACCTTGCGGCCAAAGGAGGCATCAGCTGTTGCCAGAACATTTACTTTGTAGAATTTGGAAAAAGTGTGCACCGACGACCAAGTCGCAGCCTTGCACACCTGGGCCACCGAGGCCCGATGCCAATAGGCCCAGGACGCACTCACAGATCTGGTAGAGTGCGCCTTAACAGGGAAGGGTGGAACCTGTTCCTTCAAAGCATAAGCCTGTTCAATGGTCTGTCTGATCCATTTGGCAATAGTCGCTGCGGACGCAGCCATGCCCTTCCTAGGTCCCTCAGGAAGGACAAAGAGGGAATCCGTCTTCCGAAAAGATTCCGTAGACGACAGGTAAACCCTGATCGCCCTGACAACATCCAAGGAATGCAGAGCAACCTCCTTAGGATGCTTAGGCTTTGTACAAAGCGAAGGCAGGACAATATCCTCATTAATGTGGAACTCAGAGACCACCTTAGGAAGAAAGGAGGGATGCGGACACAAGACCACCTTATCCTGGTGAATCACCAAGTACGGAGAACGGCAAGATAACGCTGCCAGTTCCGACACTCTGTGAGCCGAAGTGATCGCCACCAAAAAAGGCAGCCTTCTTAGACAGCAGAGGCAACGATATATCCTGAATGTTTTCAAAGGGAGCACGCTGTAACACGGACAGAACCAAGTTCAAGTCCCATGGAGGTAAGGGCTCCTTCCTGGGAGGAGCCAAATGTCGCACACCTTGAATGAAGGTGCGAAGCAGAGAATGGGACACCACAGGGCGTTGGAAAAGAATAGCCAGTGCGGACACCTGGCCCTTGATCTTGGCCAGCGCCAAACGCTGGTCCACACCAGACTGGAGGAAGGCTAACACTCTCGACACCGAGTACGAGCGAGGGGAGAACCCCCTGGACTCACACCAGGCGAAATAAGCCTTCCAGGTACGGTAATAGATTTTACCAGAGGAGGTTTTTCTAGCCTTGACAAGGGTAGGGATGACCTCAGAGGAGAGACCCCTGTCCTTCAGGACCTGGGTCTCAACAGCCAGGCCATTAAAGCCAGCGACTGTAAAGCAGGATGGAAGATCGGACCTTGAGACAGGAGATCTTCCCGCAGAGGCAGTCGCCACGGAGGCGCCACTGCCAGGTGAACAACGTCCGTGTACCAGGACCGGCGTGGCCAGTCCGGAGCCACCAGAATCACCAGGTGCGGTTCAGAGACTAACCTGCGGAGGAACCTGGATAGCAACTGAATCGGAGGAAAGGCATACATTAGACGATACTGATGCCAAGGGACTACCAACGCATCCGAGGCATCCACCAGCGGATCGCGCGTTCTTGCCATGAACCTTTCCACCTTTCAGTTTAGCCGAGATGCAAACAGATCCACGTCCGGGGATCCCCACCTCGCACACAGCATTTGGAAGACCTCCGGGTGTAGGGACCATTCCCCCTGGTCCAGGGTCTGGCGGCTCAAATAGTCTGCCTGTCAATTCTCCACACCCGGAATTTGAACTGCTGAGATCGCCGGGACATGAGTCTCGGCCCAAGACAGAATGTCGGTCACCTCCCGGGCTGCCCGGGCACTCCTGGTGCCCCCTTGGTGGTTGATATAAACCACCGCAGTAGCATTGTCCGTCTGTACCCGGACAGGACGGCCCCGAAGACGGTCCGACCACTGGAAGAGACAGAGTTTTATCGCTCGCAATTCCAGCACATTTATCGGGAGGGAGGACTCCTCCTCCGACCAAGTGCCCTGGGCAGACAGGTTGCCCAGGACTCCACCCCAGCCTGACAAGCTGGCATCCGTGGTAATCACCGTCCACACCAACAGATGGAAGGACTTGCCTTCCGCCACCGACGGGGACTGGAGCCACCACAGAAGAGCCAATCTGGTCTGACGACTCAAGGAGACACTCAGATCCAGAGACTGAGGCAGTCTGTCCCACCTGGCCAGGATCTCCGCCTGGAGAGCCCGCGTGTGAAACTGAGCAAAGGGTATCGCCTCGAAGGCCGATACCATCAACCCCAGGCCCCGCATACAGGTCCTGAGTGACGAGGACGGGTTGCCCCTGAGGGACCTGAGCTCGTCCTGCAAGGTCCAGAGCTTGTCCTCTGGCAAGAACACCTTTGCCTGAGCAGAGTCCAGAATCATTCCCAGATAGGGAAGACGAACCGATGGAGACAACGTCGATTTATGAACGTTGATGGTCCATCCGAACTCCTGGAGCGTCTGTACTGTGGTGGACAGATCGCGCACTAGGTCCTGGCTGGCGCGAGATCTCAGAAGTAGATCGTCCAGGTACCCCAAGACTGCAATGCCCTGTGCCCTCAGCAGGCCCAGAACCGGTGCCAACACTTTGGTAAAAACCCTTGGTGCCGAAGCGAGACCGAAAGGTAACGCCACAAACTGGTAGTGGTCCTCCGCGATAGCAAAACAAAGGTACCACTGATGACCCTCGAAAATGGGGATGTGCAGGTACGCATCTTTTAGATCTATCGAGGCCAGGAATTCTCCTGGAGTCAAGGAGGCCACCACCGAACGGAGAGACTCCATACGGAACTTCCGAACACGCACAAAGCGGTTCAGCACTTTCAGGTCCAGAATAGGACACACTTTGCCCTCCTTTCTGGGCACAGTGAACAGATTTGAATAAAACCCCCCAAACCTGTCCCGATGAGGCACTGGGACAATCACCCCATGAGCAAGAAGGTCCTGTACCGCCTGGTGCAGGTCCTGCAGACGCCCCGGAGGCAAATGAAGATTTGAGGGAAAGAATCTGTCCGCCGGCCCCGATCGAATGAATTCCAGAACCCACCTGTCCGAAATCCGGAGCAGCCAAGGTTGGAGGAAACCGCGCAAACGTCCCCCCACCCCTGAAATGGGTGAGGGCGCCCCTTCAGGCAGAGGCGGATTGACCCGCCGAGCCAGCATTGCCTGACTTCTGCTTACCTGCCCAGGGCTTCTTCTGACCGCCCTGGGCCTTGAAGGGCTTGCCCTTGGATTGGTTCCGAAAGGCACGAAAGGACCCCTGAGTGGATCTAGGCGCAGGACCCCGATTACCTCGAAAGGACTTGTTCTTAGGGTTCTGGGGCAGCAAAGTGCTCTTGCCCCCCGTGACACCTTTCACCAGGGTATCCAACTCCTCGCCAAAAAGGCGAGAGCCAGCATAGGGAAAATCAGCAACCGTTTTCCGTGAGGACTGGTCAGCTGACCAGCTCTTCAGCCATATTAGTCGCCGGTTAAGTACAGAGACACTAGACAATCTGGGCCTCTTTTTAGCAGCACGTTCAACCATCAGCATTTCCATATTTTACTCCAAGGTCGCCACTACAGCGGCCAAATCAGGTCCCAGAGGGGCCACAGGAGAACTGGGGACCCCCACCAAGGCTGGGGGGAATTTGCTGTCCTGAGAATCCATTACTCAAGGTGACAAACAACAGTGCAAGAAAGTTCGTACTGCTCCTTTAAGACCGCTGCGGAGTGCGCAGCCCACCGCTACAGCTACAGTGACAAACACCCCCAAACAGGAGAAGAAAAAAACTGAGCCAGAAGCGACAATACAGAAAGATATTGAGAGAGATAACCTGCAGAGCCCCGCAGAGTGTTGCCACTGATGTCCTGCTTCAGAGGAAAAGGAAGTGCTGCTAGAGTAGGCTGAACTTATAAGCTGCATGACTCAGGGAAAATGGCTACCCCATAGGATTGGAAGGCTCCACCAAAATGGCCGCCGGTCGGAACGATTGTTCTGCTACCGCAAAATGGCGGCGGATGGCGCCAAAACAGCATGTATATTGCCCATAGAGAAGCCAAACATGCCTGCCCATACCTAAAATGGCGGACCGCACGTATTCACTCCGCTGCGACCGCCACACACACAGTCTGCACCCCCAACAAGCACCGAAGTGACACAGGGAAGGGGACCCCCAAAAACATACAGCAGCGCATGCACAAGCGATCCCCGCAGGGACCGCATCAGGGAGTCACACAGGCACAGACATGGGGGACACACAGCAACACAGGACTGCCACCCCAGACAGAGGCCCCACACAGAAGTACTTACCTGTACCAGATGGCGTGGGGTGCCTCTATGAACGGAAAGCCGCTGTCCTCACCTGACAGGGAGTGCCGTGAGCCAGGGACATGACACTGCAGCATTGCAGATGTGTCCTGTGAGGTAGCCGCCTCACGGCTGCATCCCTGCTGCGAGCAGGGATGGGTCGTTCATAGTACCAGGACGAACCACGGCTGAACGCTCGATGGCGGGCTGGGGGTCCATCTGACCCTCTGCCCTGGAGAACCAGGGCGGTCAGTCCGAATCCCAGCACCGCATGATCCATCTTCTTCTGAAGAGTCGACTAAAACTAAAGCTGACAAAATAAACAGCTAGTAAAGTAAGAAAAAAATGACATTTTCAAAGAAAATCAAATAAAAGATTACTTAGGCTGAGACTGTAGCCCCAGCACAGGGAATCCTAACTACTCCTAAAGCTAGGCAGAATTAAATTGAGTTGGGAGTGGTCACTGCAGGGGGGTATTGACCAGATGGGACAGCCCCCATGGGTGTGTATATGCAAATGCTTTTGTTCTTTTGACTAAGTCTTTATGCCTAGCTACTCCTGCGGAGCGGAAGTCAATACCCAACAGTGATAACTTAGAGGCGGCGGCGACTGTCGGAGGACGTAAGAGAAAATGCAGCTCTTTGCAGCTTCCCTCTGGGAAATTTAGTTCAAAAGCTCTTGATTACAGTAGAGCAGAGATGCAAACTGTGGCCCTCCAGCTGTTGCAAAACTACAAGTCCCATCATGCCTCTGAGTATCATGCTTGTGGCTGTTAGAGTCTTGCTATGCCTCATGGGACTTGTAGTTCTGCAACATCTGGAGGGCCACTATTTGCATATCCCTATAGTAGAATCTCTCTCCTCAGGACTACAGTTCCCACAGTGCAGTGCTGCCTGACTCAGTCTATTGAACTCCTCCTGCTTAGAAGCTCCCCACTAGCTGATATAACAGTTAACCTGTTCAGCACCACAGGGCAGCAGCTACAGGGAGCAGCTGCAGCCAGTGTTTCTCTCACTCTCCATTCTTAGCCAAACACCTGGCTACGTGTATTTATTTTTGTAAGAGGTGGAGACAGCCTTCATCGGGAGAAAAAATAGCAAATAAAAAAAATATATATATAATATATACTATTGCTTTACAAGCCTTATTGTAATTCAATGTTATTAAAAATTACCTTTCCTTTTCTTTTTATTGAATAAAGCCAAACTCACAATACAGTAAACAGGCACCAAGGTAAGTGGCGGAAAGTGAATTGAGAATGATGGCATATATACCACAGATAAGTAGGCCTTTTATATGGTATAGCTAATAACTATAAAACTAAGACAAAAGGTAACCAGGTGAGGATGCCCCGTAACCTTAACAGTCTGTAGGAAAATAACTGAAAAATGTAACTCCCTATGGTCAAAGTCTAGAGAGTACACTAAGCCAGCAGTATTTCAGAAATCAACATATAACAAATACTATGTAATACCTGAGTTTGACCTATGTTCATATATAAAATAAAGTCCGGGGAAAAAATATATACATAAATACACACACACACACACACATATATATACACAAATACATACATACATAAAATAAAAAAGAAAGGAAAATTTACCCCAAAAATGTGGCCAAAGAGCGATTGACAGACTCTGCACACTGGCATCCGGTGGTAAATAACCAAAAATGAAAAATAAAGAAAAAAGAATTAAAAAAGAAAAGAACAAGAGAGAGAGTAATAGTAGGAAATCAAGGAAAAACGAATCACGAATAATAAAGTTAGCCCCTCTCATGGGAATCCAAGGCCAGTATCGGGGGGCTCGTCAGAATTTCCTATTGGTCCAAAAAACGGGAAGGCAGGCTCATCGCTGGGAACTGTTCCAGCCATGGTTGCAAAGTCTTAAAAAATTTGTCCCTAACGTCCACCAGTATCGCCGTAAGCTTCCCGTTCGCCAACGTAGGGTGCACCCATCGCTTCACCTCCTCAAAAGAGAGGAAAGGTGTTTTCCACGCCTTCGCAATGGTTTGTTTAGTAGCCATAAAGATGATTGTTGCCAAGACACGTTCTCTTTTCGTTAACTCCATCATAGGCCTATGAAGTAGACTTTCCCATGGGTCCTTACGTATATTAGAATGAAAGAGCGTATTGACCAAAGAGCACACTTGAATTCACAACCTTTTAACTTTGGGGCATGTCCACCATATGTGCTTCATATTGCCCTGATCAGAACAGCCCCTAAAACACAACGCTGGGTACGTAGGAAGGTATTTTGAAATTCTCGCAGGGGTGTAATACCATCTAGGCATAACTTTGAATGAATTCTCTAGGGCTATGACGTTATGGAAGAACGGAAAAGGGCCTCCCACATCTTGGGCCAGTCCTCAGGGGATTGAAGGGCACCGAAATCTGCCTCCCATCGTGCACAGTAAGAGGGGGCTAAAGTGTTAGAGGCTCCCAGAAGAGAAGTATAAAGTAACAAGACTAGGTCCTGAGTAGTCGGATCAGTATGGCACCTGGTTTCAAATGCAGTCAAAGGTGGGGGAACTGTCATATTTTTTAACCAGGGAGCCCGGGAAATGGCAAATTTGAACATACCGGTATCTGTGTCAGTCAGGGGCATCATAAGTCTCCTGAAGCTGCTGAAAGGTGTACACACCTCTAGACGTGAGGAAAGAGTGTACCATTGTCAAGCCTTTAGAGTGCCACCACTGAAAGCTATGGACATCATCCAACCCTGGAGAAAATCATGGGCAGTTGAAGACCTCCAGAAAGGGTAAGAGAGGTGAAAGTAGCCCTGTGGAATATTTAGTCCCATATTGCGAGTGAATGAGACAAAATAGGGTTTAAAGGTTTTGGATGAAATTGAGCTGGCAGCCATGAAACTGCCGATAATGGTACACGGTACACTTCCACTAGATCGATATATGGTCAAAGAGGAGCTGACTCTCCAGTATATAGCTGTATCAGGGTGCAATCTGTGTTGCTTTATAATAGTGCATCAAATTTGAAATTCCCAAACCACCTGCACACTTCTGTTTATATAACACTGCCTGATTTAACCTTGGCCTTGTCGATCCACAGACACATTTAGGAATATGATGTTGTAAAGAATGCAAGACGTGGGGGGATTGGAACCGGTAGGTCTCCAAAGACGTACAAGAGTTTTGGGAGAAGGGTCATCTTGACCGCGTAGATGCGGCCCATCCAAGAGATCATACTGTAGACTTATCCCATGATTTCAGTAAATGGGTGAGTGATCTAATAAGAGAGGGGTAATTAGCCACATATAATGAACAGTGGGTCGATGTTAAGTTGATTCCCAGAAAAGGAAGAGAAGGTAACCAATGAAACGAGAAGTTTGCTGCACCAAGTCCGACAATGAAACGTTTAGTGCATAGGATTTAGTCTGATTAACTTGAAGTTCCGATAAGGAGGCAAAACTGTGCAGAAGTGAGAATAAATTTGGAAGACTGGTGTGAGGGGACGTGACATACATTAAGATGTCATAGGCGAACAGCGGCAGTTTATGATGCACTCCAGCCAGCTCCACTCCCTGAATATCGGGATTCAAGCGGAGGTGTTCCGCCAAACGATCAAGGGCTATAATAAAGAGAAGTGGAGATGGTAAACTCTAGAGGATTAGTATCCCATATATTTGACCGACGCCATCAGCTGAGAATACAACACATCGACCCAAAGTAGAAAGGAATCGCTCAGGCCTCTATTGTGGAGGACTTCTTTTAGATACTCACAAGACATGATGTCAAACGCCTTCCAAATGTCCAAGGACAGTAGCATGAGGGGTATAGTTTGACTGTAAACTAGGTGGGGGAGAAGGATCATACAGCGTATATTATCAGTGGCCTGCCTCAGACGGACAAAACCTGTTTGATCTTTAGAAACCAGGTGATACAAAATCTTGTTCAAGCGACTGGCGAGCACCTTGGTTAGCAGTTTCACGTCAATGTTAATAAGAGAGATTGGACAAAAATACACCCATGACTGCGTATCTTTCTCAGGTTTCAGAAAGCATCACTATTGAGGCCCGTAGCATATCTGCAGAGAAATGTTCAGCTTTCTGTAGATTATTAAACATAGTTGTAAGATGAGGGACCACTATATTTGGTCATTTCTTATACAATAAGGCGCTTATGCATTTTAAGTTCTTTAATTGTGAGACGCATTTCGTCTTCTGTAACATCAGCCCTCAGCTTAGTGTTGTGGGACTGTTGTAAAGAAGGTAGAGCCGTATTCTGTAGAAAAGCTCTAATCTCAGCGTTAGAGACAAGTGCCCCAACGAATAAAGTTTCACTAGATGAAAGCGAAATTCATCTAAGATCTTAACTGGGTTAGATGTTCAGACCTGAAACCTTGTTTTGAGTGACAAAGCTGGTTTCTGAGATTCAAAGGACTTTTGACATTGGCATAAAACTTTTCCTTAGTCCAGCGCAATTGGCGCTCCGCCCTGTCCATCAGTCAGAGGTCAAGGTCAAGACGCAATTTATCAACCAGACCCCTATTACGAGTTGAGGGTTGACATTTCAACTCAGTGTAATGTTCTGGTACCTTTGGGTACCCTAATTACTCTTTCATAAGCGCCCCACCATTCTCTTTTGGTAAGGTGCGCATACACCTTTAAGACTGATGCTGTCATGACTGAGCGCCGGACTGGATGGCTATTTAGATCGCCGGCTCTCACTCACATGTGTTCGTTCAAACTGCTTTGTGCCTTGATGCTAACCTGTCTTGAAGCTCTCATGCTTGCAAGCATACCTCGCTGTCGGAACCACGCTGCGCTGATCCCTGTATCCCGCTACCGGATCATGCGCTCTTGCCGAACCTCTCCTCTGCTACATTGCTATTAGTGATAAGTACCCCACAGGGGAAACCTCTATAACCTTCATACTAAAGCTTACACTATCTAGCTCTGCATACTAAGGACTATTACTACATCTGCATTATCTAAGATTGCTAGCTCTTGAGCCTACTACCACCTGTTCTTGCACTGGGTTGATCTCTCTTGTATGTCCACCTGCTACTCTGTCATCTGCTACCATACATGATTGCTAAACCTATCTGCATCCCATCTGCTACTATCTTACTTTCAAGAACATTTCCTTTCAAGTGTCTGACCATCTCTACCCAATCTGTCTCTTCAGCCTATCATCACTGTGTTACAATATACATAAGTCACTCTAGGAAACATCTTACTGAGTGTGTGTATTTACTTGCTGAATTGAGATCCTCCACACATGATGAGTCATTGGGAGTTGGGATTGGTGTCTCAGCGTTTCTCTACATGACTACTGAAGTGGAATATTTCTGCAGCTGAAAATCCACATCATACATAAAACGCAGGAGCGTTACAGATTGAACGAACCACAAATGGATTCAGCTGAAATAACCACTCAGATGACACAATTAAAACAGCAAGTAACTGCGTTAATACACGCACTTGCTGAATTAAAAGAAGACAATCAGGCTCTGTCACAGCAGGTAATTAGACTGACACAACTTACCACTGCTCAGTCCCCTGAACCCAAAATAAATCCTCCTTTGGTATTTACAGGCGATCGCAAAAAAGTTCGCGAATTTAAAAACGCATGTGAGTTACTTTTCTTGCTAAAACCCCGTACCTACCTTACTGATCACATTAAGGTTTGTACTATTATTTCTTACCTAACAGGCGATCCTCGGGCCTGGGCAGACTCTCTTTTTGAGAAAAGCGACCAGCTTCTCAACTCCTATGCCTTGTTCCTAGCAGAACTCACTAGCCTATATGATGATCCCAATAGGCAGAGTACTGCCGATCTTCAATTAAGATCCTTGAAACAAGGTGGGAGACCTGTAGAAGACTTTGTCGCAGAATTCAAGAGATGGACCCTTGATTCAGAATGGAATGATGCATCTCTGAAATCCCAATTTAGGCTTGGCCTATCAGAGGCCGTTAAAGACGAGCTCGCCCGAGCGGATCTGCCAAAAACCCTGGATGCATTGATACAACTCAGTATCACCATAGATAGAAGACTACGAGAAAGAAAGGCTGAGAAAATGGGAATGCCATTATCCAGTTCTTCTCGGATCTCGGCCGTTGACCCCGTTCCTATGGAGGTAGGAACCATACGCCCACCTCTATCAACTATGGAAAGAGCCAGAAGACGATCTGGTAATCTCTGCTTGTACTGTGCATCCCCGGATCACAAGATAAACGTCTGTCCCCTAGTCTACAAAAAGAAGGGTGAGTGTTCACATGTCCTCCTAGGGGGATTGACAACTTCAATCACTAACCCTTACCTTTCTGTTTGCTTAACATTGCAGTGGGACCAGAACAGGATTACTACTAAGGCCATGATTGACACAGGATCTTGTGGAAATTATATTGACATACGTTTTGCTGCTTTAAATAAAGTTCCTATTATTTCTAAACTTAAACCTGTCTCAGTGAGTCTTATTAACGGTGTTCCTTTATCCTCTGGTCCGATCACTGATCAGACACAGGCACTCCTAGTCACTACTAACGGGTCTCATATGGAAACCACTACCTTCGATCTAATACCTTCACCCCACTTTCCCATTGTTTTGGGACTTCCCTGGTTGCACACACATCAACCAACCATAGATTGGAAGGAACGGACCCTGACCTTCCTCTCTTGCTATTGCGAGGGTACGTGTAACCTCCCGTCTTTCGGGAAGATCCTGTCTGTGGTGACAGATGAGATTGCACCACTATGTTATCAGGATCTCTCTGAGGTTTTTCTTGAGAAAAATGCTCAAGCACTACCTCCCCATCGAGACTATGATTGTAGCATTGATCTACTCCCAAATAGCAAATTGCCGTTCGGTCATGTTTATCCTCTTTCACAGGATGAACTTTCCCATCTCAAAGACTATTTGGATGAGAATTTGGAAAAAGGTTTTATTAGACCTTCCACTTCTTCCACAGCAGCAGGACTCTTTTTTGTCCGCAATAAGGACTCAAGTCTCAGGCCTATCATCGACTATAGGCAATTGAATGCTATTACAATAAAAGATCGCTATCCTCTACCGCTTATCCCTGAGCTCATTGAGCAGGTGCGTGGAGCTACCTATTTTTCAAAATTGGACCTGAAAGGAGCATACAATCTCATTCGAATCCGTGATGGACACGAGTGGAAGACTGCATTCAGAACCAGATACGGATTGTTCGAATATCTTGTAATGCCATTCGGGCTATGCAACGCCCCTGCAGTTTTTCAACGATTTATAAACGATATTTTCAGAGACTTACTAGATGTCTGTGTTGTGGTATATCTGGACGATATACTTATATATTCACGATCCCTGTCTGAACACATAAGACATGTAAGACTAGTATTATCGAGATTGCTTGCACACAACCTTTATGTGAAACTGAAAAAATGCTTGTTTCATAAAGAAGAGGTACTGTTTCTAGGCTACATCATATATCCAAAACAGAAATCGAGATGGACATGAGTAAGATATCCTGCATTCAGGATTGGCCTACACCAACCACACGCAAGGCGCTACAGCGATTCCTTGGATTTTCGAATTTCTACAGGAAGTTCATTAGAAATTTCTCTGCCATTGTGAGACCCCTCACACAGCTCACTAGCATTAAAAAACCATTCAAATGGTCAGATGAAGCAAATAAAGCTTTTCACCTGTTAAAGACAAGGTTTACTTCTGCTCCCATACTACGCCATCCAGACCCATCCCTCCAATACATTCTGGAAGTAGATGCATCAAACATGGCAGTAGGAGCAATACTCTCCCAACGACCTACCCCCACTTCACCACTTCATCCAGTCGCCTTTTTTTCTAAATCCCTAAGCAGTCCAGAGATAAATTACCCCGTGGGTGAAAAGGAACTGCTTGCTATAAAATTGGCTCTGGAGAATTGGCGACATCTACTCGAAGGCACCCAATTACCAATACTTATATACACAGACCATAAAAAATCTCCAATATCTTCAGACTAACAAAACTCTCTCGCACCGACAGGTACGATGGTCACTATTCTTTCTAAGGTTTAACTTCCTAGTGACCTACACACCTGCAAATAAGAACAAAAAGGCGGATGCACTATCACGACTAACTGAAGAAAACTACTTTGAAATCCCTTCCGTTCCTATAATACCTCACAAACGCATTATTGGAGTTGTCCGTTCCTTGAAGGAAGAGGTTTTGCATGGTATAAGTTTGGATACACCCCCACCACAACTAAATACTGATGCAGAAGGCTTCCTCTACTACAACGACAAACTTTACATACCACCTACCATACGCACCAAGATCTTGGAATTATCGCATGATGTGCCTATGGCAGGACATATGGGTATGACAAAGACTCTTAATCTGATTACCAGGCAATTCTGGTGGCCTGACATGAAAACATCTATACAAAAATTCGTCTCTTCATGCAATGTCTGTGCCAGGTCCAAAATTGACACTACGAGACCATCCGGTCTACTATGCAGTCTACCAATACCCCAAACTCCATGGGAAGTTGTGTCCTTGGACTTTATAGTGGAATTGCCTCCTTCCAAAGGATTTAATACCATCTTAGTGTCAGTGGACCATCTGACAAAAATGGCACATTTCATTGCTATTCGCAGACTACCTTCGTCCAAACAAACGGCAGAACTCCTGATGAAACATGTCTTTAAGTTACATGGTATCCCAAAAACTCTTCTGTCTGACCGTGGATCACAATTTATTTCCAAGTTCTGGCAAGAACTATGTCACATACTACGGATCGAGCGGAAGCTCACTTCTCCTTACCATCCGCAGACCAACGGACAGACTGAAAGAGTCAACCAATGCATCGAGCAATATTTACGTTGTTACACTTCTTACCAACAGGATGATTGGGTGGATCTTCTCCCTCTGGCAGAATTTGCCTACAACAACGCAACCCACAGTACGACCAAGCAGAGTCCGTTCTACTTGAACTATGGGTTTCATCCCTCTATTCTTCCACCACGCATCCTTCCTTCAAATAACCCAGTAGCTTCAGACTATCTTACCCAAATAAAGGACTCTCTGGGTTTGCTTAATACTACCATTGCACACGCTCATAGTCAACAAAAGAAGTACTATGATCTTCGCAGAAGACCTTCTCCTCAGTACGCTATCGGGGACCTCGTTTGGCTCTCAACAAAAAATTTAAGACTGAAAATCCCTAGCAAAAAGCTTGGACCTCTGTTCTTGGGACCTTTCCCAATCAAGAAACTTATTGGAAAAGCTGCAGTACAGCTTACATTGCCAATAGACCTCAAAATACATCCCATTTTCCATGTGGCGCTACTGAAGCCCCATGTTCCTGACCAAGGAATAAGGCCTACTATCCCACCTCCTCCTCCTGTACAAGTTGAAGGTGGAGAAGAATACGAGATAAAAGAGATTCTGGATTCTCGTATCCACAGAGGAAGACTTCAGTACTTGGTTCGATGGAAGAACTATGGGCCCCAAGACGACACCTGGCTAAACACCTCTGACATACATGCCTCTAGATTAATCCGCAATTTTCATGCAAAGTACCCAGACAAACCAGCTCCAGAGGCCTTCAGGAGCCGGCCTTAAGGGGGGGGGGGGTACTGTAATGTTCTGGTACCTTTGGGTACCCTAATTACTCTTTCATAAGTGTATGCACCCCACCATTCTCTTTTGGTAAGGTGCGCATACACCTTTAAGACTGATGCTGTCATCACTGAGCGCCGGACTGGATGGCTATTTAGATCGCCGGCTCTCACTCACATGTGTTCGTTCAAACTGCTTTGTGCCTTGATGCTAACCTGTCTTGAAGCTCTCATGCTTGCAAGCATACCTCGCTGTCGGAACCACGCTGCGCTGATCCCTGTATCCCGCTACCGGATCATCCGCTCTTGCCGAACCTCTCCTCTGCTACATTGCTATTAGTGATAAGTACCCCACAGGGGAAACCTCTATAACCGTCATACTAAAGCTTACACTATCTAGCTCTGCATACTAAGGACTATTACTACATCTGCATTATCTAAGATTGCTAGCTCTTGAGCCTACTACCACCTGTTCTTGCACTGGGTTGATCTCTCTTGTATGTCCACCTGCTACTCTGTCATCTGCTACCATACATGATTGCTAAACCTATCTGCATCCCATCTGCTACTATCTTACTTTCAAGAACATTTCCTTTCAAGTGTCTGTCATCTACCATCTCTACCCAATCTGTCTCTTCAGCCTATCATCACTGTGTTACTATATACATAAGTCACTCTAGGAAACATCTTACTGAGTGTGTGTATTTACTTGCTGAATTGAGATCCTCCACACATGAAGAGTCATTGGGAGTTGGGATTGGTGTCTCAGCGTTTCTCTACATGACTACTGAAGTGGAATATTTCTGCAGCTGAAAATCCACATCATACATAAAACGCAGGAGCGTTACACTCAGCTGTGGAAGAAGCCTGTTCCACCTCCAAAGGACACATTTCAACCTGACGCCCTTTCTTCCTCTTGGTGGTCTGTTGAATGAGATGGCCACAGACTACTGCTTTATAAGCCTCCCAAAGAGTAACCGGAGAAGAGACTGAAAAAATGCTGAGTTGGAAGTATCCTGCAGAATGGGAACATAGATCGTTGACGAGCGTGTCATGGGATAGGAGGGAATCATTCAGACACCAGCTAGATAACAGGGGCATAAGCAAAAGTGAATTACAAACCACCAAAATTGGGTCGTGGTCTGACCCGGGCACTGTTAATATAGAAGCTGTGCAGACTCTAGGAATAAGTTGTCGAGAGACATACACATGGTCAAAACGAGAATAGTGTGCATGAGGATGGGAATAGTAAGTATAATATTTCATTAAGGGATGTAATTCTCTCCAACTATCCGCTAAGCTCATAGTATCCAGGAGGTTCCTGTAGGATCTGGAGGGAGAGTTCACCCCCCCCCCCCCGGATCAGGAACTGCGCGATCCAGACTGGGGTTGAGCACCATGTTTGTTACTCTTTTGAGATTCTAAGTGCCTTTGGAAATGGGTGCTTACAAGGTTAAATAAATTATATAAAAAAGGGAGCTGACGCTCTTTGGGAGCATAATAGGAACAGACTGTCAGCTCCAAATCCATCAGGGTACCCTGAAGTTATAGGTAACTGCGCTGTGGGTCTGCAATAGTTTTTTCGCTTGTAAAAGGAACTCAATTGTGAAATTCAATAAGGATTTCGCACTATTTGGTAGGAGCAGTAGCATGATACACTTGACGATAAGAGCGTCAAAGTATTGCGGGGTCGAGGACGATGCAAAATGCATTTCCTGAAAACAAGGTATATCAATTCTATGAGAACAAAGGTAATGAAAAACCTTAGTGCGTTTTTGAGGCTAGTTTAGTCCTTGAACATTCAAGGAAAGCCAATTAAGGGACATAGGAAAATTCTAAAGAATTATATGCAGAACACCCACCAAAAATACCATAGGATCCCCGGGGCAAGGAAAAAGAGAAAAGGAGAGAAAAAGAGTTAGTGAAAAACAAAAGACCAAAAGAAAGGCCTCAACAAGGAACCAGCCAAGCTGGGGCAAAAGTCCGGTACCCCAACGGTACCTGTGGCATCCAACTCTCGAGACTATGGAGCCAACCAGTGGTTGTAGATAGACACTGAGGGAGCCATCTCAGCCAATGGAATGGGGGAAGCATGAATCACCTTGGGTATAAAAGACCTCCCGAACTAAAGATTATCCTTGATAATGGCAGGATATCCATAATTGAAAATGTGGAGAAATAAAAGGGGGGGGTCCCCCACTCACATCTCACCCTCTTACATACAGTGGGTACGGAAAGTATTCAGACCCCCTTAAAATTTTCACTCTTTGTTATATTGCAGCCATTTGCTAAAATCATTTAGGTTCATTCTTCGTCCTCATGAATGTACACATAGCACCCCATACTGACAGAAAAACACAGAATTGTTGACATTGTTGCAGATTTATTAAAAAAGAAAAACTGAAATATCACATGGTCCTAAGTATTCAGACCCTTTGCTCAGTATTTAGTAGAAGCCCCCTTTTGATCTAATACAGCCAGGAGTCTTTTTGGGAAAGATGCAACAAGTCTTTCACACCTGGATTTGGGGATCCTCTGCCATTCCTCCTTGCAGATCCTCTCCAGTTCTGTCAGGTTGGATGGTAAACGTTGGTGGACAGCCATTTTTAGGTCTCTCCAGAGATGCTCAATTGGGTTTAAGTCAGGGCTCTGGCTGGGCCATTCAAGAACAGTCACGGAGTTGTTGTGAAGCCACTCCATCGTTATTTTAGCTGTGTGCTTAGGGTCATTGTCTTGTTGGAAGGTAAACCTTCGGTCCAGTCTGAGGTTCAGAGCACTCTGGAGAAGGTTTTTGTCCAGGATATCACTGTACTTGGCCGCATTCATCTTTCCCTCGATTGCAACCAGTTGTCCTGTCCCTGCAGCTGAAAAACACCCCCACAGCATGATGCTGCCACCACCATGCTTCACTGTTGGGACTGTATTGGACAGGTGATGAGCAGTGCCTGGTTTTCTCCACACATACCGCTTAGAATTAAGGCCAAAAAGTTCTATTTTGGTCTCATCAGACCAGAGAATCTTATTTCTCACCATCTTGGAGTCCTTCAGGTGTTTTTTAGCAAACTCCATGCGGGCTTTCATGTGTCTTACACTGAGGAGAGGCTTCCGTCAGGCCACTCTGCCATAAAGCCCCGACTGGTGGAGGGCTGCAGTGATGGTTGACTTTCTACAACTTTCTCCCATCTCCTGACTGCATCTCTGGAGCTCAGCCACAGTAATCTTTGGGTTCTTCTTTACCTCTCTCACCAAGGCTCTTCTCCCCCGATAGCTCAGTTTGGCCGGGCGGCCAGCTCTAGGAAGGGTTCTGGTCGTCCCAAACGTCTTCCATTTGAGGATTATGGAGGCCACTGTGCTCTTAGGAATCTTAAGTGCAGCAGAAATCTTTTTGTAACCTTGGCCAGATCTGTGCCTTGCCACAATTCTGTCTCTGAGCTCTTCAGGCAGTTCCTTTGACCTCATGATTCTCATTTGCTCTGACATGCATTGTGATCTGGAAGGTCTTATATAGACAGGTGTGTGGCTTTCCTAATCAAGTCCAATCAGTATAATCAAACACAGCTGGACTCAAATGAAGGTGTAGAACCATCTCAAGGATGATCAGAAGAAATGGAAAGCACCTGAGTTAAATATATGAGTGTCACAGCAAAGGGTCTGAATACTTAGGACCATGTGATATTTCAGTTTTTCTTTTTTAATAAATCTGCAACCTATGTCAACAATTCTGTGTTTTTCTGTCAGTATGGGGTGCTATGTGTACATTCATGAGGAAGAAGAATGAACTTAAATGATTTTAGCAAATGGCTGCAATATAACAAAGAGTGAAAAATTTAAGGGGGTCTGAATACTTTCCGTACCCACTGTAGGTCTATATGAGGTAATAAACCATGCCCCGACCTACGGTAACTTCTGAGGCATCTGGTTATGTTTCAGAGCACAATACGTACAAATATTCCCAGTAGCGGATAGGAGAGGGAAGGGAAAGAGGGGAAGAAAGGAAAAATTGGAAAGGAAGAAACGTAATTGGAAGGGAAGAGAAGAGGGAGAGGATGAGGGAAGGGGGAGAAATACGAAATCTACTAGAGCAGGGCATGAATCTGAAGTGGGAAAGGGTCATAGATGTAAGAATTTTATACCATAATAACAATTTGTAGAAAGACAACTTAGGAGTACAACCTCAATAACAATAGGTTCCCCGCAGTGCTGTGTATAGGCCTCCAAAAAGAGCAATCTGTCAGTGAGGGACACTAACCCCACACTCCAGGCCCAGAAAGCCACAGGTGAAGACCCCCAAGGGACCAGGAACGCCCACAAATTTGGGCCCAGGCCCTGCCACAATTAGGGAAACCCAATAGCCTAAACATAATGGTCCATTAATGCTATATAGTAGATAATAGTAACAACTCTATCTGAAACAGTCCCGTATAAAAATGAAACAAAATAACCCCCGCTCCGCCACCGCCTCAGAAAAATATGCAATTATCATATTTATCCGGAGAAGTCCAGAATAGCTTGTGACTGCTAAACAAAAAAAAACAAAAAACACAGGAACAAACAACTGTTGCAACGGTAACCAGTTCCAGAAACGTAATGTGCTCCGGGATTCATGTCAAATCGTATGTCAAATCGGAGCCAATTGCCGGCAATTGCACCGTCCGAATCGGTGCGACGCCGACTTTACGGTGCCACACAGATTCCTGAAAGTAGTTTTTGTAATACTTTTGGCCTTAATGCATTAGTTACCTCTCAAGAAAAGACAAGTCTGGGTGGGCTCTTCTTTTTTTTTTTAGACAGTTGTCAAGATAACAAATGTCCCCATTGATGGATTTCCCCTCTATTCCTGTCCAAGTGAATGCTCAAATGTTTACATTTTTAGCCTTTTGTCCTGGTGATAATGGTCAGAAGACAGAAATATAAAAGATGAATCTCCCCAAATGGGGACATAAAAAGTCACACTAATCTGAAAAAGCCACACAAATCTGAAAAAGGTTTTAACTCTTCCTTACTCTATACAAAAAAATCTTCAAACACTTTTTAACCACTTGATTAAAGTGATTGTAAAGCTTTAATTTTTTTTTTTCATTAAAATAATAAACATGTTATACTTATGTAGCACCCTCCTAGGTAGGTGCTAGAGAGTGAGTATCGATTTTGGCTCCTTCTGCCTATCAGAGGAGCAGCAGTCAAATCTATATTGCTTTCTGCTTACCAGAGAGCAGGGTCTGTTAGTGAGGTCTGCTCTGTGTGTGATTCATTGGGTCTGGATAGTGTTTCACATTGGTCCCAGGGCCGTCTTTTCCATTGGGCATGCCCGGCGGTTGCCCGGGGGCCCCACTTGCCAAGGGGCCCCACACACAGGGCTGGCAATTACTGTCCCCCAACAGGCCTTACTGTCCCCCAACAGGCCAGATTACTTAGTTTACCTGGTGGTCTAGGGCCCCCCCCCCCATTGTCTGCCGGGCCCCCCGTTGTCCGCCGGGCCCCCCCCGTTGTCCGCTGCACACTGGTTGCTAGGAAGGCCAGCCGATTGGCATCTAGCAACCAGTGACGTTGGAGAGCAGACCCATCATGCACAGCGGAGGAGGATCCTCCTCATCGGCTCGTCCCTCTCCTCTCCGCGCCTAGAAGACTGGCTCCACCCACCTCCTCCCTTCATGTGCAGCATGACTCGAGCAGCCGTTGTGAAAGGTAAGGCAGCCAGGCTTAACCTCCTCACCACCAGCAGCCTAATCCTTCTCCTCTTCACTGCCAGCACCCCAACCTCTCTCCTCTTTACTGTCAGGAATGCAACGGTTGCTTGCAACCCACCCTCCTCCTTACATTCCTCTTCTTCTGCCTCCTGCTGCCCCATGGCATTCCACATGCTGACCTGCACAGGCCAAAAAGATTGCGTAAATGGGGTGTTTGGTGAAGCTGAGATTAGCACGCTGGGAATGGGGATGATTTGGGCAACAATCCACAGAATATAGCAGAACAGAGGTCTGTGGTATAGCAACCCTGAAAAAATACAACTAACTTCTTATAGCCAATAGGTGTGTATATGGTAAGATTACTGGATGAGAAGGAGGAAAAGAGCACAGAAGAAGCAATAGCAAATGTCTGCTCTGTACTAGTGATGAGGAATGGATTCAATTTGCGGGCTGTTTGTTGAACTCATCATAAATTTTGGGACTTAAAGTTAATAGGTTGCACAGCTTGAAAATCATTTCTGGCAGTCAGCCAGATTTTTTTGGTCTCATTTTTTAAATTTCTTGGGATTCAAGTTTCTTCTAGATTATCAGAATATGTTACTTTGAATATAGAGCCATTATTTATAAAATGGAAGCAGAATCATGCCACTTAGTGTAAATTACTCATCTCTGTTGTGGGCATGGTAAATCCTATTAAAATGGCCTGGTTGCCACATGCCCAGGCTGCTTGATTTTCTTTTTTTTTTTTTCACTCTCTCTCCATCGACACTGTCACAAGAGAGTACAACTACCTGGAGGTCGGATATACCAGGGACCACACTATATACTACAAGAGAGTACAACACCTGGTCCTGGAGTATATACCAACCTTACTATATACATATTACAGGGTCAGGGACCACTATATACTACAAGAGAGTACAACTACCTGGAGGATATACCTTACTATATACATATTACAGGCAACACTATATACAGTATATAGTGTTCCCTGTAATATGTATATAGTAAGGTATATCCTCCAGGTAGTTGTACTCTCTTGTAGTATATAGTGGTCCCTGTAATATGTATATAGTAAGGTATATCCTCCAGGTAGGTGTACTCTCTTGTAGTATATAATATCGCCTTATCGATAATTTGCATTTTTATTCTCGTGGGTGATTGTGCAGGCAGGGGGCCCCAGTGCACTGCATTGCCCAGGGGCTAACAAGGCTCTTAAGATGGCACTGATTGGTCCAACAGGGAGGCAAGTTGGACAGTGGGAGGAAACTGGACCAATGGATGCATAGGCTTTGTTACAGTCCTGGTGGTTTGCAGAGGCTGGCTGTCTCTGTGCATTCTGGGATATTGTATAAAAGACAGGAGCACATGTGCTGCAAGGTCTTTGGCTGGTGAGCAGAGTCCTGGAGGGAGGGTGGCGGCTGCCTCCTCCTCTGTAGCAATAGCTTGTGGTCGCAGGCAGTCGGCCTGGGGACCAGAGGAATGGATCTAACCCAGAGGTCCAGGAAAGCTGACTGAGTGGGGAGACACTGGAGACCCTAGAAAAACAGTATCGTGAGTACAGGGGATCATGTCAAGGGGCCAGACCCGAGGGGGGCCACCCCAAAAGTAGGATAGTCAGTGGACATGTGTCAGCGGCCAAGAAAGGGGATACTGAGGAGAGTGTCCCGAAGATGAATGTAGTTCACCAAGTCTTCTAGCAAGAGACTTAAATCCAATTCTACCTAAGTGGCAAGGGGGATAAACAGCCTGGCTGCATCATCAGTAAGGAGTCCTCGCATCTTGTGAATAGTTGATCTGGAGTATCCCACTCTTCCCTTATCTCATCCCAATTTAAAATAAAACACCAAAAAAAACTACATACCCCTGGACTTATCATGAGTATTGCTAACGGTAACCCAGGGGGACCCGAAAGTGTGATATCCGGCAGTCCTCAAGGGGGCAGTGCTGCACTTACCTACTCAGTCTGGCCCAGATCCTTCTCTTCTCAGGCCCCACGCCGGCGCTCCTGGCTCCTCCCTCTTATCAGGTGCCCCCACAGCAAGCAGCGAGCTGCAGCTCCGTGTGTCCAGTCACACATGGAGCCGCTGCTCGGCCCCACCCCCTTTGTGTCCCGATTGGCTCACTGGCTGTGATTGACAGCAGCCAAACTGAGAGGGACCTCAGGTAAGTACTGGGGGGGGGGGCTGTTGCACACAGAAGGTTTTTTCCCTTCATGCATAGAATGCATAAAGGGGAAAAAACCTTAAGCCTTTACAACCACCTTAAATCCACTCATTTAAGTGAGCCTGAGCAGATTTTACCTCCTTATGTTACCAGTGGGAGATTTGATGACCAGTTTTGGAAGGCCAGTAACCAAGTAATAGCTGTAAAACTTGGCCAGCAGTCTACGAGCACACGGATAATTTGTTAGATGTAGTTAAATTGAAGCTGAGCTCCCAGATAAAAGCATATTTAGCAACTTTCACCCCCGCTAATATGCATTTGGAGTTCACAATGTAATAAGAAGTCTCTGGAAGTACCTTAATATGCTCATTAAAAAAGCTTGTCATGATCCAACACAGCTGATCTGATAATTATACCGATTCACCAAGATGCAATAATACTTAATGCCCTCTAAAGTGCACTTGAGGCATGCTAAAGTGGCCACTAAGTTAATCTTATTGTATAGCAAAAACATGTATTCAGAGACACACTAATCACTAAACACTAAACTCAAGGAGCTTTAAAACCTCAGAAGTTGTCCAGACTTTAAATATTCTACTTTCAGCGCCAACATTTTTAACATAATGTATGTACCATTTTTATTGTTCAAAACATTTTAACCACTTTCCCTCTGAAAGATTAAGTGCCGGTTCACATTTTTGCGATCACAGAGATCGCATGTAATTCGGAGCGCACTGCTCCTAAAATTACATGCGATCTCTGTGCGGAGCAAATTTCAGCCATACAGTTTGTATGGCTGAATTCGCACCGTAATCTCACTAAAACACGCATATGACCCTTTTTTTAATCCACAGCAGAATCGGATCGCATTGTGGTTCGCACTAGTGCGATACAATTCTGTGCGAACTTGCAGATCACACTGCGATATGCGAGCTCAACTGTGGGTGTCGATAACTTTTAATTGACACCCCCTGCGTATTACATATGGCAGTGTTAACTGCCAGGGGTGCGCATGCGATGTGGGAACACGCTGTATATTCGCAGTGTTCCCGCATCACACAATTGTGAACCGGCACTTACCCTCCTTCATGACCAGGCCATTTTTTGCGATACGGCACTGCGTTACTTTAACTGACAATTGCACAGTTATGCGACACTGTACCCAAACAAAATTTATGTCCTCTTTTTCCCACAAATAGAGCTTTCTTTTGGTGGTATTTGATCACCTCTGCAGTTTTTATTTTTTGTGCTATAAATGAAAAAATCCCGGCAATTTTGAAAAAAAAAAAAAAACAATATTTTTTTACTTTCTGTTACAAGACATATCCAAATGAAAAAAAGAAATGAAAAAATCTAATTTATTCAGTTTAGGCCAAAATGTATTCTGCTACATATTTTTGGTAAAAAATCTCAAGAAGTGTATATTGATTGGTTTGTGCAAAAGTTATAGCGTCTACAAACTATGGGATATTTTCATTTATTTATTTTTACTAGAAATGGTGGCGATCAGTGACTTATAGAGGGACTGCAATATTGCGGGGGACAGTCAGGACACTAACTGCTACTTTTGACACTTTGTGGGAACCAGTGACACAAATACAGTGATCAGTATTTAAAATATGCACTGTCACTGTACTAATGACACTGGCTGGGAAGGGGTTAACAGCAGGGGTGGCCAAAGGGTTACCTGTGTGCCTAGCCTGTGTTTTCTAACTGTGTGGGAGGTGCTTTTACTAGGGGAATGCAGCTTGTTTAAAGTCTCGTTGTTTTTAAATTTAAAAATAACAAACATGTTATACTTACCTCCTCTGTGCAGTTGGTTTTGCACAGATCCTCCTCTCCTCTTTTTCTCTCCTGGCCCCTCCCTCCTGTTGAGTGCCACCACAGCAAGCAGCAAGTTGCCGTAGTAATTTGGACTGTCGTGTCTGCGTGAAGGGAGGACAGAACGAAAACATTCTGTGTATCCCTCCACTTCACTGCAAGCAATTTGTCCGTTTTCAAGCATGCTCTCTCCCCCCAACTAAGACGGGAATTTACAAGCCGTTGGGGGAGCCCCGGCGATGAGGTCCCATGGTGCCTGTCTTTGAATACGCGGTGGCTGCGGGCCACTACTCGTGCTAGCCACCGCACCAGCTTCAACTGCACTTATGGGACTCGCCACGTCACCAAGTGATACTGCAGTGCTGGCTGTACTAGATCCAGGGTGTACTAGGCCGCTGGCGCTTGCCAGGCCACCAGAAGGATGACTGGCACTAGTACCGACACTCTGCTCCATACGATCACGCTACAATCTCTGCACCTCAGCAACTCCAGAATGGGTTCGGGTACGCCTGGTTCTAACAGGGACCCATCAGTCGTCAGAGCTGTCTGTCAGGCAGCCGCTGCTCTCTTCAGGTTCGTATACTGACCCTGATTCTGCCAGTGAGGCTTCCCTATCGCTCTCATCTGACATGGTCAGTATACTGTAAGCCTCTTCACTACTGTACCAACGTTTGGTCATTTTAGTAACTAAATTTACCTGTACAGTAGTGTTGACTCACAGGTTAAAAAAGCACCTGGTTGTCAGGGACTATTTTAACCGCTACCAAAAAAAAATCGCTAATGCTAGCAGGGATCAGGCCTGACTCTGCTAACACAACGGTTTTGTGTTTTTGTAAGTGACAGTAATCTATTGATTACTACTCTTGCCTGGGTGAGGTGGGGTGGGGTGGGCTGGGCGGAGGGGTTAAACGCAGGTGCTGGCAGGAATCAGTGCTGATCCTACAAACACAGTGTTTTGGGAGCCCTAAACTATGGGGACGCTAGTATAGTTCTGATCAGATCAGATATTGATCTGTTCAAACACTATACTAGTAATGGAAGTGTATGTGTGTGCGTATGTGTGTGTTTGTGTGTGTGTGTGGTAATCAAGGGGTTATTTCTAACTATGCGCCGGGGATCTGCGCTAAACCTACCTGGGACAGAAAATAATTTGCTAGCGCTAACTCAAGTCACAATCACACTAATACAAAAATACAGTAAACCACTATATTACCTGTGTATAGTGTGCAATGTGACAGGGGGAAGGGATTAACTGGGGGGATCAGGGGGTTAAATCTTTATTGAGGGGGGGTGGCAGGGACCCTTAACCTAAATGGAACGGCCGCAAGCGCTAAACCGGGTCACAAGTCACACTGATACAGGTATATAGGAAACTGCTATATACTGTATGCAGTGTGTGTTGTGACAGGGGATGTAGGAGTTAACTGGGGGTGCTCAGGGGGTTAAATCTTTATTGGTGGGGGTGGCGGGTACCCTAAACCTCTTTGGGACAGAAACCAACTTGCTAACGCTAACTCAAGTCACAATCACACTAATACAAAATACAGTAAAACACTATATTACCTGTATATTAGTGTGCAATGTGACGGGGGGAAGGGGTTAACTGGGGGTGATCAGGGGGTTAAATCTTTATTGGGGGGTGGACCCTAGTTTCGGCCTGCGGTGGGCCCCTGGATAGGATAGGGAAATACCTGGACTCTTTGATCAAGGATCTTGTCCTCGACCTTCCCTCGTATGTGAGAGATACGGGGGACGTCTTGAACAAGATCAAGGATCTAGAGTTCGATAAAGAGGTGTTCCTCGTTGGTATAGATGTAGAGTCCCTCTACACCTCTATACCCCACCCCTGGGGTATCCTTTCAGTGTATCACTTTCTAGACCAAAAATTTCCCATGCAGGAAGCACAAAATTAGTTTCTTATTGAACTATTAGAATACGCTCTCCAAAATAACGTCTTTCAATTTTTGGGAGGCTACTATCAGCAAATTAGAGGCACTGCAATGGGAGCTCCTTGGGTGCCCTCATATGCCTGCCTACATCTCGGAATGTGGGAGGAGGAAACAGTGTACGCCTCGCCTATGTACCTTAGCCACGCCTTGACCTGGCTGAGGTACATAGACGATGTACTCATGGTATGGGATGGTACACTGTCACAGTTAGAGGAGTTTATGTCCGAATTAAATAATAACAATAGAAATATACATTTGACTTACATTGTAGATAAAAAATCAATTTCCTTCTTGGACTTAAATATTGAGTTGATGATGGTATGATGAGTGAAGATGGTAAGTTAAAAACCTCCACATTCCGAAAGGCGACCGCTGTTAACACACTCCTTAGGGCGGATAGCCACCATCCAAGGAATCTAAAATTAGGAATCCCAGTAGGCCAATTTATTCGGTTAAAACGAAACTGCTCCACACATGAGGACTACATTAGGGAATCCAAGGACCTGTATGACAGGTTCCGTGAGCGTGGCTACTCCCATCGAAAAATCAGAAGGGCTAAAAAGAAGGCAGGAATGAGAGATAGAAAAGACCTCCTTACCCAAAATAGACCACAAATGAAAAGTACTGATTCACCGAGACTAATCACTAAATTTGGGTGCCATTGGTACGAGGTCAAGAAGATATTGGAACAACATTGGCACGTCCTTCAAAAAAACGAATCCCTCAAAAAAATTGGAGTGGACGGGCAATCTTCTGGGACCTGTGACCTCTCCCAGAAGATTGCAGGGAGTGAGGGGGAGAACCTCCGCTTGGGCCGCACGTGGGAGTGGGTACCTGTCAAATCTAGGAACCCCCCCCCCCAAAAAAAATGGCATGTCAGGGGGTGAGGAGGTCTTAAAGAAGAAGTTCTATTTTTGGGTGGAACTCCACTTTAATACAAATAAGATCAATGTGTATAAATAACAATCAGATGTTTTGCAACATTCAAATCTAAAAAAAAAAAATCTAAAATTTTAGATTCTACTGATTCGAAATTTATTGATTCCAATGTTTTGAATCAAGAAAAAAATCAATAAATTTGAAGAAAATTTCATAGAACGAATACGAATTCCAAATACGAATCCTGAATATGAATTGAACGAATCAACCAAATTGAACACTAAATAACTAGATTAATGAATCTAAAAGAAACAAAACTATTTTTTTCATCATGCACATGTCTATTCATCAACCATGTGAGTTGCCTAATGTTGTACCTTCATTAAATGTAACCCTATTGCTACACTTAGAGGCGCCTCTCTTCTCTTTTATACTCTGTAGCTCCTGCTGGATTTTGCTTCAAATCCCCTTGTGGAGGCGCCATTTGTGGATGGACATGTTATGGTTACGCAACCTATCACATTGCAATAATCTTTTTATATGGACTATAAACGGAAGGATTTATGAATAAATGGTTGTGGAAGGAATCATCTGAGTTTCCATTATTTCCTATGGGGAAATTTGCTTTGGATTACAAGCATGTTTCTGGAACGAATTATGCTTGCAATCCAAGGTTTTACTGTACTTCGAAAACTGCCCCTCCCTTTTTTACCCACATAGCAGTACCCTCTTGGCCTATTCTAATGGAATGAACTAACTCCGCCCCCTTACTGAAGTATATTTGAACCTAGATATACCTTAAACACTCTTACTCCGCTTCATCTCCATGTCACCTGCCCTACAATAGATTAAGCAGTTGCTCAGAGAGGAACTTTATGCCACATCTACTATATCAAAACTTCTTATTACTACTGACCTTTAGCGCTGGTTCACATATTATTATACGGGATTTACATAGCGCCAACAGTTTGCGCAGCGCTTTACAATATGAGGGAAGACAATGCAATTACAAATCAATTCAATACAGGAGGAATTGGAGGGCCCTACTCGTTAGAGCTTACAATCTAGAAGGGAGGGTCAAGTGAAACAAAAGGCAATAACTGTGGGGGATGGGCTGATGGAGAAAATTAAAGTACAGTTTTTAGGTGTGGGTAGGATAGGCTTCTCTGAAGAGGAGGGTTTTCAGGGATCGTCTAAAAGCTAATAGAGTAGGAGATAATTGGACAGATGGGGGTAACGAGTTCCATAGGATTGGAAAGGCTTTGGAAAAGTCCTGGAGGCGAGCATGGGAGGAGGATGTTTTGAGGAAGAAAATGCTGACTATTACCCTAAGAACACCATCCCTACAGTCAAGCATGGAGGTGGAAACATGATGCTTTGGAGCTGTTTCTTTTCTAAAGGTACAGGCTGACTTTGCCATTGAGGGCCCAATGGACAGGGGGCCATGTATTGTAAAATTATGGAAGAGAACCTTCTTCCCCATGCCAGAACACTGAAGATGGGTCATGGATGGGTCTTCCAGCATGACAATGACCCATAAAATACTGCCATGGCAACAAAGAAGTGGCTCAAGAAGAAGCACATTAAGGTCAAGGAGTGGCCTAGTCAGTCTCCAGACCTTAATCCTATAGAAAATTTATAGACGGAGCTGACACTTCGAGTTGCCAAGAGACAGCCAAGCAACCTTAAGGCTTTAGAGAAAATCTGTAAAGAAGAGTGGACCAAAATCCCTCCTGAGATGTGTGCAAACCTGGTAACCAACTACAAGAAATGTCTTACCTCTGTGCTTGCAAGCAAGGGTTTCTCCATCAAGTACTAAGTCATGTTTTGCTTAGGAGTCAAGTACCTATTTTACTCACTGTACTGCAACTCAATCTATAACATTTGTATCATGTGTTTTTTTCTGGAATTTTAGTTGCAATTCTGTCTCCATCATTTAAAATACACCTATAATAAAAAAAATATAGACCCTTAACTGCTTTGTAAGTGGACAAACCTACAAAATCTGCAGTGGTTTGAATAATCATTTTACCCACTGCATCTATAATGTTTGGGGGTTCTAAGGAATATTGAAATCTGCAGTGGTTTGAATAATCATTTTACCACTGCATCTATAATGTTTGGGGGTTCTAAGGAATATTTTAGCAATAAAAAAGTAGATTTTTGTGTGTGAGAAGTTTCAGAATTGGCCTGGTAATGAAGTGGTTAAAGTTTTATTTGTTTTTTTTCACTGTATGTAGATTACGGAAACTCATTTAACTATGAGCTGTCCAATTCATTGTGTCATTTACTCTTTCTCAAGGTTTCAAGCTATAGTATCTTTCCTCTTTTTAATGAAAGATTTTCCACTTTGTAATAAAATGTAACGAAATTTAGCAATTCCTGCCTGATTTTCTTCCTCTGATATTGGATGCTTCCTATTTCCTTGATTATTGTACAATTATTTTTGACTTAAAGCGGAATTCCAGGTATGGCCAGCTTGGACCAATGTAATGTAATGTATGTGCCAACAACTGTGGGATCCCCATTGAAGCTGGAAATTACTGTAGTAGACACCCATGCAGTGATCGCCAGTGGCTTCCAGGTCAAGTCCTGAGTGGCTGCCCTGAATTTAATAAGTTGTTTGCTTGGCACAGGCACCTTTAAGCCCCGTACACACGCAACAAATTTCCGCCGACCGGTCGTCCGTCTTTTGTCCAGAGTTGTGTTTTGTTGGTTGGAATGTGCTCTAGACTGCACACGAATTTTCCCGCACGACAGAATTCTACTTCAGAAGTGATGTCATGTATTGGTTTGCTTTCTTTGTGTTCTTTCTTCTCTGAGCATGCCCAGTTTTACTCATAAGATTTTTCCCTATCGAAATCTGTACTGACTGCACGAAAATCGGACGTGTTTTGACGGAGGACAAAAATTTTATAGTCTGCACACCAGGATTTTTTCGGCCGAAAAGTCGGAGTTGGTTGTCGAGAGCACCATACTAACAAGCCGAAAATCGGCAGATTGGTCGTCGGACGAAAATTCCCAGCTGAATTTCCACTCGTGTGTACGGGCCTTTAGGCTCCTTTCACACAAGTGGACCGTTCAGATCCGCCTGTCCATTTTTCAGGCAGATCTTAACGGATGCCCCATGCATCTCTGTGGGGCATCGGATGTCAGCGGAGACATGTCCGCTGACATCCGATCCGTCAAATCCGGATGAATGGAAACCCTATTTTCCAACCGTCTGGCGGATCGGATGAGAATGGACAGACGGTCCATTCTCATCCAATTCCCCCATAGAGAAGAATGGGGACCTGACAGCTCTGTCTCCGCACACAGCATGGAGACAGAACGGTACTCATTGAAAATCACTGAGTACAACTTGTCATGTGACTTTGCAGTCTCAAGTCGCAGGACAAGTCGCATAGGTGTGACAGGGGCCTAAAGCAATGTCTGTGTAATCTTAAGGTCTATGGGCCTCAAAACGCCTCAAAGCTGCACCAAAGTAGCGCAGGGACTACTTTGAAGTCTTTGAGATTTGAAGTTGCACAGATATGAACAGTACTCATTGGAAATCATGGGGTACGACTTTTCATGTGACTTTGCAGTCCCAAATCGCATGACAAGTCGCACAAGGGTGAAAGGGGCCTTCAATTTTACCATAATTTTGCCGCAACTTTTTGCCACAATTTTGACTGGACTTGAAGCAATGGCTGTGTAATCTTGAGGTCTATGGACTAACGCATCAAAGTCAGACCAAAGTAGTGCAGGGACTATTTTGAGGTCGTTAAGACTTGAAGTCGCACAGATATGAATGATACTCATTGGAAATCACACAGTATGACTTGTCATGTGACTTTGCAGTCTCAAGTCGCGCAAATGTGCAAGGGGCCTTAAAATTGGCAAATAAGGCAGAGATTGTTCAATGACAAGGAATAGGGATGTAACAATACTATCTAACATGGAAAAAGCAGAAAAAAGCTCTGAATGATCATATTTTGTAAAAAAAAAAAAAAAAAACAAGTTTATAATGATTTAACCCCTTCACACCTAAGGATAAAACAAATTGAAATGCCTAAGAACAATTTTGTGCATCCAGGTGGATCATACCTTGTTTTTTCAGGACAAATCAGACTTTCATTTGGTAGTAGTAAATAGTTGTGGATATCTCCTGTTTTTTTTTTAATTATCAAAAAACAACTGTCCCGACATAGTAAAAAATATTTTTTTTTAAATTTAGCTGTATATTTCGTGTTACTACCATACCCTACAATACTACAATAACCCAACATAAATTCTCCTGCTACTGATGATCGCAACTATACCACAAATATGTATGTTAGTTGTTGTTTGTACCCGTAGTACAGCCCAGAAGCAATAGTGCGCATTTTGCTTTTTGGCACTGACACTAACTGACACTGATGCTAATTTAAAAAAACATAATAATTTTCTAAAATATACTCACCCTGACCCTGACCTTGACCTTTGACCCTTACTTGACCCAAACACTAACCCTGGCACTGACCTAGATCAAGCATGATCTAGGTATTTTTCTTTATTTTTTTATTTTATTGTTTATTATTTATCTATTTAAAACATTTTTAGGCCCCTTTCACATGGGCGATCCGATCCGATCTGCCTGTCCGTTTTTCAGGCGGACCTGATCGGATGCTCCATGCACCCCTATGGGGCAGGGGATGTCAGCGGAGACATCTCCGCTGACACCCACTGCTATCCGATCCGATCCTGTCTGTGAAATCCGGACGAATGGAAACCCTATTTTCCATCCGTCTGGAGGATGGGATCGGATGGGATCGGATGGGATCAGATGAGAATGGACAGGCAGTCCGTTCTCATCCAATCTCCCCATAGAGGACAGCGGGATCTGACAGCTCCGTCTCTGCACACAGAGCGGAGACAGAGCTGTCATCTGCCTGCCCAGCGGGGATTGGTGAATCGATCCCCGCTGAGCAGAATGGACTCCGTCGGGCGCACCACCCGTGTGAAAGGGGCCATACAAACTTTTTTTTTTCTTTCTGTAAGGAATAAAAAAGATACATTTTATCTTTCTTCTCCATTCACAGAAGGAAAAACACAGGGGCGGGCTTCACATTAACTGATTACTGTGGTAGCCAATCAGAAGCTACCACAGGGATCAGGTGACCTGAAGTCGGGAGATCTGGGTCCCGATCATTAGTACCGGGCCCAGGGCTCTCAGTGAGACCCCAGTCTCACACACCCCAGTAAAAAAAAAGAGAAACACATATATGCCGCTCCCACGTAAAAAAAGTCCAGTGCAGTGAGGCCACATATATGTGTGACGTTGGCGTGAAGGGGTGTAATAAAATCTAAATTTTAATTAAAAGAGGAAGAAATGGAATATATTTGAAAGGGGTTGTAGGTGAAGATTACCCATAAACAGGGGAGTTTCTAAATAATAAAGACAACTTAAAATAAAGAAAGTTTGAATGTGTGTCATGTAGAATAGAGGTACGTTTTTCGTGAACCATGGTTCCTATGATATATTGTTTCACTTGGATTCGCAAACAAATAAGATGTCAATAATTGCCAGTGTTGTGTGTTGAGAAAATATTTGGGTGTAACCATGGTGGCTTCATAGACTGAACTTGAAGGATGGTTTGCGGTTTGATCTTTCATTCTTTCTGCTCAGCTGTTGAAGCGACTTTCTGTCTTCTGGCCTTGTTGTTACTATGCAGCTTTCATCCTATCTGCCAATTCATCTGTCTCCTCTTCTTTGTCCTCAGCTGATCCTATAGATACTCCAGGCAGGTGTCAAAACAGCAGCGGACATCAATAAATTATCTGGAAGGTAGCTGATTAGGATTGTCTGTTAATCATTGTACAATCCCATTTATGTATCAATAAAAGTTAATGTAGGAAATTACACCAAGCAGGTGCTGAGTGCTGGTCATAGTGGAATCTTGTGTAGACCAGGACTGGCTTCGTGAAATAGTGATGTTTACAGGAGACAACACAAAACATGTGCAGGTCTCAGGGTCACATAGAATTATCCAGACTGATATCCGCTTGTGAGGTGCCCACCTATCAGCTAAAAACAGAGCAACTATGCAACAAAATATTGGACTTGATGTCAGTGGAAACTTGGTGACAATTTGTTTGCAAATGTTCCCTACCAGAAAAGAGGCCTTGCTCACAGCTAACACATTTACACTATTTAGGTGGAGGGCAAATATATTCATCAAAGAGATATTAAAGGATAATTTTTTTCTATTTTAAATTCTGATAAATTATTACATTTTACCTTTCTATATCTATAGTAGTGGCGGAACTACCAGGGTCGCAAAGGTCGCACTTGCAACCAGGCCCTGGGGCTCCACCACTGTGAGGTGGCCCAGAGCTGGCGCCAGCATAAGGCACTCTGTGCTGAATCCTGGAGCCCAAAGCTTTGGTTACTTGCCTATCTGTGTGCACTAGCATGGGCACCTGGTTCACCTGCCCACCATCTCTTGTGGGGTGCCTGGGGTCCCACACTAGCATTTGCCCCCTCTGTGGCAGCCAGCATGTCTGACCAGCGACTGCCTGCACACAGACCTCGCTGCAGTCAGCTCTTCCTCCTGTCTTTGTACAGGTGAACATTGGAGCCAAAGAGGAGGAACTGGCTGCAGTGAGGTCTGTGTGCAGGTAGTCAGCAGTGAGACATGCTGGCTGCCACAGGGGGTGGGGGTTGATGCCACGGAGAAGGGAGATCGCATTGCAATAGCAGCGCTGATGACCTGAGGTCTGTGTTTATGGAAGTACATATACAAGGGGGACAGGGTAATGAGGGTGTGGTGGAAGAGGGGCAGGTAATAAGCATATCCACTTCCCAAAGCACCCCCCCAGCACATATCCTCTTACCACCCCCCTCCCCCAAATCAAAGAGATGCCACTTGCCACAGAAGGGACAATTGCGGTGTTTGAGACCCCTGGCACCCATAAGAGATGCGGGGCAAGTGCCACCGGGTGCCCACTCTGGTGTGTCCCTGTCAGGCAAGTTACTGGAGCCAAGTGGCAGAACTTGTTCTGGCACTGGCCTCCAGAACTCAGTCCGGATTCAGGTATTACCAAGATATTGTTCAAACCTTAGGAAGGTCCCGCCAAAATCAGTACAGTTAGGAGCAGGGGCATACTTACAGGAGTGGCAATTGCAACCTGGACCCATGCTCCAGGGGGCCTGTGGGGCCCCCAGTACACCTGAATAAGAGTGTCCTCAATCTCCTTTCTCTGTCTCAAAGTTGGAACATCAGAGGTCTGTTTAAACCCATGATATTTCAGTAAAGCCCCCCCCCAATGGAGCTCCTAAAATAAAAATAAAAAAAAATAATAAAAAAAATTGAGAAAAAAATGAATAAACAAATAATTACATAAATAAAAGAAAATGGTAAAAAAAAAAAATAACAAAAATAAAAAATGACTGACACCAGTGGTGGAACTACCAGGTTTGCAAAGTTTGCACTTGTAACTGGGCCCTGGCATTCTGCCACCATGGGGGGGGGGGGGGGGGGCGGCCGGAGGTCAGGGAGGCCCTTTATGTTTTTTTGCACTGGGGCCCTGAAGGTTCTGATCTATAGGGTTGTCCCGGCAGCGCTGGCTGAAATATCTATATTAGGGCAAGCTCCTTTCCCTTGGAAAAGCCTTTCTCAACCTTTTTATCCCAGAGAAACCCCTAAATAAGTTTTCAGGTCATGCGGAAACCCTGCTAAAATGAATTAAATTGGGATCAGTGGGAAAAATTCCCCCCATTAACAATGGTGGTAACAATGTCACACTTACAGACATGCTGCTGGCTCTGCCAAGTGGTTTTGGACTCAAAATGATGGCACCATCAAATATGAGGTCATTCAACTACAGCTCTAGGAACCCCTGGCAACCTCTGGTTTGGTTTACAGACCCCTGGTTGAGAATGGCTGCCTTGGAGGGTCCTATGGAACCACTCATGTGCTCTCAGCTTGCACCTATGGATGCTTCATGTGTCCATTAACATGGAATCTCCAGCATATTTGTAGCATTCACCACATCAGAAAGTGTCACATGAATGAATGATCCCTACAATAGCTGGAATTACCACATTGGGCTAAGTCACTTTATATAGAATGTAGTATGGTGGTCTATATTTGGATCCCAGAATTTACTGATTGAGTTCATATAACTTTTAATGTATTGTCGTTTTGTGTCAATGGTTTGACTTTTACGATCAAGACCCCCAATAGAAGGCGATTTGTTCTTTTTTTTTATACGCAATTGAATAAAATGTAAACTATTTTTTACAGTTATGGTTTTTCTTTGTTAAAATCAATAATTGCCTTTATAATTCCACAAAAGAGAGGACCAAAAAAGTTTAATGTGTCCACTATTGGACATCCGGTTGGTAAGCCACTCCCCTGCATTGGGGTTTCAAAA
The DNA here is from genome assembly GCF_965119305.1 of Pelophylax lessonae. NCBI lineage: Eukaryota > Metazoa > Chordata > Amphibia > Anura > Ranidae > Pelophylax > Pelophylax lessonae. The sequence continues at coordinate 67,056,892 of NC_138768.1, forward strand.
CAGTGCATGTCAGATACTCAGGGCATGCGTTCCCCTACCAGAAACTCTGAGATCAGTAGTTGGTGACAGTGTACAGTTAGCTTGGTAACAGAAATGTTAAATGAGGTATAATGAATGCAATCATTTAAAAAAAGATGAGCATTTAATACTGCTTTAGGAAAATACATAGGCTGAAAAAAGACACAAATCCATCTAGTTCAATCAATAGAAGTGAATGGGGAAAAGAAAAAGGGTTAGTCTATTCAAAAGGGAAATTTCATTCATATGTGATGTTGTTTTGGTGTTTCCATCCATTTTTGAGTGTTGCTGCTTTTCATTTATTTAACTTTGTATAAAATACATTCAAAACCCAGCAGAGATAATAGGACCCATGTGTAAGGTCTTTCAAAGGCAAGCAGGCCAATGAGCTGAAGAATAGAGATGCCAACAGAATCCGTTCAGTTGTTAGATGGTTTGACTCTTGTAGTGGGATTTCATACTAACCCATGTATTTTCATATTATCGATATTAATTTGCATATGTCAATAATAATAATGTTAATAATAATAATAATTATTATTATTAGTGATATTATTATTATTATTATTGATTTAATATTAAGCAATAATTATTAGGCTCTAGAAATGTATACTATATTATTTTTATAATATACAATATCTACATTTAAAGTTGAACTCATTTAAAGTTGAAATCTTGACTACTTACAAGAAAACCAACCTTAAGAAGAAATGAAAAAGAATCTGGTACTGTCTGAATAGCGTGTAACATGGGAAAACTATGTACATTAATTAATTAAAGTCGACAGGTCCATAAGATAAGGGTCTGCCTGTGTCTTAACTAATATTTTGAAATATATTTGAATAGGAAAACACTATGTGTGATACTTTACTTTAATAGTTAGACTATATTAAATGCATTTAAAGCGTTACTAAACCCACAACAGTAAAATCAATCTGTATATGCAGTAAACCAGTGTTTCTCAACCTTTTTTCAGTCAACGCACCCTTTAGAGATGATGGACAATCTTGAGGCACCCTTTAACTACCTCAATACTGGGCACTTAAACCCCCTTCCTTCCCAGACCAATTTTCAGCTTTTAGCGCTGTTGCAATTTGAATGACAATTGCGCGGTCATGCAACGCTGTACCTAAACCAAATTTGTGTCATTTTTTCCCCACAAATAGAGCTTTCTTTTGGTGGTATTTGATCACCGTCAGGTTTTTTCTTTTTTGGTGCACAAATAAAAAAAAGACTGAAAAGTTTGAAAAAAAAAAAAAAGTTTTTTTGTTTAGGTTATAAAATTTTGTAAATAGATATGTTTTTTCCTGCACTGATGAGCACTGATGATGCCACACTGACAGGCACTGATGAGGAGACACTGATGGGGTGGCACTGATGGGGTGGCACTGATATGCAGCACTGATGGGCACTGATAGGTAGCACTGATATGCAGCACTGATGGGCACTGATATGTGGCACTGATAGATAGCACTGATATGCAGCATTGGTGGGCACTGATAGGCAGCGCTGATGGGCACTGATAGGCAGCACTGATGTGCACTGATTGGCGGCACTGATGGGCACTGATGGGCACTGATAGGTGGCACTGTTGGGCGGCAATGATCGGCACTGATCGGCACTGATGGGGGCACTGATCGGCACTGATGGGGGGCACTGATGGGCACTGATAGGCGGCACTGGTGGGCAGTAATGGGCACTGGTGGGCGGCACTGATAGATGGCAATAACGCACTGGTGGGCAGCACTGATAGATGGCATTGGTGGGCAACACTGATAGGGAGGGCACTGGGGGGCTCTCTGAGCCCTGCTTGCCATCCCCGGTGGCCATGGTGGGCATCCCTGGTGGCTTAGTGGCACCCCTCCCCCCCCAAGGCTCCCCCCTGTGATCAGTGAGTAATTAGAAATATTCACTGATCACCCCAGCAGCAGCACCGATCCTCTTCTCTTCTCCTCACTGACAGGATCTGTCAGGAGGAGAAGAGATTGAAGCCGTTACAACGGCTCTATTGACATTACATGACAGCTGTGATTGGACACAGCCGTCATGTGATCAGGAGGGCCAATCCCAGGGCCCTCCTGCCGAATGATGTTGCTCTGTGTCCGAGGGACACAGGCACATCGAGATCGCGGCGCTGCGCGTGCCCGCGGCGGCGCGATCTCTCTCCTTCTGAAGGACGTTCCGGAACGTCCATTCAGAAGGACGAGACTCCCACCTGGCCGTATATGTACTATGGCCCGGGTGGGAGGTGGTTAAAAATAATGGACAATCTCGAGACACCCTTTAACCACTTTAGCCCCCGAGTATTTGGTTGCTCAATGACCAGGCCCTATTTCGCGATTCGGCACTGTGTTATTTAACGGACAATTGCGCAGTCGTGCGACACTGTACCCAAACAAAATTGATGTCCTTTTTTTCCTAAAAATAGAGCTTTCTTTTGGTGGTATTCGATCACCTGTGCGATTTTTATTTTTTGCGCTACAAACAAAAAATTACAATATTTTTCACATTCTTTTATATGAAATTCTCAAAAAAAAAAGTTTAATTTTTTTAACATTTTAGGCCAATTTGTTTTCTGCTACATATTTTTGGTAAAAAAAAAAATCGCAATAAGCGTATTTTGATTAGTTTGCGCAAAAGTTATTGCATTTACTAACTACGGGAAAGATTTATGTCATTTTTATTGTTTTTTTTTTTGTTACTTGTAATGGAGGCGATCCGCATTTTTTTGTAGGACTGCGACATTGCAGTGGACAGATCGCACCCCTAACTGACATTTTTGACACTTTTGGGGGGACCAGTGACATTACTACATTAATCAGTACTAAAAATATGCACCGTTACTGTAAAAATGACTCTGGCAGGGAAGGGGTTAACAGTATGTGGGATCAAGGGGTTAAATGTGTCCCTAGGGGCGTGAGTCTAACTGTCAGGGGGCGTAGCTTGTGAAGTAATTACAGAGACATGCGATCCTATATAGCAGGATCTCATAGCCTCTGTGATCACTTCAGGGAGAATGACAGACGGCTGTGTTTCGCCAGAGATCGCGAGTGCCCGGCGGGGCGCTCATCTCCTAGAGTCTCCTGAGCAAGCGACATAATATAACGTCGGTGCCCAGGAGCGGCTGCCTGCCGCAGTAAAACTGCGGTGGGCGGTCGTTATGTGGTTAAAAATGATGGCCAGTCTCGAGGCACCCTTTAAAAATTATAGACAGTCTTGATTCAAAAATTTAAAAGCTATTCTAATAGTTTTCCATAATGCAGCAACATTCACAAGTCTAAGTAGGACACCCAATGCTACAGGTGATTTATTCTTCCAAAGTAAATACATTTTTGCACACTGGCTTTGACTAGTATTCCAGTGTTTCTCTCCTCCCTCAGTTTTTCTCCATCACTCAGCTAATGTGACCCCAACGCTGATGGAGAGGGGCAGGGGAAGGTCAAACAAGGATGCCGTGCAGGCGACTGACATCCTCTTTATCAAATGATGATGCCATTGGTCGTTAGGACGCTGACAGCAAGAAGGTTGTAATGGTGCCCAATGAAAACCTGTGACTTAGTGTAACTAAAAAGGCAGCCTTCATCCACATGCCAGCTTATAACCAATTTTTGGGCAATTTTTAGATATATTGCAAAGGCACCCCTGAAGAAACCTCAAGGCACCCCAGGGTGCCTGGGCACACTGGTTGAAAAAGGCTGCAGTAAAGCATGCTTGTTATTCTCACTGTGGAACCTAAGGGGTTAATCCTCTGCACTGTGTAAAAGGCTGTTTGATCATATTTTCACTGATCCTCCCCTTCTTTTGCTGTCCTCAATTCATCTGCTGATAGCACAGACCCTATGGAGGCACTCTGCACATGCTCAGTTATGTGTGTATTTCTAGAGAGGTTATTTTCTTGGGAGGATGCATGTGATCAGCACAGGGCCAATCAACACTGTCCAGACAGAGGGTCAGGGGTCATGCAGCCTCATAGGACAGTCAGGGGAGAATGAAAACTCATCCTACAAGCTTTACCCAGACACTGATAGAAGTCACAAGAATGCTATATACTGCTGATGAGAAAAGTTATTTAGCAGTTTACATTTACTAAAATAATTGCATTTCCATAGATAAAGTGAGGTGACAGCAGTCTAATCAGACAAACACTGAGCCGGGAGAGGATTTAACCCTTCAGTGGCCAGATCATCAGTTGATGGGGCACGATGCATAATAATACCCATGCAGAGTAATATATACTCATAGAAGAAAAACAGCCATTATAATCATTTAAAGTCTGTAAAGGTTAAAAGTTCCCTACTTCTCTACTATATTTTGTGGAAAGGAAAATGGAGCACACACAGGAGGATTACAAGCCATCCAATTCCTAACACCCACAGGCATTGTTGATTATGGTTGGAGATGAGCAGTTAGTACACACATAGGTGTCACCACGGAGGAGCACCCCTGATCACTTGAATTTTCTGGTGGAGATTTTAATATATGATATAAAGGACTTCACTAAAGAAAATACACTTTGAAGTCACTCTCATTTTGAATATTTTGGACACTTAGCACAATTGTTTGCACTTTATTTATGTTTGTTGAATATTTATTTAGATCACGAATTAGATATATTTATTGTTCAACAATAACTTATTTTCCGCGCTGTGATGTATATTTTGGTGAAAAAATAAAATATAAACAATGTATAAAACCTGAAGCTGCTGCTCACTAGGTGAAATACCAGAAAAAACTAAAAGCATAAATAGACAGCGCTAACAGGTGACAAAATGTAAATGAATTATAAATATATATAAATGTGCTACAATAATTAATTGGTGCCCTAAAACATTGATGCTCTAAAAAATTGGTACAACCAAAAAGTGTATATATAAACAATACATATATAATAAATACTAAAGTGCTAAGATTAAGTGTCCATAATATAACCATTAAAGTGCAAAGTGATTTGTTAAGGTGCAGTCCAAAAAATGCTTCTTCAACACAAAACTAAAGTGCCAAACAGGTGCTCGAATCCATAAAAGTGCCCAAGTGCTCTTCAGGAAAAAGGCCCCCAATGGGGATGCACTCACCAGATTTTAGGTAAAAATGAGCCTTGAACATGTATAATGTTCCTTGATCGGATCACAGGATCAATGCAGCTACCCTAGCATATGAGATATCCCTCAAACGGATGGATGGATGACAAGCACCTCATAGACTGGCTCCTTAATAATTCGTCTCCTCTCTCTCTCCCATGTGTGTTTCAAATATAAAGAGAGAAGCCGTACATAGTGAAGCCCGTAATATTTATTTAAAACAGAATGGTAAGAATAGTACTCACAATGTATCTTTAAAAAATCGGCAATGAACAGCATTAAACAGCCTAGCACAGTCAATCCTCCAATTTCCGTGTCGCTGCCGGCGTGCGTTCCACGGTGGTTAACAGGAAATGACGCTGCAAAAGCTCCGCTGCCCGGAAGTGCGTCGACGCGTTTCGCCCGCCTTAATGGGCGTTATCAAAGACATCGATGTCTTTGATAACGCCCATTAAGGCGGGCGAAACGCGTCGACGCACTTCCGGGCAGCGGAGCTTTTGCAGCGTCATTTCCTGTTAACCACCGTGGAACGCACGCCGGCAGCGACACGGAAATTGGAGGATTGACTGTGCTAGGCTGTTTAATGCTGTTCATTGCCGATTTTTTAAAGATACATTGTGAGTACTATTCTTACCATTCTGTTTTAAATAAATATTACGGGCTTCACTATGTACGGCTTCTCTCTTTATATTTGAAACACACATGGGAGAGAGAGAGGAGACGAATTATTAAGGAGCCAGTCTATGAGGTGCTTGTCATCCATCCATCCGTTTGAGGGATATCTCATATGCTAGGGTAGCTGCATTGATCCTGTGATCCGATCAAGGAACATTATACATGTTCAAGGCTCATTTTTACCTAAAATCTGGTGAGTGCATCCCCATTGGGGGCCTTTTTCCTGAAGAGCACTTGGGCACTTTTATGGATTCGAGCACCTGTTTGGCACTTTAGTTTTGTGTTGAAGAAGCATTTTTTGGACTGCACCTTAACAAATCACTTTGCACTTTAATGGTTATATTATGGACACTTAATCTTAGCACTTTAGTATTTATTATATATGTATTGTTTATATATACACTTTTTGGTTGTACCAATTTTTTAGAGCATCAATGTTTTAGGGCACCAATTAATTATTGTAGCACATTTATATATATTTATAATTCATTTACATTTTGTCACCTTTTATATTTATTGTTCGTTCACACAGATTTAAATATAATGCACTTTATTCAAGTATAAAAATATCCTTGTTATACAGAGTTCAGCACTTCATGCACTTTATAAAGTCGTTCACCATAAACACTGGAGCTCCCTTATTTATATATGTAAACTTAAACTTATTTATATTGATATTTATCTTTTGTGCATAGTAGGAATATTGGAGCACCTTTATATTTTACCTCTATAAGATCCTAGGAGCGCAGTACTATTCATTTATCTATAATTGCATTTCCATGTTCTGTGTAGTGTGGGAGACCAGATATAGTGAATGCAGGCTCCTGGGTTTAGTAACACTTTAACTTTGCATCAATATGTATATATATATATATATATATATATATATATATATACACACACACATATATATATATATATATATATATATATATTATATATACACACACATATATATCTATATATATACACACAGTATATACATACATGTATGGAACTGTATGGTTAAACATAAGACATTTAACACATAGGTTGGGGTGAACAAAAGTTAATTTTCTCAAAGTCATAAATATGTTAATGTCCTTGCTTTGGAGAAGTCTTACCAAAACAAGAAGGGTTGGATTTAGTGATGAACAAGTTGGGTGTCATACTGTCTGTAGACAAGGATTTTAAAGTAAAACTGTAAAAACATATAAATAATTTTAATAAACATATAGGAATTGTGAGAATGAATAGATTTGTCTGGATGTAGATTCATGGTTAGTTACAATGATGTACAGCCACATTACAAAATGGATTAAATTCATTATTTTCCTCAAAATTCTACAAACAATACCCCATAATAATACGTGAAAGAAGTTTGTTTAAAATAGTTGCAAATTTATTAAAAATAAAAAAAAAATCACCTGTACATAAGTATTTACAGCCTTTGCCGTGACACTCAACATTGAGCTCAGGTGCTCCTGTTTCCACTGATCATCCTTGAGATGTTCCTTCAACTTGATTGGAGTCCACCTGTGGTAAATTCAGTTGATTGGACATGGTTTGGAAATGCACACACCAGTCTATATAAGGTCCCACAGTTAACAATACATGTCAGAGCACAAACCAAGCCAAGAAGTCCAAGGAATTGTCTGTAGACCCTTGAGACAGGATTATATCAAGGCACAGATCTGGGGAAGGGCACAGAAACATTTCTTCAGCATTGAAGGTCCCAATGAGCAAAGTGGCCTCCATCATCCGTAAATGGAAGAAGTTTGGAACCACCAGGACTCTTCCTAGAGCAGGCCGCCCGGCCAAATTGAGCGATCGGGGGAGGTGACCATGAACCCAATGGTAACTCTGATAGAGCTTCAGAATTTCTCTGTGGAGAGAGGAGAACCTTCCAGAAGAACAACCATCTCTGCAGCACTCCACCAATCAGGCCTATATAGTAGAGTGTCCAGACGGAAGCCACTCCTCAGTAAAAGGCACATGACAGCCCGTCTGGAGTTTGCCAAAAGGCACCTGAAGGACTCTCAGACTGTGAGAAATAAAATTCTCTGGCCTGATGAAACAAAGATTGAATTCTTTGGCCTGAATGACAAGCATCATGTCTGGAGGAAACCAGGCACCGCTCATCACTTGGCCAATACCATCCCTACAGTGAAGCATGGTGATGGTAGAATCATGCTGTGGTGATGTTTTTAAGCAGCAGGAACTGGGAGACTAGTCAGGATTGAGGGAAAGTTGAATGCAGCAATGTACAGAGACCTCCTTGATGAAAATCTACTTCAGAGCACTTTGTACCACAGACTGGGGCGAAGGTTCATCTCCCTACAGGACAATGACCCTAAGCACACAGCCAGATAACAAAGGATGGGGATTGTCTGCTTGGTCCTTGTGACATGCATTCTGATGCCCATCACCTGTATTTATTTTTCTCTTTGGAGGCCTATTAGATCTCTGGCTCCTTTATCGACTATTTTTCTTGTTTTTTGGTTGAGCGCATATCCAATTTACTCAGTATCGTTTATTTGCCATGGATTTTCTCCGCAGTGACTTTTCAACTCCAATACTCCCATATGACATCAATTTATACTCTCCTGGACCATAACAGGTTGATACATATAATACAGTACGTGTTTTTGAATTTGACAGTCATTCACTGTCGGGATATTCTGTTTTCATACTTACTATATTCCTTCCCTGTACTAGTATATATTTTCTTTTTCATTTAGACGTCCTTTTCTTGGATTTATCACTGGGATCCTTGTGGGCATTTTTTTGGGTTGGGCGTGGCCATCCCTGCTGTGCAACAACATTGCGCTGTTCTTACAGCTCCCTTTGTCTTTTGTTTTTCTCATTCTGCTGGAGTTTTCTCGGCAGAGAGATATGTGACCTTGTCAGGAGCACAGTAGTCCTTTTGGATGCAGGTTCATACCTGCCTGTTTTTAAACATTTGTGGCCTTACTCGTCACGGACTACTTTATGTGGTACGTATTTAGATATATACTTTTTGTATTGTGAACAAATATACTGAGGTTATAAGCCATGTCACAGTAAACACTTTGTATTTTTTGCTATACAAATTTCTATGTATATGTTGTTGATAAGTCATTTATCTCTGTTACTGATTATTACCTTTCGTACCCCTAGTCTGAGATCTATTCCTCGTCTTTGGAACTCTCAGCCACCTTCAGTCCAAGTGACGTAATACATGGCCACATGTCCTTTTAAAGTGTTGTTTGTAATTTTTCATTTTTTGTATAACAGTAATAAATTTATTAAAATTTACTTATTACTCAAGGTTTGGTTATTGCCCATAAAGTCCCATACCCAAGGGGAATTTCCTTTTTAGATAACAAATGAGTGACTAGGAGGTAAAAACAGAAGGGATGTCTTTAACCGCTTGCCGACCGCCGCAAGTACAATACTGCGGCGGTCAGCCCCTCACAGGCAGAGTGACGTATCGGTACGTCACTAGCCTGTGAGGCTAGTGACCCCCCCCCCCACGGACCCCCCCGCGCGTGTGACCGGCGGACCCGATGTCCGCCGGTCACTCAGCGATCGTCGGGGGAGAGGGAGAAAGGCAGGCAGGCTGTGTAAACAAGCCGCCTGTCATTCTCCCCTGTGTAGAAACAATGATCATACGGTTCTACTATGTAGGACCGTTGATCATTGTTCCTACAGCTCAAGCCTCAGCCAATCACAGTTAGAATCACGCCCCTAGGGACACACATAGCCCCTCCCTCTCAAATAAAGTTAACCCCTTCACTGCCAGTGTAATTTTACAGTAACAGTGCATATGTATAGCACTGATTACTGTAAAAATGTCACTGGTAACCCCAAAAGTGTCAAAAATGTCAAACAAGGGTCCGATCTGTCTGCCGCAATGTCGCAGTACCGCAAAAAAAATCGCAGATCGCCGCCATTACGCGTTAAAAAAAAACAACAAAAATGACAAAAATCTTTCCCTTTGTTAGTAAACGCGATAACTTTTGCGCAAACCAATCAAAATACGCTTTTTGCGATTTTTTTTTACCAAACATATGTAGCCTAAAACAAATTGGCCGAAAATGTTAAAAAATTTTGATTTTTACATTTTTTTGGGGGAATTTCATATAAAAAAATGTGAAAAATATTGTTATTTTTGCAAAATTGTCGCTCTTTTTTTGTTTATAGCGCATGATCAAAAAATCGCACAGGTTATCAAATACCACCAAAAGAAAGCTCTGTTTGTGGAAAAAAAGGACGTCAAATTCGTTTAGGTACAGCATCGCACAACCGCGCAATTGTCCGTTAAAGTCACGCAGTGCCGAATCGCAAAATACCCCCTGGTCTTTAAGCAGCCAAATCCTCCGGGGCTTAAGTGGTTAAGTTGCTCAGCCAGAGCCCAGACTTGATTGAACATCTGTGGAGAGATCTGAAAATGGCTGTGCATCAACGCTCCCTATCCAACCTGATGGAGCCTGAGAGATCCTGCAAAGAAGAATGGGAAAATGTCCAAAAAGAGGTGTGCCAAGCATGTAGCATCATACTCAAAAAGACTTGAGGCTGTAATTTGTGCCAAAGGTGCTTCAACAAAGTATTGGGCAAAGGTTGTTAATACACAGATACATTTTTTATTTTTAATAAATTTGAAAAGATTTCAAATAAACTTCTTTCCCATTGTAATTATGGGGCATTGTTTGTAGAATTTGAAGAACAATAATGAATTTAATCCATTTTGAAATAAGGCTGTAACATAACAAAATGTGGAAAAAGTGAAGTGCTGTGAATACTTTCCGGATGCACTGTAAGAGCAAACATTTATTATATTGCAGCTTACCAATTCCTAGATGTGATGGCTGCATTTGTTTTCTTTTTTAGGCTTTCTTTCTTCTATTTTCATCTGGTAATTTGGCCAGTAAGTCTGTTGTTTTTCAAAAAAACAAGCTCTCTTGCGGTTATAGTCATAAGAAAAACCATTTACCACTGGCAGGGGTGCTTTCAATGATCAGCTTTTATTTATTCATGTAAAACCTTTATCCCAAAAGGAAAAAAAAAAACAACTAAGTGCAGTAACTGCTTATAAAGTGTTAGCTGGTTTTTGGCTTCAAATTGTTAGTGTATTTAAATCTGCTCCAATACTCCCCTCACCCCAGACTGACAATGCTGCTGTTCAAAGTTGCCCTCCTTCGTCCAGAGAGGGGGCACTCTAATACAGGAGGTGTGTTACTGGCCAGGTATAAACAGAAGGAAAAAAAAAGAATAAAAAATAAATAAAAAAATAAAATGAATGCAGCCACCACATCTAAAGGCTGGTAAGCTGCAATATATTACATTTTAGTGTAATACCAATTAAGACTTTGCTAAAAAATGTACAAAGAGCTGACAATTTTACACAGTGCTTTATATATTATAAACTCCCTGCCCTCAAGGAGCTTACAATCTAAGGTTTCTATCTCACATACAGTACATACTTTTTGAGTGTGGAAGGAAATCCAAACATAAAAACAGGGAGAACATGCAAACAGTATCCTGGTGGGGTTTTGGACCAAGGATCTAGATTAACCACTTTACGTCCGCTCACTGTGCCTCTACTGCGGCACAGTGGCTCGTTCCCGTCCAGCGACATAGACCTACGTCGCTGGACTCCTCTCTTTGTGGGCGGCGCACGCGCGCCGCCGGGGGCTCGCTCCCGCTATATTCAGTCACAGCGGGAGTCGGGCCAGGGGAGGAGCGGCGGTGATCGCCGCTGCTCTTCCCCGATCGTTGGGGAATCGAGTTTGGAGATCGGCCTGCTTGTGTAAACACAAGCGGGCGGATCTCCTAAGTGACAGACAGTGACAGATTGCAGGGTTCTGCATAGCTGAACCTGCGATCTGTCCCTGTGTCACTCAGTCACCTCCCCCCACACACGTTAGGCATACATTAACCCCTCCCTCTCCAATAAAATTAACCTCTTCCCTGCCAGTGTCATTTTTACAGTAAGAGTGCATATTTATAGCAGTAGTAGTAATATCACTGGTACCCCCAAAAGTGTCAAAAATGTCAGTCAAGGGTCCGATCTGTCCGCTGCAATGTCGCAGTCCCACAAAAAAAATCGCAGATCGTCGCCATTACTCGTTAAAAAAAAAAAACACCAAAAATGACAGAAATCTTTCCGTTAGTTAGTAAACGCAATAACTTTTGCGCAAACCAATCAAAATACGCGTATTGTGATTTTTTTTACCAAACATAGGTAACAGAAAACAAATTGACCAAAAATTTAAAAAAATTTTGATTTTTACATTTTTTGGGGGGAATTTCATACAAAAAAATGTTAAAAATATTGTTATTTTTTCAAAATTGTCGCTCTTTTTTTGTTTATAGCGCAAAAAGTAAAAATCGCACAGGTGATCAAATACCACCAAAAGAAAGCTCTGTTTGTGGGAAAAAAAGGACGTAAATTTCGTTTGGGTACGGCGTCGCACGACTGCGCAATTGTCAGTTAAATTCTCACAGTACCGAATCGCAAAAAGTGGCCTGGACGTAAGACAGCAAAAACCTCCGGTGGTAAAGTGGTTAAAGATTGTTAAAGATTGTCCCCAGGACAGGAAGTGAAGAGAAATCTCTCTAACAGAGCCTCTAATAGCAGTAATACCTTACAGGTGTTCTAATCTTTCAACATTCTATCCAAAACACAAAAAAAAAGGTTTTGGCTATAGATAGGCTTTAATCTCAGCTGTCTTTCTAGAAGATATTTGTGTATGCTGAGACAGTTGCTCGGGGCTGGCAGTGTGCCGGTGTTTGACAGCCCGATCAGATAATGGACAGTTTCTGTTATAGCACATAATTTATATATTCCAGTATAGTGTGCATTTCCAGAAAACATTCACGAGGCTTCTGTCAGCCCTGATAGACATTTAAGGAGTGTGAGATAGCATTGAGATGCTTTGAGTGCACCCAATCTTTTGTCTGCAGTCACTAATGACCTCCCTTTAATTTTAACGTATTTATTGGGTTTCTTTATTGAAAAACAAGCCGGCTTCTCTGTCCTGGTGCAGAAGTACAATAAGCAAGAGATTAAAAAAATACATGATTTGCATAGTAAAAGGGTAAATCAAGTAGGCACTGGCCTCCTAGAATGTGAACAAAAATCTAAATTCCAAAATATTTCTGTTACTGATTTAAGTCCCAAAAGTATCTATTGGTTAGTGAACCCAAATTACATATAACAAGTGCGCCAATATTTCTTACCAACAATTAATAAACATATGATTAATAAATGTGTTAATAATAAAAAAATGTGACATAAAATTAAAAGGTGAAATGATAAATCTTAAAAGGAAGTCCTTTATGAAAAATACCACAACAGAATCCAGTGTTTTTCCGATTGACTCAGTCCCTTTACCGTGCTTCTATATAGAGGTGCATCTCATAAAATTAGAATATCATCAAAAACTTAATTTATTTCAGTAATTGAATTCAAGAAGTGAAACTCATATATTTTATATAGATGCGTTACACACAGAGTGATATATTTCAAGCATTTCTTTATTTTAATTTTGATGATTATGGCTTGCAGCTAGTGAAAACCCAAAATAATAAAAAAAGGATTTTTAATACAGAAATGTTGGCTTCCTGAAAAGTATGTCCATGTACAGTATGGTATGCACTCAATACTTGGTCGGGGCTCCTTTTGCATGAATTACTGCATCAATGCAGAGTGGAAGCGATAAGCCTGTGGCTCTGCTGAGGTGGTATGGAAGCCCAGGTTGCTTTGATAGCAGCTTTCAGCTCATCTGCATTGTTGGGTCTGGTGTCTCTCATCCTCCTCTTAACAATACCCCACAGATTCATCTATGGGGTTTAGGTCAGGAGAGTTTGCTTGGCAATCAAGCACAGTGATACCATGATCATTAAACCAGGTATTGGTAGTTTTGGCATTTCTTTCTTTTAATTTTCACGATTGTGGCTTTACAGCTAGTGAAAACCCAAAATTCAGTATCTCAGAAAATTAAAATATTACAAAAGACCAATAAAAAAAGGGATTTTTAATACAGAAATGTTGGCTTACTGAAAAGTATGTCCATGTACAGTATAGTATGCACTCAATACTTTGTCGGGGCTCCTTTTGCATGAATTACTGCATCAATGCGGCGTGGCATGGAGGCGATCAGCCTGTGGCACTGCTGAGGTGTTATGGAAGCCCAGGTTGCTTTGATAGCGGCCTTCAGCTCATCTGCATTGTTGGGTCTGGTGTCTTATCTTCCTCTTGACAATACCCCACAGATTCTCTATAGGGTTTAGGTCAGGCGAGTTTGCTTGGCAATCAAGCACAGTGATATCATGATCATTAAACCAGGTATTGGTAGTTTTGGCAGTGTGGGCAGGTGCCAAGTCCTGCTGGAAAATTCAATCAGCATCTCCATAAAGCTGCTCAGCAGAGGGAAGCATAAAAGGCTCTAGAATTACCTGGTAGAGGGCTGCACTTACTTTGGACTTGATAAAACACAGTGGACCAACATCAGCAGATGACATGGCTCCCTAAATCATCACAGACAGTGCCCATCAAATGCAACCTCACCAGTGCCCATCAAATGCAGCTTATCAGTGCCCATCAATACAGCCTCACCAGTGCCCATCAAATGCAGCCTCACCAGTGCCCATCAAATGCAGCTTCACTGTGCTCATCAAATGCAGCCTCACAAATGCCCATCAAATGCAGCCTGGCCAGCGCCTGGATTACGCAAAGAAGCAATCTCCTGCTGTGTCACGGAGCTTTAATTTGAATATATATATATATATATATATATATATATATATATAATATGTAGCCACTGTCAACAAAGTACTGCCTCCTAGACCGGCATTGGCTCAGTGTGCCGCCTTTTATAGGAACTGGTCTAGGAGGCAGGACTTTGTTACAGTGGCTGCCGAATATTTCAGATGCAAGCTCTATGACACAGCGGGAGATCACTTCTCTGTATGACACACACAAGGAAGGGAGGAGGGAGGGGAAGACTCTGACATGGGTGTCGGAATGACATCATCGATGCAATCATGATTCAGCTGTTCTCTGCATCAAAGCAGAATCGTTTATCGCTGAATCCCGATGCATCCATTATATGATTATTTACAACACCCCTAGTAGCTATGTCTCTAAAGACAGTGGGACAATAGAGAATGAGCAAAGCCACCCTCCAGCAGGAATTCAGATTACAGCAGCAATAAAGGAGGCTGAGAGCAATAAAAGGCACTTCAGTTAAAAATATGTACTAGAATAGAATTTTTTTTTTTTTTTTAAAGCAGCAATTAGTGTCACTTTATAGGCAACCTGTTATCAAAAATAGAAAATATATACAGTTTAATAGTTGCATATCCTACAGTTCTAAAAGGAAGTTGAAATACAGCCATATGTATGTGTTTCATATGTAGGTGTTTTTCCAGTTACTGCCTCCACCAAACATAGTGCAACAGGCCCCTCTCCCACATTCTCCATCATTGATCTCCTCTGCACACCAAAAACCCACAATGGTCTGTTCAGTACTGAGCACTTCTTTCAGTGTGCCGCTACTCTGACCCAGCTCAACTGCAGACCTTTCTGTCCCCAATGTGTAACTGTTCAACACAGAAGAAGAAAAATCAGGGCACCAACTATAATGTCCCCATAAAATATATATAAGTTATAGAAATAACTCCCATACTTTTCACACTCTCCCCCCTTCCCCAGTCCCACAGGGTCTTAAGACGGCCATAGACAAGTCAAAAATCGAATTAAAATTCTTGGTCGTTTGTTTTTCGCATCATTAGTCTGGCACAGCTGGATTTTGTTTAGAAAAATGAAACAAATAATGGCACAATCGTAGGCGCCATTTTCAACAGAGCATTCAGCTTTCGACTCGTCTATGGCCGGCCTTACACACTTCACCTACACATTTATTATGTGAGACTGGACAGCTGGGAGGAGTTTTTCAGAAACACAAATAAAGACTGGATTAAGATGATAAGACAGCATGTCTAGTCTGAGAGTTGCCCTGCAGGAGTAATTTTCATCTTTAATACTCATCCCATCCATTGCTTAGCACTAAGTCACCAGCTTCTATACCTCTGGATACCAGCTTAAGAATCTCAGAATCATTCTCCTTTTTTGTGGTGGATGTCCAAACTACCACAGTGAAGGAATCTTAGCAGGAGCGTTCAGACTTCAGAGAGAGATACCCTGAGTATAAGGGCCCCTGGAGGAATACTGGTGGTCACTGGTGGACTTTCCATACCCAACACATGACATCTTAATATTTGGTAAGAGTCCAATCCCCATTCTTCACGAGGTGATTGATTTGGTTGTGGGAAGATACCTTGTTCCATTGAGCCTTGCTCTTGAAAGTTTAAGTGCATGTTAAAGAGGAGCTGGTAAGGGTACCATCACAACATCAATTCTCACGTAGTGGTGTTGGGGATTCAGAGTCTGCGAACCATCACTTCACTTTTCACCATTTGCACTTTATCACCAAGAGGATTCAGTTTTCGCTTGGTTTTTGGACCGTTTGGACTTGATATTATGCATGTGTGATCCAAGTGTATTTATGTTGATTCACTGTTCACTGTTTATATTTATCCTTTGATGACCATATATATTTTTTATTATAACACAGTATAGCGCAGTCGCACTTTTCTTTTAATTTGCCAACACGTTATCTGTAAGAGTGACAGCAGCTGAGGTTAGATATACAGATATACAGTAGGTGTGGTGGCGGTGCAGACTTTTACTTTACTACCTAAGCACACTTTAACCTCTTCAATAGCAGCATGGTGAAGGTTTTTCAACTTAATGCAGAGAATGCATTAAGGGACAATACCTTTTGCATTTAGAACCACCTTAAAAGGTTAGTCTTTTTTTCCTTTTATGTTAAAAAAATTAAGTAGTTAATACATACCACCAAAAGAAAGCTCTATCCGTCTATCTTAGTTATAAAATTAATTTATGTACAGTGGTGCATGATAAAGTATTTGTCATTCAAACTATCACAGCACTGAAAGCTGAAAAATGGCCTGGTAATCAAGGAGGTATAAAATGCTGGTACAGAATGAAAGGTGTAGTAGATCCACTAGTGAGAACAAACGATAATAAATCTAAACACTAGTAGCGCTAAAAAAACTTAGACATAGATATGACAACAATATCCATATGTGAAAATAACATACATATAATATATTGAAATGTCCACAGGAAGGTAATAGCATGCATGTGTAAAAAGTCCCAAATAGAGGGCAACTAACACAGTCCAGTTTGAGTGCAGATATGTGTAAAGTTGGATGTGCAGAAGATCCTAAAATACCAAATAAGCCTCCACCATCAAGTCGTGCCACCCCCGTCAGAATGGACACTCACCAGACCGATGATAGATGTAAGCCTGTATAAGCCAGATAGGATCTCAGCCCATGGGCACAAACTCTGCTGCGATTAAGCTCCAAAGCATTCTATGCCTCCACATGTACTCCACTCACAACGACCATGTCATGGAATTAAACAAATGAAGTGGGAACACATAGCAAAACTCCATACACTTTAATGCAAAATGCAGATAAAACACTGTTCCCCGCTCCCATCCAAATGCTACTCACAAAATCAGATGATAAGAAGGAATTGCAAATGCATAGTGAGCGAAATAGGCTATGAAACCACCGCTGTAATCTGACCGCTCGGTACCTAACAGGCCGGATCTCGTAGTGTGGCGTCTTGCGTTGCTGTGGCGACCGCGTACTCACGCCCTGACGCGTTTCATCATTACGGACTTCAACTGAGGGAGCGTGAGTACGCGGCGCGGTCACCCTATCATATACCCCGCTGGGCGCAGGCGCAGATGATCCCGCTCTGTACTGGCAGGAACCAGGAACTGCAGACACTTCCGCCCTTACTGAGTCAGAGGTATATTTACATGGCTTCTGCCCCAAAAGTGTGTCACCTCTTCTATCTACCTATCAGCCCATCCCTGCACATTACATGCAGATAATGTGGGCCAAACCTGTTTAGTATCATTAGAGGAGCACTTAAAGTAAGAGAAAGCCTTGAAATAAAAACGGCTATATAAATAAATAAATAGAACAAATTTAGAGCTATGCATTGGCAAACCGCCCACCACTATCAGGTATTGATATTGCTCTCCACATACGTATGCCCCCATTGGACCCTGGCAAGCATGGGAGTCCGCAGAACTTTTTTCAGGGGGGGCATCATTTTCAGGTCACCCATGCTCTGCCCCTATTCAGTAATGTCATGAAGGGGAGGGACTTAGTCATTATACTTATTTTGAGTAATTATTTTTAAAGAGAAAACAGCAGCATTTATTTTTAAAGCATTTGTTAACCTAAAAATAAAATAAAATAACTGATCCTGTTCCCTTAAAGCATGTTATACAGCACAGTGTTTTGCTGTGTAATTTGGCCCCTTCTATCACCTAAAATACCTGGCTGATCCTGCCTGGCTATGTCCTCCCCTTTGTAAACTGACCACGGTATACCATGGCTGCTGAGCCCTGTTACTGTGGTCAGTTTACGTGCTTCTGTCATCTGCAGCCCTCCTGTCCTCCTCTGTCCTCTTTCCCCCTCTCTCCCTGCCTGTGTGCTCCTGTGTCAGTGCCCCCCTACTCTCCTGCTGCGGTAGTTTCATTTAAAGTTTCATATCCTGTCTACAGTCTGTTTAATAATCCTGTGTGCCCCTGTGTCTGTGTTTTATAAAAATAAGCCATGCTTTACAAGTTTTCAGAGCGCCACTCGCTGCTCACGTGACCCACCGCATCTCTCCTCCTCTCCTCTTCCCCTCCACCTCCCCTCCCGACTGACATCAGTGAGGAATCCTTGGCCCCATTCGCTGTCCGGCAGGCAGCTGTCAGACAGGGAGAGGAGAGAGCCGATGGGTCACGTGAGCGGCGCTTGGCCCTCTAAAAACTGGTAAAGAACTGCTTATTTTTTAAAACACATACACAGACACACAGGCACACATGATTATTAAACAGACCAGACAGGATGGTATAAAGTGGCTTAACAACCACTTGAATGGGGAAGTTGAGACTCCAGGGGGGGGGGGGGGGCATTTTCCTCCTTGCCCCTACCTGCGAACGCCCATGCTGGCAAGTATTTCCCTCTCTTGCTTTCCAAAAGATTCTTTTGTGGTCACAGTGGATACACTGATGTAAGCTTTAATTCTTTAAGAAAATTCTATGTAAATAAATTCTAATTGCATATTGTAACTTCAGTATGAATTCTTGTTCAATGTAACAGGTTAACACCTTCAGACTTCTAGGCCCTGAGAAAGTGGGCCCAGTTCCTGTGGAACGCGTAAAGAAAATATTAAACATGCTACACAGATTTGAGCAGCTAAAGATTTTCAGAAAGACCTGTTATCTACTCACATTTTAGTTGTGGTTTGTGCAATTATTTTGCTGTATATATTAAATTTTAACATGCATTTTTTTTAGTTTTTTTACATTTTAGCCATACAGTTTAACTTTGTTGGACTAAACATAAAATCTTTGTTGATCGAGCTAAACAAATGACAGCCCTTATTCTGTTTGAAAAATGTAGAAAACCCAGATTCTATAGAGATAATGCAATTATGTATTTTGGGGCATGCTGTCATTAAGGCTCGGTTCACACTGATGCGATGCGGGAAGGCTGCGAACTCGCAGCCTGTTCCCGCATCGCACACGCACCCCCGGCAGTTCACACTGCCATATGCGATCCGCTGGGGGTGTCAATGTAATCTTAACGACACCCCCAGTTTGATCGCATATCGCAGTGCGATCGTGCAGTTCGCACAGGATCGGATCGCACAAGTGTGAACCGCTGTGCGATCCGATCCTGATGCGGCAGCAAAAATGCCTCCTGTGCGTGTTTGCTGCGGGTGCGATGCGAATTTAGCCATACAAACTGTATGGCTAAACTCGCACCGCACAGCTGATCGCATGTAATGTCGGAGCAGTGCGCTCCGACATTGCGAACCCCGCACACGCAGTAGTGTGAACCGGGGCTTAACCATGCAATCACTCTGATTACATGTGATGGAAAGACAAATAAAAATATAAAACAAAGCAGATGTGAAGGTATGGTAAAAGGACCTCTTTATTATGTACATAAAATGATATGTTACAGTAGGTACTTGCTGTCCCTTCACAGACTGTGAATGTTTAATTAGAGAAAGGATTAATTACAGCATCATCAAAATATCAAAAAATTAAATTTTTGAAAATGTAATAAAAAATGTTATTTCAAAGCAGCCAATCCAATTCAGCTTTGTTTTCTCCTTTTTAAATTTTGAAAGTTTTTCAACTGTTGAGGTCAAATTTAAGAACCCCTGATCACATGTTTGTTATGTGTTCCGATTCACACAGCATACCAAAATGCAATTTAAACAACTTTACTTTTCTAGTTGTTTCTTTGGAGCCTTTTTTATACATAGCACCTAAATTGTTCAGAATAGCTTGAAATGTACAATTAGGGCAGTGGTCTCCAAACTGTGGCTTACAACCAACAAAAGCCCTTTGCTTGCATTTATCTGGCTCTGGGACACTATTTCTCCCACTGATATGAAGCACTATTCCTCCTACTGACACCAATGATAGGGCTCTATTCCTTCCACTGACACCAACAATGGGGCATTATTCCTCCCACTAATACCAATGATGGGAAACTATTATTTCCATTGACAACAATGGGGCACTATTCTAATTCCAATGATTGGGCACTATTCCCTCCACTGATACCAACAATGGGTCACTATTCCTCCCACTAATTCCAATGATAGGGCTCTATTCCTTCCACTGACACCAACAATGGGGCATTATTCCTCCCACTAATACCAATAATGGGAAACTTTTCCACCCATTGACACCAACAATGGGGCACTATTCCTCCTATTGACGCCATGGATAGAGAACTATTCTTTCCACTGACACCAACAATGGTGCATTATTCATCCCACTAATACCAATGATGGGAAACTATTCTTTCCACTGACAACAATGGGGCACTGTTCCTCCCACTAATAGCAACGATTGGGCACTATTCCCCCCACTGATACCAACAATGGGGCACTATTCCTCCCACTAATTCCAATGATTGGGCACTATTCCCCCCACTGATAGCAACAATGGGTCACTATTCCTCCCACTAATTCCAATGATAGGGCTCTATTCCTTCCACTGACACCAACAATGGGGCATTAGTCCTCCCACTAATACCAATAATGGGAAACTTTTCCACCCATTGACACCAACAATGGGGCACTATTCCTCCTATTGACGCCATGGATAGAGAACTATTCTTTCCACTGACACCAACAATGGGGCACTATTCCTCCCACTAATACCAATGATGGGAAACTATTCTTTCCACTGACAACAATGGGGCACTATTCCTCCCACTAATAGCAATGATTGGGCACTATTCCCCCCACTGATACCAACAATGGGGCACTATTCCTCCCACTAATTCCAATGATTGGGCACTATTCCTCCCACTGACACCAACAATGGGGCACTATTCCTCCTACTGACACCAAGGATATCGAAATATTCCTTCCACAGACACCAACAATAGGGCACAGTTCTTAACACCTACGATGGGCACTAGAGTGCTTTGAAAAAGTATTCATACCCCTTGAAATTCTCCACAATTTGTCATGTTAGAACCAAAAATGTAAATGTATTTTATTGGGATTTTATGTGATAGACCAACACAAAGTGGCACATAATTGTGAAGTGGAAGGAAAATGATAAATGGTTTTATACATTTTTTACAAATAAATATGTGAAAAGTGTGGCATGCATTTGTACTCAGCCCCCCCCCTCCCCCCCCGAGACAATGCTTTGTAGAACCACCTTTCGCTGCAATTACAGCTGCAAGTCTTTTTGGGTATGTCTCTACCAGCTTTGCACATCTAGAGAGTACATTTTTTGCCCATTCTTTGCAAAATAGCTCAAGCTCTGTCAGTTAGGATGGAGAGCGTCTGTGAACAGCAATTTTCAAGTCTTGCCACAGATTCTCAATTGGATTTAGGTCTGGACTTTGACTGGGCATTCTAACACAGGAATATGCTTTGATCTAAACCATTCCATTGTAGCTCTGGTTGTATGTTTAGGGTCATTGTCCTGCTGGAAGGTAAAACTCTGCCCCAGTCTCAAGTAATTTGCAGACTCTAACATGTTTTCTTCTAAGATTGCCAAGTATTTGGCTTCATCCCCCTTTCCATTAATTCTGACCAGCTTTTCTGTCCCTGATGAAGCAAAGCATCCTCACAACAAAATGCTGCCACCACCATGTTTCACAGTGGGGATGGTGTGTTCAGGGTGATGTGCAGTGTTAGTTTTCCGCCACACATAGCATTTTGCTTTTAGATCAAAAAGTTAAATTTTGGTCTCATCTGATCAGAGCACCTTCTTCCACATGTTTGCTGTGTCCCCCACATGGCTTCTCGCAAACTGCAAACGGGACTTCTTATGGCTTTCCTTCAACAATAGCTTTCTTCTTGCCACTCTTCCAAAAAAGGGCAGATTTGTGGAGTGCACGACTAATAGTTGTCCTGTGGACAGATTTACCCACCTGAGCTGTGGATCACTCCAGAGTTACCATGGGTCTCTTGGCTGCTTCTCTGATTAATGCTCTCCTTGGCTGGCCTGTCAATTTAGGTGGACGACCATGTCTTGGTAGGTTTGCAGTTGTGCCATGCTCTTTCCGTTTTCAGATGATGTATTGAACAGTGCCCCGTAAGATGTTTAAAGCTTGGGATATTTTTCTATAACCTAACCCTGCTTTAAATGTCTCCAAAACTTTATCCCTGACCTGTCTGGTGTGTTCCTTGGTCTTCATGATGCTGTTTGTTCACTTAAGTTCCCTAACAAACCTCTGAAAGCTCCATAGAACAGCTGTCTTTATACTGAGATGAAATTACTCACAGGTGGACTCTATTGACTAATGTAGGTGACTTCTGAAGGCAATTGGTTCCACTCGATTTTAGTTAGGGGTATCAGAGTGAAGAGGGCTGAATTCAAACGCACACCACAGATATTTATTTGTAAAAAAAACTTTGAAAACCATTTATCATTTTCCTTCCACTTCACAATTATGTGTCACTTTGTGTTTGTCCATCACAGGCGTATGCAAACTGTGACCCTCCAGCTGTTGCAAAACTACAAGTCCCACCATGCCTCTGCCTCTAGGTGCCATGCTTGTTGCTATCAAAGTCTTGCTATGCCTCATGGGACATGTAGTTCTGCAACATCTGGAGGGCTCCAGTTTACATACCCCTGGTCTATCACATAAAATCCCAACAAAATACATTTACGTTTTTGGTTGTAACATGATAAAATGTGGAAAATTTCAAGGGGTATGAATACATCTTCAAGGCGGTGCATTTCTTACACTCACACCAATGATGGGTCACAATCAATAATAGGGTCGCAATTCCTCCCACTGATATAAATGATGGAACAATATTCCTCCAACTGGTGGCAACAATGGGGCCCTATTCCGTCTATGGACACCAATGATGGGGCAATATTCCACCCACTGACACCAACAATAGGACATTGAGTAAGTCTTCCCACTGATATAAACAAAGGAACACTATTCCTCCCACTGACACCAACAATGGTCACTATTCCTCCCACTGACACCAACAATGGGCACTATTCCTCCCACTGACACCAACAATGGGCACTATTCCTCCCACTGACACCAACAATAGGACATAGAGTAAGTCTTCCCACTGATATAAACAAAGGAACACTATTCCGCCCACTGACACAAACAATGGTCACTCTTCCACTCACTGACACCAACAATGGGGCACTATTCCACCCACTGACATCAACAATGGGCACTATTCCACCCACTGACATCAACAATGGGCACTATTCCACCCACTGACACCAACAATGGGCACCATTCCTCCCACTGACACCAACAATGGGCACTAGTCCACCCACTGACACCAACAATGGTGCACTATTCCACCCACTGACACCAACAATGGGCACTATTCCACCCACTGACACCAACAATGGGCACTATTCCTCCCACTGACACCAACAATGGGCACTATTCCACCCACTGACACCAACAATGGTGCACTATTCCACCCACTGACACCAACAATGGGCACTATTCCACCCACTGACACCAACAATGGGCACTATTCCTCCCACTGACACCAACAATGGTGCAATATTCCACCCACTGACACCAACAATGGGCACTATTCCACCCACTGACACCAATGATAGGGCACAATTTCCCCCACTAATACCAATGATAGGTCAATACACTTCCTCCTACTGACCACAGGCTCTATGTCTTTTTTTCTACTCCTACTGGCCATCAAGTCTGAGGCATGGTTTACTCCCACTGATGCCAGGTCATTTTCTACTCCCACTGGCCACAGTATGGCCCCCACAAAAGTCTGAAGGACAGCAAACCAGCCCTTTGTTTAGGAAGTTTGGAGACTGCTGAATTACAGTAAGGGACAGACTTTTGTGGCAGATTTCTAAGTGCAATAACCACCACTGAGTCCCTTTAATTTGAGATATATAGTTTATATTTGATAAGCAGATCTGCCAGCACAGTTCAGAGTTAATTATGATAAATATTACTCCCTAGCGCCCTTCTTAACATTGCATAAAGTGAAAAGCTAGGTAGGATTTTTAAGAAAGTAAAAAGGTAAGCAGTAATATACACTGCTAAAAAAATTAAAGGAACACTTTTGAATCAGAGTGTAGAATCACATCAATTAAACCCCTGAGATATTGATCTGCTCAGTTAAGTAGCAGAGGGGGTTGTTAATCAGTTTCAGCTTCTCTGGTGTAAATTAAATTAACAACAGGGGCAATAGATGGGCAACAATGAGACAACCTCCAAAACAGAATGGTTTTACAGATGGAGGTCACTGAGATTTTTTCTCCTACTCATCTTTTCTGACTGTTTTTGTACTAGTTTTGTATTTGGCTAGGATCGTGAGGCGATACCTGGACCCTATAGAGGTTGCACAAGCATTCCAACTCCTCCAGGATGGCACATCAATATGTGCCATTGCCAGAAGGTTTGCTGTGTCTCCCAGCACACTCAAGAGCATGGAGGTGATTCCAGGAGACAGGCAGTTACTCTAGGAGAGCTGGACAGGGCCGTAGAAGGTTCTTAAAGCGGAGTTCCAGACTATTTTGCAACTTTAGTGATTCCTGGAGTGCTCGCTATGCTGATCAACAATTGGGCATTCTAAATTTTTTTCAGGGGTTCCCTTACCTTATTTTCAGGCCATTTTTGATTGTACTTCCTCCTTCTCCCCCCTCTGTGGCCACGGCCACTGACATCACTTCCGCCTTTGCATTGCATCCTGGGAGCTGTTTGTCATCACTCCCAGGAGGCTGGAATCAGGAAGAACTCCCAGAACACTCCCTGGAATCAGGAAGAAGGACACAGCAGCAGATTACACTGCGGCTTCAGATGCCCACATCCAAGATGGCCACGCTCAGACAGCATTTTTAAAAGTAAGATTTTGACTAAAATCCAATACTGTACATCTTGTAAGTATGAGAATAGCGGTTCTGTAAAGGGCGATGGATTAGTATTATAGGAGTATTTTTAGTTAAAAAGGGTATTTGAGGCTTTAACCCATCAGCAGGACCGGTATCTGCTTCTTTGTGCAAGGAGGAACATGATGCGCACTGCCAGAGCCCTACAAAGTGACCTCCAGCAGGCCACTGGTGTGAATGTCTCTGACCAAACAATCAGAAACAGACTTCATGAGGGTGGCCTGAGGACCCGATGTCCTCTAGTGGGCCCTGTTCTCACTGCCCGGGAACCATGGATCTTGATTGGCATTTTCCATTGAACACCAGAATTGGCAGGTCTGCCACTGGCGCCCTGTGCTTTTCACAGATTAGAGCAGGTTCCCCCTGAGCACATGTGACAGACGTGAAAGGGTCTGGAGAAGCCGTGGAGAACGTTATGCTGCCTGCAACATTGTTCACTATGACCGGTTTGGTGGTGGGTCAGTGATGGTCTGGAGAGGCATATACATGGAGGTAGGCACAGACCTCTACAGGCTAGACAATGGCACCCTGACTGTCATTGGGTATTGGGATTAAATCTTTGGGCCCATTGTCAGACCCTATGCTGGTGCAGTGGGTCCTGGTTTCCTCTTGGTGTATGACATTGCCTGGCCTCATGTGGTGAGAGTTTGCAGCCAGTTCCTGGAGGATAAAGGAATGGATATCACTGAATGGCCCCTGCGCTCACCTGACCTAAATCCAATAGAACACCTCTGGGACATTATGTTTTGGTCCATCCGACATCGCCAGGTTACACCTCAGTCTGTTCAGGAGCTCAGTGATGCCCTGGTCCAGATCTGGGAGGAAATTCCCCAGGACCCCATCCATCATCTCATTTAGGAGCATCCCCCGATGTTGTCAGAAAATGGGGGCCATACAAACTTCTGAGTACCATTCTGAGTTGCTGCAATGACATTTCAGCAAAATGGACTAGTCTGCTGCATCATATTTTCACTTTGATTTTCGGGGTGTCTTTGAATTCAGCCCTCTGTAGGTTGATAATTTTCATTTTCATCAAAAACGATGTGGCATCCTTTTCTTCCTAACACATTACCCAGTCCATATCAGTATAGATATCCAGCATGATATTTTCCCCCATTGAGGTCTGATGTGTTTTCAAAGTGTTCCTTTAACTTTTTTGAGCAGTGTATTTATATTTTTATTTAATTAAGCGGTATTAAATCCAAAACCAAAAATGTAATATATTGCAGCTTACCAGTCATTAGACGTGGTGGTTGCATCAGTTTTCTTTGCCTTTTTTCTGTCTGTTTTGCTCTGGTGATCTGGCCAGTAACACACCTCCGGTATTAATGAGACAAAACTCAAGCGGAATGAGCACAGGAGGCACAGCAGACAGCAGAATTGTCAGTCTGGGTGGGGGGGGGGGGGGATAGTGTTAAATGTACTAGTTCCAACAAACACTTTTTTTCCCAGTTGGGCTAAGGGTTTTACATAAATTAATAAAAGCTGATCATTTAAGTACCCCTGTCAGTGGTAAATGGTTTGTCTATCCCATGTAAAGTGATACATTCTGTTGGAGAGCTTGTGCTTTTGAAAAACAAGAGACTTGCTGACGGAATCACTAGCTGATAATAGAAGAAAGAAAGCCTAAAACAGAAATTGAATGCAGCCATCACATCTGAATTGGTAAGCAGAAATAATAAATGTTTGCTTTTGGGTTTAATACAACTTTATGCTATGTGAATGGAATCAAGTAACAAATATAAAGTAGATGTTATCCAAATTTGGCTTAAAAAGTAGAAATACATTTTAGTGTTTTAATATGACCTTGGCTTCCATAGAAAAAAAAATTGACAGGCCAATTTAATAAATTAATCTTTATATATGCAAATATTTTTTGTATGCATTGTATAGCACTAAATTAGCTGCTTGTGTGCGCAATCACCGACAGCTTTCATGCCATCTGCTGGCTGAAATAATGAACTGCAGTGCAGTCACAGCCTATTCTAGTGTACACTATATTGCCAAAAGTATTGGGACGCCTGAACACATGAACATTAATGGCATCCCAGTCTTAGTCCGTAGGGTTCAATATTGAGTTGGCCCACCCCTTGTGGCTATAACAGCTTCAACTCTTCTGGGAAGGCTGTCCACAAGGTTTAGGAGTGTGTCTATGGGAACGTTTAACCCTTCTTTCCGTAAGCGCATTTGTGAGGTCAGGCACTGATGTTGGGCGAGAAGGCCTGGCTCGCAGTCTCCACTCTAATTCATCCCAAAGGTATTCTATCGGGTTGAGGTCAGGGCTCTGTGCAGGCCAGTCAAGTTCCTCCACCCCAAACTCACTCATCCATGTCTTTATGGACCTTGCTTTGTGCACTGGTCCAAATCATTTGGTGTGGGATTGTTTTTCAGGGGGTGGGTTTGGCCCATTAGTTCCAGTGAAGGAAACTCTTAAGGGGTCAGCATACCAAGACCTTTTGGACAATTTCATGCTCCCAACTTTGTGGGAACAGTTTGGGGATGGCCCCTTCCCGTTCCAACATAACTGCCCGCCAGTGCACAAAGCAAGACCCATAAGCGAGTTTGGGGTGAAGGAACTTTACTGGCCTGCACAGTGCTGACCTCAACTGGATAGAACACCTTTAGAATGAATTAGAGTGGAGACTGCGAGCCAGGCCTTCTCGTCCACATCAGGGCTTGACCCCACAAATGCACTTCTGGAAGAATGGTCAAACATTCCCATAGACACACTCCTAAACCTTGTGGACAGCCTTCCTAGAAGAGTTGAAGCTGTTATAGCTGCAAAGGGTGGGCCAACTCAATATTGAACCCTAGGAACTAAGACTGGGATGCCATAAAAGCTCATGTGCATGTAAAGGCAGGCGTCCCAATACTTTTGGTAATATAGTGTATCTGTGATGTCATCAGGTAACAAGCACAAATTCAGCTCATTACAGTGTGTCTGTGTCTGAGCAGAATGGTCTTCCTTTATGAGGAACCTGTAAAACGTGGCTATGATTCCAGCATGTTTTCTCATTCCCTTTTCTTGCCTGCCATGAGCCTGGACCTCCTGCATTACTACTTTAATGCCTGCCTTGAGTTTTTGACTTGTTATTGATCGCATGTTTGCCCTTGGCTCAGCTTTAGATCTCATTAAATTTAATCAGCACTTTCTGCTCAAACAGCTAAACACACATTTAAAATTCATATGTGAGCTGCTTTACCCAGCAAAGGATTTCTAATTCTGTTCAACCAGTCCTGCCAGACAGTACAGCCAGCCTGTGACCTCACATTTCTGCAGTTAAACATGTGGCTTGTTCACCCCCTTGCCCTGTCTCTAATTGGACAGTGAAAAAACAGCTGCAAATGAGATGATTAATGAAGTCATCTCTATCCTCCTTTCAAATGTTCCTGGTTAGCACATGTGCAAGTAGCAGAGTCTGATTGGCTCATAGTGCCGACCCTTCCACTCCTTGAGGTGCTGTGTTGGGGATTACAAAAAGGATAAATTGTTCAAATCAGATTCAGGAATATATTATGTACATTTAAAAAATATGTTTAACCACTTGCCAACTGGGTATTTTTACCCCCTTTCTGCCCAGGCCAATTTTTATCTTTCAGCGCTGTCCCACTTTTAATGACAATGGCGCAGTCGTGCAAAATTGTACCCATATAAAAATTTTATCATTTTTTTTACAAAAATAGAGCTTTCTTTTGATGGTATTTAATAACCACAGTTTTTTTATTTTTTGCTAAATAAACAAAAGAAGACTAAAAATGATGAAACGAAAAAAAAAACTATAAATTTTGCAAACAGGTAATTTTTCTCTTTCACTGATGTGCGCTGATGAGGCAGCACTGATGGGCACTGATGAGGCTGCACTGGTGGGCACTGATGTGGAGGCACTAATGAGGCGGCACTGATAGGCAGCACTGATGAGCACTGGAAGGCAGCACTGATGGGCACTGATAGGTGGCACTAATAGATGGGCACTAATAGACACTGATAGGCTGCACTGATGGGCACTGATAGTTGTCACTTATAGGTGACACTGAGAAGGCACTGATGTGAACTAATTGGCACTGATTGGCAGCACTGGTAGGCACTGATTGGCAGCACTGGTGGGCACAGATTGGCAGCACTGGTGGGGCTGCACTGCTAATCAGGGCAGATTATCAGTGTTCTGATTATCAGTGTAGATGTCCCTTTTACAGAAGCTGGTTATCAACTAATTTCCCCTCTCCTTATGCTGTCAGCATGAGGAAAGATGTTCCGATAACCAGCATCTGTTTACCTCCATGATCAGCTGTGATTGGACATAGCTGATCATGTGGTAAAGAGCTGCTGATTGGCTCTTTACCTCAATCTGTGATTAGCAGTGTCGGGAAGACACTATGATCACAGAGAGCACTGCACGCGCCCAGCAGCGGGCGCACGGCAAGCGTGATCATAGGAAGTCTTCATATGATGGTGTCCCAGAACTAGACGACTGCGCTGTAGCCGTCATTCAGCTATAGTGCGGTCAGCAAGCATTAAATCCCAAAAATTATAAATTTTTTGGGATAAAATCTTATGCTTATATGTTAAGCTGGTGGGAGATAAATTCCTGAACGAACCCCCGGATTACTGTCGATCCTGCCAGGTACCTAAAAGCAGGTAAAAAAGTGCTTAATTCAGCATTTCCTTACAGCAGTTCGGTCTCTGTAGTCACCAGGCATTGGCGGCGGGCTGAGGCACCTTCCTTGGCCGATTGGGCCTGTGAAATGTCAGTGCTGGAGCTGTAGGAGGCTTTCTATGCCAGAAGAAATTTTGCACCTGCTCTGCCTCCTAAGTTTGCCATACCACGCTCAGTGCCCCCTAAGCTCCAGTGCTAGTTTCAGTTAAAGAGGTTGTAAACTCGAATTTTTTTTTTCTTTTTTTCACCCTGCAAGAGAAAGACATAATGAGCTAGTATGCATCGCATACTAGCTCATTATGCAATACTTACCTTAGAACGAGCCCCCGCCGTGCCGCTCACTCACCTCTATGACGGGCGACATGTCCAGTCGCCCGTCTTCCGGGGTCGTGGCATCCGGCCATCTGATTGGCCGGAGCCGCGGTGACGTCACTCCCGCGCACACGCGCGAGAGCCGACAGTCACGGCACGGGACTCTGAAGGAACGGCACGAGCGGCCGTTCCTTTAGAGCGCATGCGCCAGTGACGTCACTGGCTGCATGTAAGGTAAATATCTCCTAAACGGTGCATGTTTAGGAGATATTTACAGTACCTATAGGTAAGCCTTATCATAGGCTTACCTATAGTTACAAGTTGTAGAGGTGGGTTTACTTCCTCTTTAAATACAAGGATTTTAGAGATTTAGATTCTAGATTCTACCTCTATATCTAAAGGCTCTACTACCAGAGAAGGGGTGCTGGGTAGCTGGGCTGAACCTGTAGAAAGGTTGGGAGTAGATGAGTGTGCTAGGGAGTTGGCAGGAGGGTGGTAGACATTGGGGCTGTGTGCTGCTGCAGCCAGCTTAAGTTACTCCTCTGCCCAGTAGCCACTGTAGTGTTGAGCTCAGAGACCATTGATCTACTCATATGTCCCTCACTTCCCAGCTGACAGATATCACCCTGCTGCCTTTTCCATACTCCACCCTCCAACCCCAAAATCTGGCACACATCCCCCATTTCATGTCCATCACTGGGTTGTTATCACTTCCCCTCTTAACCCACCCCCCTGCTGACAGACATCACCCCCTGGCCTGGCCTCTTCCCACCTTCATGCCAAGCTGGTACACATCGCTATCACCAACTTCCCTAGTTTACATCACTCCCTGGTCACTTTCCACTTCAAATTGACAAGCATTGTTCACTGGCCATTTCCCAACCCCCAGCTGACAGCTATCATTCTCCAGTCAACTTCAACCCCCCCCCCCTTCCTCCTGCTTACATCACTCCCAGGTTGCTTGGCACCTTCAGCTGATAGACATCACTCCTAACTACTTCCTAACACCTTCCAGATTGCTTCATTCCATGTTCATTCCACCTCCCTCCTCCCCGACATGCCTCAATGGCTACCCCACAGACATCTCTCCCCAACTGATTTCCCCCCCATCAACAGACAGACCCCCAAAGCCACCTCACACCCATAGCCCCACTCTATCAGAAATCACTCTCTAGTCATCTTTGCCTGCATATATCCTTTCTGCTGACAATCATCCCTCTCCAGCCTCCCCACACACACTCCCTCTTGAAGAATACGTTATCCCAACATTTCATATTATTGATATGTGTCTGTTGTTCTATGTACTTGTGTTAAAGCATATATCCTCTTCTTTTTGCATTTCTTCCCTTGTGTTAAATACCTAGTGACTGCCAGCCCCCCTGCTTTTCTATTGCAAAATGACCACGCTGGGCATAAAAGCACATCCATCTCATTGTGATCAATTTTCTGGCTGTTCTCCAATGGCCAATACTTGTGCTCATACACCCCCCCCCCCCACACTTCACAGCCATTCACTGGGAAGACCAGTGTGGTGTTATTTCTCCACTCCCACCTCTCAAATCTCCTTATGCAGCTTAGAACAGAGATTATGTTATCAAATTTAAAAAAAAGAAAAAAAGGTATTTTTGTGGTCTTTATATACAGTATATTCACAAATATGTTGTCTTTCATTTGTATTTGAAACTGGATGGGTTTTATTACAAGGTAAGATTTCACTTATACTTTAACAGTCCTCAGTCCCCACAGTTACCACTCCACAGTCACCACTGTGCATACTCTCTGCACTCTTCTCCAGCACACACACTGCGTACCTTCTTACTATCCACACTTCTATCCCTGCCTGCCATCATCCCTTCTATACTGCTCTCTGGCATATACTCCCCACTGTCATAATAAGGGTAAATAATTGTTTTAGTGGGTAGGATGCATATGGGAGGAGTGTGGAGGGTGCGGTGATGGACTGTATGCGCAGGAGAGGCGACCAGTCACAGCGATCACAAAAATAACAGTATTACTGGTGCATGCCGCATTCGCCACAAATGTTTTGGTGTGCTGCACATGCAGCTACTGGCTCTGCCCTTGCTCCATTTGGGGGGGGGGGGTGCAGATGGGCATCTTTGCCCTGGGCACTGGATGATATTGCCCTGGCACTTGTCAGGCCTACGACACTGCAATCAGTAAAGCTGATTAGCTTTGGCTCTGACACAGCAGGAGGCACATCAGACCTCTGGGCACTTTCTCAAGACAAGAGTTGGCAAGAGGAACGCGGAGGGTGGGAAGCTGACACGCCCCCTCTCCCTCTGCATACCTCTTGCAGCCGCTTGTCTTTGGAAAATGCCCAAAGCAGGGATAAGCAGACATTATGAAGCCGCTGAAGATGGAATTGGCAAGTACCTTCCCCTTCATTTCCCTTATGAAGCCGCTGTCTCTTTCATGGCTATGTTGTTGGATGGCCAGGGGGGTGAGAGTGGGGGGAACTCACGCCTACAGTCAGGAAGCACATAAAAACATGGGAGAAAGTACTACATGTATTTTGTCTGACAGTGGACTGGACAGCAAAAAAATAAAATAAATAATACTTATTTTATAAAGTAAACAAACTGGAAGACTGCGCAGCTTTTGTTTTTATGCACCTGGAATGTGTGTAGCTAATTGAAACTGAAAAATCAATTGCACTTTAGACTTTAAATTATTCAATAGCACATTTGACAGTGCTACCAAATTATATCACTATTCTAAATACCCCATTTTTGGATATAAACACTGCTTATGAGGTTCATCATGTGACTTGAAGCCTGTTGTCATATAATAGTACACATTACACATAGAAACAAAGAGTCTACAAAAAAAAAAAAAAAAATATATATATATATAAACACTGTAATTCCCTTTTAGTAAACGAGCGTTAAAAAAAAAAAGCAAAATGAATGTGCTAAGTGCAGAAGTTGATAAAACCCAATCATCGTTAACTAATCTGAGTACATTAACCACTGTACCGCCACTGCCCAGGGCAATTTTTTTAATTTTTCACACACGTTAAAACCAACACTTTTGTTAGAAATTTACTTAGAATCCCCAAGTGTTATATATATTTTCTGAAAGCTGAGGCCCTGGAGAAAAAATGGTGACTGGTGACATTTTTTATGTTACACAATAAACAGATGTTGTACAGCTGTTTATCAAACACAATTTTCAGTTAAAAAATACACTAAAATTAATTTTAATGCACACAAACACAATATAATAAATACAAAAATTAACCACACTCTGAAATAATAAAATTCTTAAAACCAATATGTATAATACTAGTCACTGCTGCTACTTCAAAATATATCCATAAAGGTGAAAAATCATCAGTGCTGACCCAATAATATTCCAAGCTACTACTACTGTGAAGCTACGGCTACTGTCAAGCTATGGTACCTACGTTTTTTCATAGGTTGTGCTTTAAAAACCTTTACAGGTTATCGTTGTAGAGTTAATTGTGATGATGATCCTAGAATGATTGCTGTCACTTGTTTGCATTTGTGTGTATCTGTAGGGAGGACAGGGGTGCTTTTACAATTTTTATCATTTGTAATTTTTTTCATTTATTTTTTAAAACTTTTAAAACATTTTTTTCAACTATATGTATTGGTATTTCAAGGGGGCTAACAAGCCCTGTATGTGATAGCTTTGGGTAGGTGATAGGAACTCTTTATAGAGACAACAAGGATCTATTAGTCCCCCATTGTTTCTTCTGCCCTCCAAAGCAGCTAATCAGGCAGAGCTGATGCTTGGGTAGCCTCTTCCCAGGCTGATACAGCTAATGTAAGCTCTGAAACCAGAGGTGGTAATTCATCATCACTTCAAGGTTCATTAGTTATAGAGGAGATCAGGGAACAGATGTTCCTCTATATCAGTGGTCTCCAAATTTTGGCCTGGGGGCCAAACGTGGCCCTTTGCTTGCCTTTCTCTGGCCTCGGGTCACTATTCCTTCCACTAACACCAATGATGGGTCACTATTGTTTACAATGACAACAACGTACACTATTCCTCCCAAAGTAAATCTCTATGTGGTCGCACATCAGAATGATCCCATCGATCAGTGGTGTGTAGCGACCTTAGCCTGGGCTCCAACCAGGCCAAGCCCCCAATGCATTTCACTCTCCCCTTCAGAGCTTAATCATTGGGATGGCACTATGCCCCCCACTGACACGAGCGATGGGGCACAGTCCTCTCGATGACAACAATGATGCTACACTATTTCCTTCACTAACACCACGGAGGGGCATTATTCCTCTCACTGACACCAACAATGAGGCATTATGCTTCCCATTGACACCAATGATGGCATTGTTTACTCCCACTGACGTTAGGATATTTTCTACTCCCAAAGGCCACAGTCCGACCGCCTAAAGTCTGAAAGGCAAAAAATTGGCCCTTTGTTTAGAAAGTTTGGAGACCCCTGCTATATCCTCTGTATCTAGCTATCCTGGCTCATTACCGCGGTCCCAGGCTCACCGAAGGAATGGGGGGAAGGGGGTTAGGATCTTCCTTTTCATCACCGTAAAAATGATTAGGTACCTGTAGAGCCACCCAAATCATGTTTACTGAGCAGCACCAGCTGTAAAAAAATTATACCACTGGCATAATGTTTTTCTACGGTCAGCAAGTGGTTAAAGTTAAAACTTTTTATGGTTAGTGTTTAAGTGAGTTCTATGATCATAGTATATACTTTAATCTTATAACGCCAGAGTTGTGATATTACAAACAATAGTTATATTTGACAATGCAACATGAGCTTACTTGAAAGATCTCCTTTCATGTTGTGAGTGCTGCCTGTCTGCTGGCTGTCTCTTTCCACAAGTTCCTGGATGGTGGAGAAATGATCTGGGTGTTCTGGTAGATCAGAGACTTAATAATAGCATGCAATGACAATCTGCAGTTTCTAAAGCAAAAAATCTTTTGTTTTGCTTTTACAACTTTCTTGTATCAAAAGAGGCATTAACTCCAGAGAAAGAGACATCATTTTACCCCTATTCAAATCATTAGTAAGACCTCATCTGGAATATGCAGTTCAGTTTTGGGCAGCAGTTCACAAAAAGGATATCAGGGAACTGGAGAAAGTGCAGAGAAGAGCAACCAAACTGATAAGAGGCATGAAGGAGCTCAGCTATGAGGAAAGATTAGAGGAACCAAATGTATTCTCTCTTGAGAAGAGGAGATAAAGGGGCAAATATGATCAACATGTGTAAATACATAAGTGGTCAATATAGTGAACTTGGTGTTGAGTTATTAACTTCAAAATCATCACAGAGGACAAGGGGGCACTCTTTATGTCTGGAGGAAGCGAGATTTAACCTTCACATACAGAAAGGCTACTTCACAATAAGAAATATCAAAATGTCGAATAAACTCCCCAAGAGCTGGTTCTGGCCAGTTCAGTAGATTGCTTTAAAAAAGAGCTGGATGCATTCATAAATGCACAAAATATAACTGTGTATAGATATTTAGAGGTAATAATGACAGGGGTAGTTGATCCAGGGAATATTCAATTGTTTCATGGGTCATTAGTTAGGATTTTTTTCCCCCTGGGGCAAATTGGATAATGCTTTTTTTGTTTTTTGTTTTTTTGCCTTCCTCTGGATCAACTGTAGGTATAGGATTGTGTGTATGGAGGTTTTCTATTTGTATGTGAGTTTTTTTATTAAATTGTTGAACTACATGGACTAGTGTTTTTTCAACCTGGTTAAGTATGCTTCTCTTTTACTGTTTACTTTCCATTTCTATGGACTATATATCCCATGGTACCTTGCTGCCTGCAAGCAGTGATTCCTGTACTGACCCCGCCTCTTGAAACTCCTCCTCTCAGCACCTCTATAGTTCAGAAGGCAGACTCTGTGAAATGTGGGCCACAGCAGTGTCTACTAAGATCATTCATATTAATAAGAGTAGGCTAAAAATGATTGATGCAATGTAAAACTGAATACATGATTTTACATT
Source organism: Pelophylax lessonae (assembly GCF_965119305.1). Lineage (NCBI taxonomy): Eukaryota > Metazoa > Chordata > Amphibia > Anura > Ranidae > Pelophylax > Pelophylax lessonae. The sequence continues at coordinate 67,093,144 of NC_138768.1, forward strand.
TTGACCATGTATATACTATAACTACACAGTGGCTTAGTGCTTAGTATCCCTGTCTTGCAGCTCTAGGGTCCTTGGTTTAAATTTCAACCAGGACACAATCTGAAAGGAGTCTGCATGTTCACCCTAGCTCTGCAGGGGTTTCACCCCACACTCTGAAGACTTTCTGGTTCCTTTTTGTCAGTCTAAATTGGCCCTAATATATATGCATGCAAAGTAGGGATGAGCTAACAGTTCATTCTGAACCCTGGTTTGCCAGTTCGGCCCCCACTTGTCAGGAGCTGAGCATCATATATATAGGTGGTAATTCTACTGATTCTATTAATAAAAACTTATTTTCAATGCATCCCTAGCATACATTGATGTCACTAGCATATTGGCTTACATGGATGAGAATCCCCCAACCACATGGTCACTGGCCATATTTGGGCAATGACATTAACCAAATATGGCAATGGCAATGGACAGCTCAGGGATGACTTCTAAGTAACAACAAAAATGTTTAGGTGTCTTTGTTTATAGGTTACGTTATTTTTGTTGGATAGGAATATGGGTACTATGTACCTCTTACTCATTCCTGAAGGGGAAGGTGGTATCTGGGGGCCCCTTTATTTCTAAAAAGCCCCACAGACCCCCCACACCCACCAGGGTTGTGGGGAAGAGGCCCCTGTCCCTCATGTGGCCTGGTATGGTTCGGGAGGGGAGGTGTATGCTTGTCCCCTCCTCTTTCCTGGCCAACCAGGCTGCCTGCTCAGAATTAGGGTTTGGATATTAATGTATGGATTTTTATTGGGACTTTATGCTTCTTTTTTTTTTTTTTTTTGAGAAGGGGAGTTAAAATTCACACAAGACTGAAGGAGTCTGGTATAGATTTCCCAAGGGACCTTTTTTGTGTGGGGTAGCCCCTTAAAAAATCCATACCAGACTCTAAAATGTTAATCTTCATTCTTGATGTAGAATGTGCTACAGCAAAAGTGACATTTACAAAAAATAAATGATACAGTTTGAATTATCAGCACATTAGTAGATCACTTTTACTGCGTGAGACCTTTAGATGGGGGCTGTATGCCACTTTAAAAAAAAAGAAGAAGCCAGCAGGGAAATGTCATTTGCTGGCAATTTAAAACCATTTTTCCTTTGTAAATGCTATAAAAAAAAAAAAAAAAAAAAAACACTGCTCCTAGCTGAATGATATTCTGTAAAATAAAAGTTCTATCTGCATTGGTGCTTGTTCCCCAGGTCAATTTCTGCTCCCCCAAGCTTTTTTTTTTTTTTTTTTTTTTTTACAGCCCTTTGCCTGTTTGCCCTGAAAGTGAGCATTTTTAATTTGACAAATTTGACTCCCATTGATTTCAGAGGAGTTCAGCACCCAAACTTCTCTGGAGTTTGCTGAACCTAACCCAGGGTAATTCAGCTCATCTCTAATGTGAAATATAAACCTCAGATTACAAGCTCTTGAGCTCAGAAACTGATGTGAATGTGCAATATGTAAAACGCTGCTGGTATTGTATCAATACATATAATAAATATATAAAAACTGTTTTTAGGTTTCCCCTCTTATGAAAAAGCTCTTACCAAATCGCTGCCAACATCAAGTGTTTTATTAGTACCTTTCTGCCGCGTGCTCTACAAAAGCAATATAACATTGTAGAAATATTGACTTACCTGACATTTGGCTCTGACAATAAGCAGAATGAAGAATGTGTGCAGAGATAAGAACTCTCTACACGCCATATGGGATTCTTGCAAGTCAGCTGAACTAATTTAATTATAAAATGTCATGTATCTATAGTGTCACTTGTCAGCTGTCTCCTCATTCATTCACCGTAGCGCTGATTTTACGCACGCTGTGCAAACACTGATGATGAAGATTTGGTGAAAGGTGTGAGAATTAACACACTGGAGTTTGTAACAGGAAAGAAGCAGCAGAGGAAGATTTATTACTGGAAACAAATAGCAATGAGATTTGATTGACAAGAACTGTAGGTGATATTGGCATACATGACTCAGACAGAGTGTTGGTGGATACCAGGTCAGTGGCTAGGTGAGGTCAGGAAGGTACTTGTGGAGGAGGTGCCAGTCTGATGAATTCTGACAACAGACATCCCTCCTTCACTTATAAATGCTGCTGGGAGAGGAGGAGGTAGAAGAGTTGCACAGGATCCAGAGAGGAAGAAGGCTGCCCACATTCCCAGTCTAACCTCACATAGACCACTGGCAACGCCTGTACACAGCTTCAGCACCATAGACAGCTCAGCTCTCATCTTCAGCACCATAGACAGCTCAGCTATCATCTTCAGCACCATAGACAGCACACCCAGTGTCAGCTCTCAAGTTCAGCACCTCGGACAGCTCCCTCCCATAGAGCTCCATGATGGAAAGAGTTCTGGTCTTCTGGAGATATCGCACCCTATTCTCTCTCATCCTTTGCACTCTCATCCTCTTCAAGGTCCACTCAGAGGCTGCTCCTTCCCAACAGCACCCTGACCCAGCTTCACTCTCCAAAATGTCTCCCAGGGGTAGCCACTGGGCTGTAGGTAAGTGTCATTTCTTCTATTTGTAAGGTCTAAGGGCTTTAGCGGGGTAAAGGTTTTTGGGGCTATCTGGAAAGGGTCTTATTTATATACTAGACATTAAGCCCGTTAAATTAATGGGCGCTAGAACATATGTGGTCAAACAATTGTAAAAACAGACTTGTTCCAGTAAGGCGTACTTTGCTACTAAAGTCAGTTTGCTTATAAGTGTCCCTTTAATAGCGTGTCTATGTTCTGCGATTTTATTTTACATCACTCGCCCGTCGCCACTTGTAACGGCCGCTGCCACTTAGAAGTAAGTCCACCCACCGCGTGCCCGCGCACACCCGCCGATTCAACAGTTTCGCCCGGCCGCCTGAAGTCTCTGTTCTCCAAGTCCCAACGGCTGTCCGTGGGGCACATGCGCAGTAGCGCAATCCCACGGACACAGGGACTGAACGCAGAGACACTTGTACTTTATATATTATATATCCATACGATGCGCTGTTTCTAACTCAAATGTGATCCAAAATATGTGTGACAATTGATTTAAAAATAAGATATAAAACTAGATCTCAAAGTCTATTTAACAAACAATATTGTAAAAAAAAAAAATAGTAATCTACTCTGTGTATAAAGTGATATGTAGCAAAAAATTGATTGCTTCAGGGAAAAATTAATAGGTTAATTATTTGGTTTTAAAGGTACCTACATCCCAAATACTGAACAAGAAAGAACCAGATACAATGTGCAGAGAGAGGGGATTTTCATGGTACTGTCCCTGGACAGTTAAACAGACCAAAAGCACATATAAAATATATCAAAATGTAATTTACATACAAAATTGACAATTTACAAAAGGAGCACATATAATTTAAGAAAAACCAAGCCTGTAGTGGATACTATACAGCCCAGTGGGGAGATAATGTCCCTCTGTTAACTCCCCCAGGTATGTAAAAATCAATCAGCTAGAGATTCTAAAAATTCCCGACATGTTTCGCGGTGAACTGCTTCCTCAGGGGAATGGGAGAAGGACTAGAGAAAAGAAAACATGTAAACCATAATTGTGATACAAACAATGTGCACAAATATTGACAAAAGAGCACAGTATTGAAGCTTGTCCCAAGGGGACCAAGCAATGGTTGAACACAAATGGTTATAAACAACAGTGTAACCTTGCAGAGGAGCAAAACTGGCCAGGCCAGAACAGGAAGGCATCAAGGCAACACCTCCCCATGTTTTCTTTTCTCTAGTCCTTCTCCCATTCCCCTGAGGAAGCGGATTCACCGCAAAACATGTCGGAAATTTTGGGAATCTCTAGTTGATTGCTTTTAAATACCTGGGGGAGTGAACAGAGGAACATTATCTCCCCACTGGGCTGTATAATGTCCACTAAAGGTTTCATTGTTCCTTTTGTAAATTGTGTAAGAAGATGTAAGGAGTACGGCGCCTCCCCTGGTTGAATTTCTATGTCTTATGCAGAGCTGCCTTCAATTTAAGTGTTAATACTTAAATGAAAAGTGAGATATATAATGAGGCGCTGCTACTGATTAATTAACACAACAGGTAAGTATGACTATAGAGGGTATACACTTCATTCAATCTTAAAAAGTCACTCATGAGTCACTCATTTTTAAGATTGAATGTATACCCTCTATAGTGATAATTACCTGTTGTGTTAATTAATCAGTAGCAGTGCCTCATTATATATCTCCTTTTGTAAATTGTCACTTTTTTGCTATGTGCTATGTGCCACAATACAAAGTGTTTGTATACTGTGCTATAATCATACGTAAATGTCAGCATGCATATGGTTAAAAAACCTACTCCAATTAATAAAACTAAATTGGACAGGTGTTCCAAAAGTCCATAAAAAATAATTGGTGCTCTGGCATCTCTTGTGCTCTGTTTGCATATAATTAATGTGTGGTTGCAACTTCCCAGATGTGAATTATGGTGAAAAATGTCCTTGTGTAAAAAATAAATCCTAAGTGCATGTGCCTCACCACCAGATGGGATGATCCCACAAAGAGATCATATGTGCATACATAAGATCACCTATAATAGGTAATAGGTTGATAGGTTATGATATGTTAGGTTGTCAGCTGGCTTCAGGAGATGGATCCAAGCTCAGATCTCGCACAGCATGTACTAGTGATAAAAGCAATGCAGAGAGCTCATAGTGCATTAATGTATCAAAGTTTGTTTATTAAAAATAAAAATGCACTTACAACATGATAATCATCAATTGTGCACAGCCGCCTGCAGAACAGTTAGTGCGTGTTGACGTCACACTACTGGCTCCGACCCGACGCGTTTCCTCTCAGAAGCCCTCATTCCCAGTTGATGCCTTCTGAGAGAAAACATGTCAGGTCGGGTTCTTATTTTTACAGGTCATGGTATATCTAGTAGTGATAATAAGTCACATTCAACTGGACTTGTTCAGTGCTGCACACAGAGCGGAGAGGGAGCTGTCACCTGCCTGCTCAGCAGGGATCAGTGTATCAATCCCCCGCTGAGCAGCACGGATCCGCCTACGGAGGCGGACCGTGTGAAAGAAGCCTAAAACTGGTCATACACTATACAATCTGATTGTACAATCTCCGTACAACCTCCTTGAGGGCTCATTTATATAAACGGAAGCCCTTGCCACTCCTCTGAGAAAGGGATCCACAATGGATTGCTTTTCAGAAGGTGGCTGACAGGCAGCTGGTAAATGATATGTTTTAACCCTTAAAAGCTAGCATCACCACACTCCAGCCATGTGCATTGCACACGGTTGTAGCCGGACCTATTCACTTCAATGGGTTGTGTTCAGCAACAGCATTGTCCACCAAAACTAACAGGGGGTATCATTTTTGCAACCTCCTTTGGCTGCTGTGTGGATTTAAAGGGAGTGGTCGGTGGTGAAATAAAACCATGGCTCAACCACCTACTTTTACTGACCCACAGCTGAAAATGTGAACAAGCCCTAAGAGTTACCAAAACAATACCATATAACGACAAGCATAAACAACTGATTCAATTAGTGTCAAATCAGGAAGGCCCTTGCATTATAATTGATGGTAGGTCTAAAGATTTTACATTTAGATTGTATAGCATATGGTAAGCCTTAGTGACTAGCTATCCCAGATTTTCAGGGACAGCCCTGGGGTTTTGCCATATGTCCCTGGAAATGAAAAGCAAAGCAAATACAATATACGGAACCTATTGAGATTGATGGCCATATTTTCAATCAATCTTTATTGTTCAAAATTGATGAATGGCACAATGGGGTAGATCTACCAAAATTGGTGCACTCAGAATCTGGTGCAGCTGTGTATGGTAACCAATCAACTTCTAACTTCAGCTTGTTCAAAGCTTTGGCAATATAACCTGGAAGCTGATTGATTTTTATGTAGAGTTACACCAGATTTTGCACTCAGTTTTAGTAAATAAACCCCATTGCATCTGTTTGATAATTTATTAATGTGATTCTGTAAACAATAGTTTGATCAGATTGTTACATGCATGGCCACCATAATGCAGATTATACAGAGACTGTACAATCAGGTTGTATAGTGTCTGGCCAGCTTTAGACCATATTGAAAATGACATTCTTAGATCATCTCCTTAGTAAAGAAGTGCCCCTGCATATCATTTTAAACCATTAAAGGTATGTAGTAGGTATTTATTATGCAGAATCCCAGCAGTATAATAAGATCCATTTTAGAATTATATACATTGCTAACATTGTGGTTAGTAGAATTATGATTAAATTCCAGCTGGAGAAGACACAGTTCCATGAGGATTTTTATTTATTTATGTTACTCCTATTTTTAGCATGCCTAATTGACTATTATGTCTGTCAGTTGTTTAGCTGGTGACCTTGTTGTATGTAGTGGCTCCCAAACTCTGCATCTTTACAATGGAGGTCATTCTAAGTCTGCAGCAGGATCCTGGGATCTGTTGTCCAATGTCTATCAGCATTATTGGCTCAACACTTATATAATGGTGGCTATACTTGTTTCAATCTTTTCTTTTTTTGTGTGATTGATCTCTTCCAATTGAGATTATTGATCTATATTGGACAACCTAATTGATCAATATGCCACACATAGGGAAGTGGATTTCTATTGATAGTTAAGATACCATTTTAATTTATGATTGTGAAGTGTCGATTATATCCCTATTTCAAATATTTAATCCCATAATCTGACCTCTTATTCATAAACAAAGTATCTCAATGTTGTCATCGCTGCAAACCGATCAATAATGTTCCACCCTGGCCAAAAGACTCAGATCAAATCTAAATATCTAATCTATTAGAAAGGAAGTTATGTCTATTCATATATTTGTGGATCTGATGATTTAGATTGAATGGCACATTGATCAGATGATAAAAATCAAAGTTTAATGTGGCCACCATAACACTGCTACACCAACATGCTTTAAAGGTGTGCAAAGCTGATCTTTATCTTTGAAAGCAAACTTTTGCCTTTCATAGGACCACAAATCCCAGCATGCTGATTTCAGTGCACTGTACCAATAGATTGTCTAAATCCAGATTAGGGGCATCTCAGAGGTGTTTAAACAATGACAATGTACACAGCACAGCAGCCATTCAGTTTAGGTGTATTCCCAGTCACTTAGTAAAGAGGTCATTTTTTATTGGTTAGTATGATGTAGAGTATTTTGAAGCACATTATTGTTCTTGGCTCTTTTTTGCTGAAACGTATTTAGTTAGTTCGTTTTTTTTTTTTTTTCCTTTTTTTAGGGCTGTAAATATAATGGGGTTATTTTTTAAATTAATTAATTATTTATTAATTAATTATATACTTATTACGTATTTAAATAGAAACCTGGATACTGCACTGATCTAAAACGTGCACTGCCATGTACAAATATAGTTTATGACAAAGAATATTGTTCATTACCTATATCTAATAGCCTGCTAGGTTATGTTTAAATAAAACTTGATATGAAAAGTTCCAGTCTATTACTCTGCCAATCATCATCCAATATTTACATTGGACAGGACTGTACTAAGCGTTTACTGGATTTACAGTAAAAAAAAAAAAAATCGTGTATATATATATATATATATATATATATATATATATATATATATATATATATATATATATATATTTTTTTTTTTTTTTTTTTATAAAATTAGAACAGCTCCACCTAAAACTAATATTTGATTTTTGGGGGGCCAGTGTTTTTTTTTTTTTTTCCCCATGGTGACGTCTGCCAACTACCACAATGCAGAAAATAATATTGGGCTCCCTACCCTACTTATTTGCTTACATTCTGGGACATACGCTATAGAGCACCATACCACAATTAAGCGTTGCATTGGACACATTCGCCTGAGAATCAATGGCAGGATATCATTGTGAGACATTTTGGGGTGGAATTCACTATTATTATTATTATTATTATTATTATTGTTGTTGTTATTATTATTGTTATCGTTATAATTGATAACAATATTTATTATGATGATGATTATTATTATTATTTGTAGAAGTAGTAGTAGTAGTAGTAATAATAATAATAATAATAATTCACCTTTTATTAAAAGAATGATTTTGTAAATCAAAGGCAGTGCTAAACCTTGCAGAAAAGGAAGGTAAGGCTGGAATTCAACTAACCAGCAAGACGTGAAAAAGGTGTCCTAGTCACAACCCTGTACAGAACCTGTGGCACTCCATAAGTAATATACCTGCCCTGCCAGTACTAATAATATACATTTATTATTTATGTATTATATTTATTGATATATTGATGGTGAATACCACTTGATAAAGTCATACTTTACAATGGCATAATATGACAGCACTGGCAAATGTTTTACATTGCCAACCCATTCCCTGAGAGTGATAATCACTATTAACAAAAAAAATAAAAATAAAAAAAAAGATCACTATTACAACGCAGTAATCATTTTGTTGTATTGCTTCTGTACAGATTATTACATCGGTACAATTGCAAATTAAACTTCCAAATGCAAAGGAATTCAGCTGGCAGAATGAGGCAAAGGCAAACATTTCAGGGCATGAGCAATTCACACGAAAGGATGATAAATAATATATTATGCCCAGCATTACAGACTGCGGAAGGCTGACTCTCCTAGCCCAGTCCTCAGCTTGTGTAGCTCTGCAGTATATACTATATTATCTCTGCCTTTCCTATAGATTGTATAGGAGGGAATACGATGACATTGTAGGTTCGTATGAAGCAATTGCATATTGCAGTCATTCTCTTGATTTTATTGTTTTTTAACAACTGTAATACTTACATTTTTGGTTCAGGCATACATGTATACCTTGAGATTCCCAACCAAGCTGGTCGGTAATGTAGCAAAAAGTTCATAAAGTTTATTAGCTGGCCCCCTTCATTAATACAGTTGACATATAAATCCTATATAATAATAATAATTCCGGTTATTGCTGATTACCTTGTAGTTGTATTGATATATTGCAAGGATAGCTGTGCTTTGATTTCTATCGGATACTTAGTAATACATCGAGTCATTTCGTTTTTGCTTCATTTATAGATTTACATTGTTACATAATACTTCACACACTGATATAAAGTAATATAAAAAACAAACATTACAAGTAAATATTGGGTGAAAACTGAAACATGGTGACAACAGTACTTCATTTACTTGTACTCCTGCTACAGAGGGGCTTCCAAAATCGTCAAAGGCTGCAAGCTAATGTAAAAAAATGGTTAAAAACAAAAAAAACAAAAAAAAAAAAAGTAAAAAAACAGCCCCCTCCCCACAAGACAAGGGAAGAAGGAAAAATAATAACAGACATGTCGGCATAGACATGTCAGTTTTCAGCATGCCTTTGGAATTCTCTCATGTGAAAATAAATAGTTTGAATTCACCATAATATTATTATTATTATGATGCAGGATTTATAGAACATATTTTAAAATAAAAAATATAACAAAAAATCATCCAGAAAAAAAAAATGTACCTATTCTAACACATAAATTGATAAAATAAAACACGATCATTTTTTTAATGTCAGATGTAAGTCAAAAACATGCATAGCTACATTGGACATCATTGCATATCATGTTATGACTTTTAAAACACATATTAAAATAGAAATTATATAGAAGCTCATTGGGATTTATTAACACAATATCACATATGTGCAAAATCATTATGTTCACTGCAGTCATATAAACGGCTGGGTGTTTTTTTTAGGAGATTTTAAACAAGGATTCTTTTTTTCAGTTTTTAAATCAGTAGTTAACTTTACTTTTAAAAGTGTAATGTTTGAGGAAAGGAGACTCTGGAAAAAAAATAATATGTATGTTTACCTAGTACCTAATTTGTATATTTTAAGCAATTCTCATGATGGGACAACATATGTTGGAATTAATATTAAAGTTTTACTATAGTCTCACTCATGCTGACCATGAATCAATGGGGGTTGATTTAATAAAGGGAAATTAACTGTGCACTTTGCAAGTGCTGGTACTCCAGAACTTAATAAATGAGGTGAAGCTTCATTTTGCAAAGAATGCTTTGCTTGCATGCTCACACATGATTGGATGATTTAAATCTGCAGAGCTTCTTTTCATTTACTAAGCTCTGAAGCAACTGCACTAACAAAGTGCACAGTCTATTTGCCTTTAGTAAATCAACCCTATTGTGTGAATGCAGGTCTGCTTGAATGATTTACTTAGGGGATTAACATAGCTCATTTGTATCATATAAGTAGAAAACAAATGGTATTTGCTTTGGGGAATAGCTCCACTGTTTTTTCAGTTGGTTTATACCAGCTATCCTAAAGCCACTAATATTTTTTTATGTCAATATAAATATTTCAGTGGTGGCAAGACTTATCTACCTTTACCGCCCCCCAGACCTGCTGCCCCTTTCTGCCAGTCTCTTTTCTGGTTTCTGAATTCAAGATGAATTGAAAACATTTTAATTCAACCACTTCTGGACCGGAAGGATTAACCCCCTTAATAACTTTAACTGACAATTAGGCGGTCGTGCAATGCTGTACCCAAATAAAATTTACATCCTTTTTCCCCACAAATAGAGCTTTCTTTTGGTGGTATTTGATCACCTGTGCAATTTTTATTTTTTGCGCTATAAACAATTCTGAAAAAAAAAAAATTACTTTCTGCTATATAACATTCTCGATAAAAAAAACATTTAGAAATCAAATTGTTTCATCATTTTAGGCCAATATGTGTTCTGCCACATATTTTTGGTAAAAAAAAAATCCCACTAAGCATATATTGACTGGGTAAAAGTTATCACATCTACAAACTAGGGGAAAGATTTATGTCATTTTTATTTATTTTATTTTTTTTACTAGTAATGGCAGCGATCAGGGCTGCCGCTAGAAATCCCAGGGTCCCATACAGCCTACCTGACAGGGCCCCCCCCCACTTCCGGCAAAAATATCAAAACTATAATATCACCCCCCCCCACCCCAATCTCTCTTCCAAGCACAAATCCCTCCCCAATCATCCCTCCCAGCACAACCCCCCAAATCCCTCCACAAATTCACAACCCCACCCCCCCCCAGCACAAATTCCCCCCTCCTAGCACAAATCCCCCAGCCCTGCTCCTAGCACAAACTTTACTTCCAATCCCCCCTTCTTGCTCAGATCCCCCAAACCCTCCTACAAGGACATACCCCCCCCCCTCCATTCCTCCTTCTACCAAATCCCCAATACACTTTCTATCAAAGGGAGCTGCCAATCCCTCAAACATCCCAGGCATAAATTATTTTCCCATTATGATTTCTGTAAGCCCCCCAAACCGACAGGGAGAAACCACTACTATGCCAGGAGGGGGTGCACTGTGTTGTGCTTTCCCCTCCTATCTGAACAACACACAGCATAAGAGACAGGATCGCTCTTACATTGCATCGGACTGTACACTCACACACACAGTTTGATTACCACCCCCTACCCCCATGTCCTGCTGTCGGGAGATGAGCAGCCCATGGAGGAGGTAGGGGGGCGGTAATCAAACTGTGTGTGTGTGTGTGTACAGTGCGATGCAATGTAAGAGCGATCCTGTCTCTTATGCTGCATGGACGAGTGTTGTTCAGACAGGAGGGGAGAGCCCACAGAGCACCACACAGCGCACCTCCTCCCAGGTCTTACCTCTCCATGACTCCACCACTTCTCTAGACTGCCGTCTCCGTGTCCCAGCTCTGAGTGTGGGCGGGGACAAACAGCTAAAAGCCAGGGAGACAAAGAGAAACCGGCTTTCAGCCTGTGGAGGAAGAGGCTGACAGTGCATTGCTCTGTCATTGATCCCTCTCCCCACCAATCCTCCTGCTGCCCGGGCCCCCCTATGTGCCCGGGCCCCATACAGGAGTACTGGCTGTACCCCCCTGATGGCGGCCCTGGCGGCGATCAGCGATTTTTAGCGGGACTGCGACATTGGGGCGGACAGATCAGACACCTAACTGCCATTTTTGACACTTTTGACACACAGTGACATTACTACAGTAACCAGTGCTAAAAATATGCACCGTTACTGTACTAATGACACTGGCAGGGAAGGGGTTAACACCAGGGGCAATCAAAGGGTTAAGTGTGTCCCTAGGGGGTGCGTTCTAACTGTGAGGTGGGTGGGCTTTCTGCATGAACACAGAGACCTATGTTCCTAAATAAAAGGAACACAGGACCCCTGTGTGCATAACTGACAATTATGTTTCTACTCAAGTAACTGAGTAATAAACCCCTATGCCTTCCTAACACTGTATACCCTTTTAACTATTATCTTGCTAGTGTTCCTTACTTTTTAAAGCATAGGAAAGGGTTCTCTTCTCTTCTTTTCTTTCTTTGTCTTGTTTCTGTTCTATTTTTATACTTTTTTTTTTTGTTAATTTGCAATATGCTTACTATTGCATAATATGTCAGCACATTAGAAATAGAGATTGTTTGTAATAATAAAACTATAATTTTGGCAATTCTGTCAAACAGACCATATACATCAAAGATGTCTGAGCAACACATAGATAGGTGCACCCAATATACCAAGACATTGCACTAAGCAAAGTCTTCTGAAATTTACAGAAACTGGATAGCACAATAAGCTTTCAGTTTAGTTCCAATTCCACCTAAAAGTGACATTCAGCACTTAGATCAATGACCTGAATTGTTACATCTCTTGGAGACTCCTATGGCAAGGTACCATAATTATTTATTTATTCTGCATTATAGGAAAGCTATCTGAGATGCCATTATTTGGTTGTGTAATGGTGCAGAAGTTGGGTTGAACTGCAGGTGGGAAAACCAAGGTAAAAGCATTTTAATTTAGAGAAACAATACGTTACTAGACCTACTAATTACGAATAATACAGACCTGATTGCGGATGTAGAAATAAGGGGCAACTTAGGAAACAGTGACCATAGGTCAATTAGTTTCAGTATAAATCACAGAAATGGGAAACATAAGGTTAATACACAGACACTGAACTTCAAAAGAGCCAATTTTCCTAAACTGTGCTCTATGCTAGACAATATTAAATGGGATAGAATCCTGGGAACAAAGAGCACTGGGGAAAAATGGTAATGCTTTAAGAACATACTTATTAAAGGTATTGGCCGGTGCATTTTAACAGGAAATACATTTAAAAGAGCTAAAATAAACAATGGGTGACTAAACTCCAAAGTAACAATGCATATAAGAACAAAAGAAAAGGCCTTCAAGAAATACAAAGCAGAGGGGTCATTGGCAGCATTCCAGCACTACAAAGAATGCAATAAGAAATATTAGAGCACAATCAAGGAGGCTAAGATAGAACACGAAAGGCATATAGCGGAAAAGAGTAAGAAAAATCCCAAGAAATTCTTTAAGTATTAAAATAGTAAGAAAGTGAGGCCAGAACATATTGGCTCCATAAAGGATGATAAAGGATAGAGAGAAAGGAGAGGTTATAAATAAATTCTTCTCCTCATTCTTCACAAAATAATTGGGGGATACAGTAACCTAGACTGTAATGTTAAAGTTAATAACACGTCACAGGAAGCACCCTCATGTTTAGCATAAATAAGTCACTGGCTTACACCCGAGGGTCCTTAAAGCGGAGTTCCACCCGAAATTTATACTTACCTCCATCTTCTCGCTCCCGGTCACCTGAAAAACAAATGGATAATCGCAATTTTTTTTTTTTTTCACTTACCTTTTAGAGAAAATATACTCACCTTACTTCCTTCTTCCTCCCCTCGGCGGCCACGGCGATTCGTCACTTCCTGGCTTTTGCAATGATTCCTGGGAGCTGAACGTCATCGCTCCCAGGAATCATTGCGCCTGCACCGGCCCCGACGTCAGTTCCGGGGCGCGCGCGTCATTCCCTTCTAAACAGCTTCTGGGCATGCCCAGAAGCTGTGGAGGGATGACGCGCGCGACCCGGAAGTGACGTCGGGGCCGGTGCAGTGCATCGTGGGACCGAAGAAGGAGGAAGAGGACCGAAGAGGACGCGGAAGAGGATCGCGCTGGCTTCAAGCTGCCCACACCCGAGATGGCAGCGCTGGAGAAGACAATTTCAAGGTAAGTATTTCTCCTGAAAGGTAAGTGCAACCCGGGACAGATCAGAGGCTATCCATTGTGGAATGTGCTAGCCCTGACTGTCCCGGGGGTATTTTTATAAAAAAATGTATAACTAGGGTGGAACTCCGCTTTAACCGCCTTAGCGGTATCCCCGAGCGTGACTCGGGGTAGGAATTTTCTGCTATTAGCGGTATCCCCGAGTCACGCTCGGGGTCAATGGGCAGAGCGTGCAGAGAGCGCAGCGGAGCTTCTCTTACCTTATCCTGGCGATCCAGCGATGAGCTCTCATTGCTGTGACCGCCAGTGAGATCTCCGCCGCTCGTCTGTCGGTAGGAGGACTTCCTAGTTCCGTTCCCTGCAGCAGCAATGCTGCATGGGAGCGGAACTAGGGAGGGAAAAAAAAAAAAAAAAAAAAAAAAAAACGTTGCACAAAACACATAACACATTTTATATTATATATATGCATATATATATATATATGCATATATATATATATATATATATATATATATATATATGCATATATGTATATATGCATATATATATATATATATATATATATATATATATATATGCATATATATATATATATATATATATATGCATATGTATATATATATATATATATATATATACCTATATACACACACACATATATATATGTATATATATATATATATATACCTATATACACACACACATATATATATATATATATATATATATATATATATATATATATATATATATATAAAAATTATATTATTGATTCGATTATAATTCATGCGTTATATGTATATATATATATATATATATACACACACATATATATATATATATATATATATATATATATGTATACACACACATATATATATAATATATAACGCATGAATTATAATCTAATCAATAATATAATTTTATTATATATATTATATATTAAATAATAAAATAATATTATTGATTCGATTATAATTCACTTGTTTGTGTTTCAAATTTATCACATCTGGGATGTCTACTAGAGACTTGTTTTGGTCAGGTTTAAGTCAGTAATTACTAAGAATTGTAGGCCTATAATACATAACGCCAAATTTCCATGAAAAGAATTGTACCGCTTTTGGAACAGAATTCCTGACAGAATCATACCGCCAGGGAGGTTAAGGAACTCAGACAGGTGATAGCCAGACCATTGTTCCTAATTTTTAAGGACAGTCTACTGACGGGAATGGTGCCAGCTGATTGGAGAAAAGCCAACGTGGCACCATTTTTTAAAAAAGGTCTGAGATATATCCCTGGGAACTACAGGCCAATTAGCCTAATATCAATAGCCTGCAAGCTATTGGAGGGGATGATAAGGGACTATATACAATATTTTAGTAATAAAAACAGTATCATTAGTAGTAATCAGCATGGATTCATGAAGAATCGTTCTTGCCAGACCAATCTATTAACCTTCTTTGAAGAAGTGAGTTGCCATCTACATAAAGGAAGGCCTGTGGATGTGGTGTATCTGGACTTTGCAAAGGCATTTGATACAGTTCCCCACAAACGCTAACTGTACAAAGTAAGGTACATAGGTATGGACCATAGGGTGAGTACCTGGATTGAAAACTGGCTTCAGGGGCGAGTCCAGAGGGTGGTGATAAATAGGGGGGTACTCAGATTGGTCATGTGTGGAAGATGGGGTCCCCCAAAGGATCTGTCTGGGATCAATCCTGTTTAATTTATTCATAAACGATCTGGAGGATGGGATAACCAGCACAATCTCAGTGTTTGCGGATGATACTAAGCTAGGCAGGGCAATATCATCTTCACAGGATGTGGAAACCTTACAAGAAGACCTGAACAAAATAATGGGGTGGGCAAATACATGGCAAATGAGGTATAATGTTGAAAAATGTAAGGTAATGCCTTTGGGTGCCAGAAATATGAATGCAAGTTACTCATTAGGGGAAGAACCTCTGGGGGAATTTAAGATGGAAAAGGACCTGGGGGTCCTAGTAGACAACAAGCTCAGCAATGGCACGCAATGCCAAGCCACTGCAAGCAAAGCCAACAGAATACTGGCATGTATAAAAAAGGGGATTCACTCCAGAAATAAAGAGATTATTCTAGCACTCTACAAGACTCTGGTCCGACCACATCTGGAGTATGCTGTCCAGTTCTGGGCATCGGTCCTCAGGAAGGATGTGCTGGAACTGGAGAGAGTCCAGAGAAGGGCAACAAAAATAATTAGGGGAATGGAGGACATCAGCTATGAGGAAAGACTACAAGCATTGAACATATTCTCTCTGAAGAAGAGACGCTTAAGAGGGGATATGATATCAATGTTCAAATACCGTACTGGCGACCCTAGCATAGTTAACAAACTATTCAGTGAAAGGGAATTTAAAAAGACACGTGGCCATTCACTAAAATTTAAAGAGAAGCGGTTTAAACTTAAACTGCGTAAAGGGTTCTTTACTGTCTGAGAGGTAAGGATGTGGAATTCTCTTCCATTCTCTTCCACAAGCAGTCGTATCAGCAGGGAGCATCGATAGTTTCAAAAAACTATTAGATGGGCACCTTAACAACCACAACATACAGGGGTATACAATGTACTGTTAACTGCAAACACACACACATCATAGATTGAACTGGATGGACTGATGTCTTTTTCAACCTCATTAACTATGCATTAAATTTCACCTTTCTAGCAACCATACCAAACTGAAATATCAAATTGTAATTGAGCTGAACTACATTTGAATAAAACATTTTATATTATCTAAAAAATAAAATGAGCGTGCTATCATCAAATTTTTACAGATTTTTATTTTATTTTATGTCTTCTTTTTTCTTCTCCAGGGCACTTAATGGGCAAAAAGAGTATAGAAGAATATCCTTATCTGTATGATGGAGGGGAGAGGGCTTCAGCAACTGGGTACTTGGAAGGGGATAAGCCAATGAATGGAGCACAATGGAAAGAAGCACTCCTTACCTTATTGAGAATGATAGAGTCAAGTGACAACAGAATTTCCCAGCCAATGAGAGATGTGAGCCCTTATAACAGGAAGAGCTATGATTCCGAAGACAACGTTAACTACAAAGAGGTAAATGTTTTAATGTATATATAACTTAACCTCCCTGGCGGTATGATTCTTTCCGATTTTAGGTGCTGAAAGCGGTACCATTATTTTGCTAGTAATTCTTAAGGACAAGCAGCCCAAACAAACTATTTACATATAATTTATTTTTACTGTGCGTTCTTCTTTATAACATCTCGGGTATGATAAAGTTTGAAACACAAAATCAAAAATTATAATATAATAAATAACTATAAATAAGTTAAAGTATATATATATGTATATAAAGTACAGTAAAACTGCAGGAAAGGACACTGGGGGGCAAACTAATATCAGTTTATTTTATTTTGTAATGAAATCAGTGTGTTTGTGTGTATAACTTTTCAAATTTGCCGCCGGTTCCACCCCCCTGCGAGCGTCACATCGCAGGAGACGGAAGCCGGGGCTCTACAGCATCGGGCGGAAGATCCGGCCACAGTATGCCGAAGGAACACATTGCTGGATCCCGGCGACAAGGTAAGTAACCTCTACAAGGATCCAGCGATGCTCCCTGGCAGTACCCCGAGTGTGGCTCGGGGTTACTGCTTATGGCAGTGAAATCCGACCCCGAGCCACACTCGGGAATACCGCCAGGGAGGTTAAAGTAGAACTATAGGCAAAACTAATTTTTTTTCATTTTCGATAGAGTATGGGAGGATTATATTCCAGATTTTTTTTTCACCATCAGTGTCCCTTTGCGGAGATTTCCTTCACTTCCTGTCCCATAGCCAAACAGGAAGTGTGTGGAAATCCTTGGAAATTAAGGGAATTCCTTGGGGACCCCCAGGTCACCAGAACTAGTGTCCCCATTGGAAGATTTCCCCTCTATTACTTTTTTAGGGACAACCCAAAATTTGGGGTTTTCTTTTACTTTCACTTTCAATGAAAATGGTAAACAGGACAAATGGAGACGGCGAATCTCCCTAATGATGGCAAAGACAGCAATAAAAACCTAATAGATGTTGTAATCCTTCTTCCCCTCTACCCAAAACTAAAAAAAAAAGGTTTTGCTTTTAGTTATACTTTAACCACTTCAGCCCCGGAAGATTTGGTTGCTCAAAGACCAGGCCCTACTTTGCGATTCGGCACTGCGTGACTTTAACGGACAGTTGCAAGGTCGTGCAACGCTATACCCAAATGAAATTGACGTCCTTTTTTTCCCACAAACAGAGCTTTCTTTTGGTGGTATTTGATCACCTGTGCGATTTTTATTTTTTGCGCTATAAACAAAAAAAGAGCGCCAATTTTGAAAAAATAACAATATTTTTCAAATTGTTTTATATGAAATTCTCAAAAAAAATGTAAAAATCAAAATTTTTTAACATTTTAGGCCAATTTGTTTTCTGCTACATATTTTTGGTAAAAAAAATCGCAATAAGCATATTTTGATTGGTTTGCGCAAAAGTTATTGCGTTTACTAACTACGGGAAAGATTTATGTCATTTTTATTGTTTTTTTTTTAACCAGTAATGGCGGCGATCTGCGACATTGCGGCGGACAGATCGGACCCCTGACTGACATTTTTGACACTTTTGGGGGCACCAGTGACATTACTACAGTAATCAGTGCTATAAATATGCACTGTTACTGTAAAAATGACACTGGCAGGGAAGGGGTTAACTTTATTGATGATCAAGGGGTTAAGTGTGTCCCTAGGGGCGTGATTCTAACTGTCAGGGGACGTGGCTTGTTAGATCATCACAGAGACATACGATCCTACACAGCAGGATCGCATAGCCTCTGTGATGATCTAAGGAAGAATGACAGATGGCTGTGTTTACATCAGCCGTCTGTCTTTCTCCCTCTCCTGCGGGAGATCGCGAGTGGCCGGCGGCCATCGGAGCCACCGGTCACTCTCGCTGGCGAGGCAGGGAACGAGTGGGGGCGGGAGCCCACCTCTGGTGGCACGCGCTCGCCCCCTACAGGCTCTTTGGCAAGCGACGTAGTACTACGTCACTTTGCCTGTAAGCGGCTCCGTGCCGCAGTAAATGTACAGGAGGCGGTTGACAAGTTTTTAAAGTAATCCAAAGAGCAGCTGGGTTAATGACCTTTATTTACTCCTTTTCTCAGCTACATACCCTCATTTACAAGCTGGTAGCACCTGGATGTTGGTAGTTTTTATACTTTAAAGTAAACATGTGGGTTCATGTCTTTGCCCACTCCTCTGGTTATTTATGCTCACCTTCCACTCTTTCCCCTGCCTCCCCATTCCCCAGAAGAGCATAGTGAAATTCTGTGTGAGCTCCTAATAGATCTGGCCAGAGCTTGCATAACCTAACCCCAAGGAACAATATTAATGTTCACCCTTGAAACATAAACTGTTGACATGTGGTAGGAAAAACTGGATTTTTGACTTACCATAAAATCCTTTTCTCTGAAGTTCATTGACAGACGCAGCTCCATATTCTTACCATTGGCATACACCCACTCACTCTGCTATGGGAATTCAGTTTTGTTGCAAGCAGTGTCAGAAGAAAATAACACATCTACTTTGTAGAATTTTGTGAACGTGTGCAGAGACGACCAAGTTGTCGCCTTGCAAACTTTTATTACTGACGCCTGATGGTGAAAAGCCCGAGAAGCACTAAGCACCCTAGTAGAATGGGCCTTTACAGGGAAAGGTGGAACCTGACCATTAAGTGAATAAGTGTGTACCACTGTCTGACTCCTGACTAGGCAGAAAAAACTGAATGCCTACAGCAGAGTAAGTGGGTGTATACCAATGGTAAGAAGAATATGGAGCTGTGTCTGTCAATGAATGATAGAAAAATCATTTTCTACCTGAAAAAGTAAAAAGAGGAGCATACTATGTATGGCTGAAAAAATAATGAGACTATAGAAAGCAAATACAAGAAATACATAGTGCATATAGAGAAGGGAGAGACCCAGGAAAAAGTCTGTAAATCAATTGTGTAAAGATCATAGGAATAAGTGCATCGTTTGCTGAGCAGTTAATGCTCTGTTAATATTCCTTTCTCACTGAAAGAAATACCAACTGCTGAAATGTTTCTAAAAAAAAAAAAAATAATAATAATCATTTTTCTCTGTGATGGTCTGCATCCTCACAGCTGCAAAACAGACATGTTGATAAAATGTATTGAGTGTCCACAATTATACAGTTATCAAATTACTTTGTTTAATGACTGCTAAATATATATAGCAGGTCACAACCTTTAAAGGAAAGGAGGGTTTCTCAACCAGGGTTCCGTGGTGCCCTAGGGTTCCTTCTGAGGTTGCTAGGGATTCCTTGAGAAAAGGGGAATTTCTGCCTCTCAGATAAGTTCCCAATGACACCATTGTTGCTTTTAGCTATCTGTAGGGGGGTAATTCTTCCCAATGATGACAAGAGTAAGGAGCATTCTTCCCACTAACTGTCACACTAATGTGTCATGAGTTGTAGATTTTTAATTTTTATCAGGGGTTCCCCGAGACCAGAAATTTATTTCAAGGGTTCCTCTGTGTTGAAAAGGTTGGGAAAGGCTGCTCTAGACCAGTGTTTCTCAACCTTTTTTCAGTCAAGGCACCCTTTAAAAAATATGGACAATCTTGAGGCACCCTTTAAAAATTATAGACCGTCTTGAGGCACCCAATTCTAAAATGTAAAAGCTATTTTAATAAGTTTACATAATGCAGCAACATCCACAAGTCTAAGTAGGTCACCCAACATTAGAGGTGATTAATTTTTCCAAAGCAAATACTAATTTTTGCAAATTGGTTCTGGCCAGTATTCCAATGTTTCTCTCCTTCCTCAGTTTTTCTCCATCACTCAGCTAATGTGACCCCCAACGCTGATGGAGAGGGGCAGGGGAGGGTCAAACAAGGATGATGTGCAGGTGACTGACATCCTCTTTATCAACTGATGATGCCATTGGTCGTTAGGACGCTGACAGCAAGAAGGTTGTGATGGCGCACAATGAAAACCTGTAACTTAGTGTAAATAAAAAGGCAGCCTTTGTCCACATGCCAGCTTGTATACATTTTTTGGACAATTTTTAGATATTTTGCCAAGGTACCCCTGAAGAAACCTCAAGGCACCCCAGGGTGCCTGGGCACACTGGTTGAAAAAGGCTGGTCTAGACTAAAGCTTGCCATATTACAAGATGGTTGTCACCCAAAAATGATTCTCGGTGTGTTTGGATAGGTTAAAGCTCACATCATTATTTCTTACCCCAAAATAAGCCAGGGTTAGGTAAGTCTCCATGTGTTCCCTCCTTCTCCATTCATTCAGCTCCATAAATATGGAACTCTTTATTTAGGTGAACTGAGTGTACATGTTTATGTGATAGGCAGCCAATAGACAAGTCTCTAGTGATTTGTTCAATTATCCTTCTCTCTGTGTATAATATGGATGCTTGCCCTAGATAGTTTTATCCGCTCACAGTATTGTAAAATCATATTGTGCATTTTTAACACGGTACATTAATTATCTGCTGGAATCGCAGATGACCTGAGAGCTGCATTGGTGCATATGTAATGCAGATGGCAAGAGGGCTGCATTAGTGCATATGTAATGCAGATGGCGTGAAGGCTGCATTGGTGCATATGTAACGCAGATGACATAAAGGCTGCATTGGTGCATATGTAACGCAGATGGCATAAAGGCTGCATTGATGCATATGTAACGCAGAAGGCGTGAGGGCTGCATTGGTGCATATGTAACGCAGATGGCATAAAGGCTGCATTGGTGCATATGTAACGCAGAAGGTGTGAGGGCTGCACTGGTGCAAATCTAACGAAGATGGCATAAGGACTGCACTGGTACATATGCAACACAGATGGCATAAGGGCTGCATTGGTGCATATGTAACACAGATGGCAAGAGGGCTGCATTGGTGCATATGTAACGCAGATGGTGTGAGGGCTGCATTAGTGCATATGTAACGCAGATAGCGTGAGGGCTGCATTGGTGCATATGTAACGCAGATGGCATAAGGGCTGCATCAGCGCATGGGTATCTTTGTAAAAAAAAAATGTATGCTCTCCCTGAGATGATATGGGGATTACACTTATTACACTGTAATGACCAAGACCTTTTTTTTAAACACAGGGCGTTGCACTAAAAAAATAATAATAGTAATATTAAAAATAATAATAGTAAGAATTTTTTCTAGGTATCGTTATATGACCCTTTCATTACTTTAAAAGAAAAAAAATAATTCCTGTGAAAAAGAAAAGCAAAAAATACATTACATACTATATTGAACCATTCACAAGAATCCTCCACAAGGCTGCATTGGTGCATATGTAACGCAGGTGACATAAAGGCTGCATTGGTGCATATGTAACGCAGATGGCATAAAGGCTGCATTGATGCATATGTAACGCAGAAGGCGTGAGGGCTGCATTGGTGCATATGTAACGCAGATGGCATAAAGGCTGCATTGGTGCATATGTAACGCAGAAGGTGTGAGGGCTGCACTGGTGCAAATCTAACGAAGATGGCATAAGGACTGCACTGGTACATATGCAACACAGATGGCATAAGGGCTGCATTGGTGCATATGTAACACAGATGGCAAGAGGGCTGCATTGGTGCATATGTAACGCAGATGGTGTGAGGGCTGCATTAGTGCATATGTAACACAGATGGCGTGAGGGCTGCATTGGTGCATATGTAACGCAGATGGTGTGAGGGCTGCATTAGTGCATATGTAACGCAGATAGCGTGAGGGCTGCATTGGTGCATATGTAACGCAGATGGCATAAGGGCTGCATCAGCGCATGGGTATCTTTGTAAAAAAAAATGTATGCTCTCCCTGAGATGATATGGGGATTACACTTATTACACTGTAATGACCAAGACCTTTTTTTTAAACACAGGGCGTTGCACTAAAAAAATAATAATAGTAATATTAAAAATAATAATAGTAAGAATTTTTTCTAGGTATCGTTATATGACCCTTTCATTACTTTAAAAGAAAAAAAATAATTCCTGTGAAAAAGAAAAGCAAAAAATACATTACATACTATATTGAACCATTCACAAGAATCCTCCACAAGGTAACCCAGGCAGAAACTTAGAGCCCGGTGGATTTAGGGGGGATTCGACTACAACCTTCATGGTCCTGAAGTAAAACAGGGAGATAAAGCAGTTGATCAAAGCTGTGAACCTGCTTGTCACTGCATATAAGGAGAAGGTACTTGTAGACAGTTGGTGTTGGATCCCGGATAGCAAGGCTAACTTGCCACAAATTTGTGGCAGTGTTGAATTGTAAGTCTTGTTAACTTGCTGCACATTTTCACTGGCAAGTTAAAAGTTTGAAGCACACGTTCTAGTTGACAATTATCCAATTTGTAGCAAATTTGCATGGTAAGTCTCTAGCAAGAGTCTACAGCAAGAGCTCTGCAAGTCACAGTGACCCCTGTGGTGGGAGGACTATTGCACAGCATAAATGAACCAGAACTTGCAGCAGACTTGCAGAATGTTTGCAAAGAAAATTGATCTGGAGTCATGCAATGCAGACTTGCTGCAATTGTGTGACAAACTTGTGAAGCCTGGCAAGTCTAGAAAAGGTTTAGCTAG
The DNA here is from genome assembly GCF_965119305.1 of Pelophylax lessonae. NCBI lineage: Eukaryota > Metazoa > Chordata > Amphibia > Anura > Ranidae > Pelophylax > Pelophylax lessonae. Next base: position 67,116,820 of record NC_138768.1, read on the forward strand.
TCATTTTCAAACTTGAAAAATGACTTGCCATCTGTAATGAAGCAAAGCCAATACAAACAATGCATTCTTCTAGATTGTAAGCTCTAACGAGCAGGGCCCTCTAGTTCCTCCTGTTTTGAACTGTATTGTAACTGTATTGTCTTCCTTCACATTGTAAAGCGCTGCGCAAACTGTTGGCGCTATATAAATCCTGTATAATAATAATATAATAATAATATGGGGAAGCTCTTTTGTGCCTATTACAGTCCTTATCATTGTCTATCAAAAAGTTTGGTGGGACAAATCTGCTAGCTTGCCTAGAGACCCATTCTGCCTTACTTAATCCATGATACCCTACACTATAAATTGCATCAAATATTTCACTATTTTGCTTCGCTTAGACAAATGATTTGTGGAAAACCCTGAGTGACTTCTTTATATTGGGGGTTTATTGATATTTAAAGTGGAACTGGTTCTCCTCCAATGGTAACACCAAGAAAACAACTTGACAGAGGTTTTAGCCTCTTTCCACTATGCCATAAGAAATCCCTTAAACTCTCTTAAATTTGTAATTCCATTTTAAAGAAAACTTTTTATAAGAGAAACATAGAGGCTGACATTGCTGACCGCTCTTTGTGAAAATGCTGGTTTACCAGGTATCACGCTGACCTTCTTGCTTTAATACTGTCAATGATGCAGATAAAATATGAAGATAAGATCTCCTAACTTTACTCTGACTTTCATGCTCTGCCTACCTCTTTGAGGTCAGTGACTTAAAAGGGACCCTCCTGTAATAAAAAACATCACCCCCCCCCCACGCTAAACTTTGGCTGGACCCTGATGAATTAGCCAAAATTCACTATGCAGGTGGCCGTGTTGACCCCCTTCTACCCAACATCCTTAACCTTAAGCTTGCTTACTGGGCACGTATACCCCCTTCCTGCCCAGGCCAATTTTCAGCTTTTAGCGCTCTCACACTTTGAATGACAAATGCGCGGTCATGCAACACTGTACCCAAATTAAATTGTTATCTTTTTTTTCACACAAATAGAGCTTTCTTTTGGTGGTATTAAATCAGAATTGGGTTTTTGCTAAACAAACAAAAAATGCCCAAATTTTGGAAAAAAACAAAATGTTTTTCATATTTTGTTATTAAGTTTTGCAAACAGGTGATGGGCACTGATAGGGGCCACTGATGGTCACTGATGTTTTATCTTCAGCTCTTGCTCTGGTGACAGCTCGAAACATTTTGGATTTCCCACTTTTCCAATTTGAGCATGTGATAGTGGCCACCAAACACATGCTTAGCCTTTACATACACTTTAACTTTACAGCCTATGTAACAGCAGAATGAAACCCTTGTTAATTCCTTTTAAAGACCATACAAGTACAGAAAAATACCTGTTGATCTGCCAGAAATTGCTCCCAGCTCTTAATTTCGTATTGTAAGCTGAAAACACAGCATTTTACACAACTACTCAATTCATCACAATTAAATCTGTCTTCAAAGTATGGGTACTAATTTGTGTTTCCTAAGATAAGAACTAGAAGTGTTAAACAAACTCTTTGAGATAATACAGGAAGTCTGCAGAGGACAAGAGACGGTTCTGAATTTTTGACAAAGTCAACAGGTTATTTGCACAAAAAAACAGATATAACTAAATGTTTCCAATGGTATATTTACTAGATCAAAATCGAGCAAATAAGATGCAAACAAGTGGTTAGCACTTCCACCTAGCTATTATTTGCTCATTGGTACAAATCCCAACCACGGCACTACCTACACGTTGTTTGCATGCTCTTCCTGTTCCTGCGTGGGTTTCCTCTGTGTACTCCAGTTTCCGCCACACTCCGAACTAAGACATGCTGGTAGTTTAATTGTATCCTGTCTAAATTGGCCCTAATATATATATATATATATATATGAACAGGGCTGCTGATAAGGCAGTACAGCCAGCCCTCCTGTACTGGGCCCAGGCCCTATCAGTTCAAAAGGGGGGCCCATGCACCTGCTGAGCTGGAGAGTCAACTGTACTACCTTATTGCTGCCCCTTTTTGGATCTATTGTAGCTGAGGCTGCAGAGAAAGGGACTGATGAATCTCTGTCCTGAGTACCTTTCCCTATCTTAAATGTGAGACATCAGAGGTCTCTATTTAGACCTCTGATATTTCACCAAAGCCCCCCACCCCCAACAGGGCAGTTTAAAAAGAATTGTAAAAAATACATAAAAAATACATTTCTAATAAAGTGTAAAATTCTAAAAATGAATTTTAAAAACATTATGAACTTGTTCAAATGTTTTATATTGCCTCCCCTCCACCTGCTTTAACCCCACACTAGCACACCACAACTGGAGGCTTTGCACGTGACTGCAGGGCACTTGCAGAGCAGCATTATTCAACTGAATGGGTATTTATCGATAAGGGTATAATTTCTGCCATGGCTGAGAAGCAAAGCATGGAAGCCATGGCATTTTAGTGAAAATATAATTTGATATTTTTGGAGGTGGGGGGGGGGGGGGTTTGGGCCCTGTTATACAGGTTGTATGGGGCCCCCGTGACTTCTAACAGCAGAATGTGAGTTAGGGACCTTGGAATGTAAGTTTCTTAAGCCAGGGACTGATGTGGATGTATAATAAATACGTAAACCACTGTGTAAATTGCAAGTGTTATATAAGTATCTGTAATAAAAAAAAAAAACATTCATACATTGTTAGAGGGTACACGTGAGATGTGTGCATTCTCTGACCACTCTCAGGCATTAGGATCAGCCACAGTATTATAGATGGTAATACTAAGATTGCAGCGCTCAAATAAAATTGAACTAAAAATTGAACCACACTCCTATAATAAATTCAGCACAAGTTCATATAGTCCAGATGTAATGAATTTAGTCCTTTAAAAATTGAAAAGAGGGTCACTCACCCAAAGATCAATAATTTCTTTAGATCTTGGTACAGAAATACCTGAACAGGTCCCCCAGAAAGGGAATCTAACAATGTTCTTGTCTGTTTCAGTCTCTCCCACATATCAGATCATGAGGAAAAATCTGAAAAAAATAAAACGCCCATAGTGTAGTAAATTAATAAATTTATGCATAGCAGCTTTGAAAAGTGCACTCCTGATGAATAAATTAATGAACAGACTTCAGTGCTTCACTCCTTTGACCCAAAACACAATGCAAACTCACCAGATGAACATAATCATATCACCATGCACATACGGTTCTATACCGACCGGTAGGCGGATAGTCACACACTCTGTCCTCTCCGTATGATGTCCAGACAGAATAAACAAGATGTCAAGATGTCATTTCATTTATTTAAAGTTAGTCAAGGTACATAGAAAAAATGTCAAAAAACAAGTAAAAAGCCACTCACTTGTGGGACACCGCCACGAACAGCAATCACGGCGGCGTCACTTCACATGAGCAGCACCGCACTTTTTAATTCAATATTATTTGGGGGCTGAAATCTTAGTATTATCATTTTTGCATTGAAGGTGTTTGTGTTTTTCATTTTTGATTGCTAGCAGCTTTTTATTTTTATACCTGTGCTAGTCTTGTTATATATTTAGTATTATAAACCAGTTTGTGCTTTTCACTGCCCAATTACAAGGCATATACTGTATTGTGGAGTCCAACTCCAAACATTTTAGTAGGCAAGGGTATGAACCTAGATCAGGTGTTAAAGGGGTTTTAAAGTCAGAAAGGTTTTTATCTTAATGCATTCCATGCATTAAAATAAAAAAAACCTTCTGTGTGTAGCAGCCACCCCAGCACCCCTAATACTTACATGAGCCCCATCTCTATAAGGCAATGTCCATGACCGTCTCAGCCGTCCGGGACTCCCCTCCTCATTGGCTTAGACACAGCAGCGGCACCTTTGGCTCCTGTTGCTGTCAATCAAAGTCAGTTAGCCAATAAGGAGAGAGAGGGGGCGGGGCTGAACCACAGCTCCGTCTGAATGGATACACAGAGATGTGCCTCGGCTCGGCCCCTCCCTCCGGTTAAGTGCCCTCATAGCAAGCTGCTTGTTGTGGGGGCACTCAAAGGGAGGGAGGGGCCAGGAGAGCCGAAGAGGGACCTGAGAAGAGGAGGATCGGGGGTACACTGTGCAAAACCAACTGCACAGAGGAGGTAAGTATCACATGTTTGTTTGTTTTTTATTGAAAAAAAAAAAAACGAGACTTTACAATCACTTTAACTCTGTCTGTTTCCCTATTAGTAAGATTTTCCCTCACTTCCTGTTCTGTCTGACACCCATCACCTTAACAGAAATTGAGAGGCCATCTTCCCACTGGAAAAACAGAAATAAAAACCCTGCAGATGTTCAAACTTTCACCACCCTTCACACATAGCAATTTAAACATGTTTTTGTTGCTTTTGAGCTTTTGTCAAATGGTCTCCTACACAATGGTCAGCTTTGGACACATGCCAAATAAAAAAAAAGAAGTCCAAGGAAAAACATTGGTAAACCTATTTGTTCGTTTATGTTTCATGCAAAACAATGGTAACAATAAGAATGGAAATAGGTTTTCATTGGATTATAGAGATTACATATCATTATCAACTGTATAATTTTCCATAATAGTATTATAGTTTGTCTTGTGATATGGTCTGGTGTATCTTGTGAATGTGATTGTTGGATAACTTTGATTCATACCAGCAGCTTGTTTTAGCCTCAGAGCTAAACATTTTTTTTCTGTATTTCTAGATGCTGGATTACCTGTACCAAATGATGAAGGACAATGCACAAAGCTGAGATTGATGGCACAGTTTGTATCCTGAAGGAGCTTCTATTCCACAAGCATTGATTGTCCCGGATAAATGAGATTTTATTTATGTAAACAATATTTTATGTAAATTATGTAAGTTCCCATGTTACAATCTTTCCAACCTCCATAGTTCCAAAGTATGGACTTACTGGCCTGTTCTGTAAATAATGGTCGAGGAGGGTCTTCCAACTACATGATTATATTTTAGCACCTATCTGGAAATTTCATTCTTTTTAGTTTGTAGGCACAAAATATTTTGACATTCACAATAAAAATACAAATAAAAATATTGTGAAGCCTTTAATTACTTGTTCCGACCAAGTGAAGACTTACAAACACAACATTTTGAAAGAAACTATTATGTGGTGTAGCCAGGGCTTTTTGTCAGCGGGAACGTGGGGGAACGCAGTTCCGGCACCTTCAGTACTGAATGGTACTGTATTTAATGGCAAGGGGTTCTTGGGTGTGCCGGAGGGTCTATTGATACTGGCTGCTGGGGGAATCTATTGTTGCTGGAGGGGATCTATTTTTGCATGGTTGTTTATTGTTTCTGAGGAGGTCAATTGTTGCTGGTTTCCTGGAGGGGGGCTTATGATGCTGGGGAGTCAATTGTTGCTGGATAGGACTTGCTGTTCTGTAAAGGGGGTGGCACTAAGAGCTGGGGGGGAGGGGGGTTGAATCAGGAAACGGTGCTCAGGGGTGGGTAGGGGCAGAGACAAGAATTGACCCAGAAAGGGGGAGTTCCTGCACCTATTCTCTGAGAAAAAAAACCCTGGGTGTAGCCATTGTCAACCAGGATCTTGTGAAATCCTAGGGTTCCTCCAGAGGTTGCTAGTGGTTCCTTGAGCTGTGGCTGATTGACCTCCTATCTGATTGTACCTGTATAATTTGGGAGCCATCGTCACTTGTCATAGACAGTATATGGGTACACTAATGATCTTTTAACTGTCAGTAAGGGGGGCATAACGATAAACACTGTAAGGAGGGCATTGTTTCCACTGACCTCCAATATAAGGGGCATTCATCCCACTGACCTGCAATGAAGTGCTTTTAGCAGGTGTTCTCGGAGATCTAAAAACTATTTTAAGAGTTCTTCTGGGGTATAAAAGGTGGAGAAAGACTGATGCAGTGTATAGCTGAAAATGCGTTTCTTATACTTCTCTACCTGAGGAGTAATTAGAGTTGAGTCAACTTAAAAGTGAATCTGTTTGCAAACTTTGGACATCCAAGAATTTCCATATTTTTAACGCAGTACTTAAGTCATAAAATAACAAAAAATAGGAAATAGATTAGAACCAAGCCAGCTGCCAGGACAGTGAAACTTCAGGAGTAACATTATCGGTGCCTTCCCAACAGCAGACCCATAAGTAGTTGGACCAGGAAGAAAACTGGAGCAGGGCAGCCAGCATATCAGAAAGTAATTGTGTTATAATGTACAAGTCAAGGTAGTGCATACTTGCACATTCTGGCAATAGCACATCTACCCTGTAAAGTCCTGCTTTAAAGAGGAAGTAAACGCTCCTCTGACACTTTTACCTATAGGTAAGCCTATGATAAGGCTTACCTATAGGTATTGTAAATATCTCCTAAACATGCACCATTTAGGAGATATTTACCTTACATGCAGCCAGTGACATCACTGGTGCATGCGCTCTGAAGGAACTGCCGCTGGTGCCGTTCCTTCAGAGTCCCGTGCCGTGACCGTCGGCTCCTGCGCGCGTGCGCGGGAGTGATGTCACCGAGGCTCCGGCCAATCAGATGGCCGGATGCCGCGATCCAGGAAGACGGGCGACTGGACATGTCGCCCATCATACAGGTAAGCGGGCGGCACGGCGGGGGCTCGTTCTAAGGTAAGTATTTCATAATGAGCTAGTATGCGGTGCATACTAGCTCATTATGTGTTTCTCTTTCAGGTTACAAAAAAGAAATAAATATGTATTGGTTTACAACCTCTTTAACAAGCAGTAAATGAGCTTTAAAACAAGCCCTCATTCAGCTCTGTAGTCATAGGCAATGTGGAGACATTTGTTTTTAAAGTTCACAGTAGAAGCAATAGAACTGTTCAAGTACTGTAGGTCAGCAACCCAGACACCTCCTCCCAGCAGTGACTTGGTAGCTTTCTTAGTTTGTAGCCTCTAAAAAATTCAGAGCAGGAGCTGTGAAAAAGGTAGCAGGGGGAGCTAAACTGCTGAGATAGCCCACATGAAAGACTTTAGTGCTTATGCTGTGAGGATGAGTTGCTCCACACTGCCTGCATCTAAAGGTCAATAAGAGATTATTTTAAAGTTTATTTACTTCTTGTTAAGTATATTTGAAAAAAATAAACAAAAAAAAAAACGTGAATGTCCACGGCCTGATTACTGCACATAAGTTCCCAGAGCTGCGCATCTGCTGTAGCCATTTTGAGATTTGCTCACTCTCGTCCCTTGAATTTTTCTTTATTTTAAACTAAGAATAATGTAACAGGGGAAGCTAGACCACACAAAAGGTGGATGGGGACACCCAAAACTCCCAGGTGGACATGGAGAGCTTGCTGTTGGAGCATCCAAGACATATGAAAGCAAGAGGTGGCCCACCAGGCTCCACCCAAAATGTAAACATCACTTTTGATGGACTGACCCTTTGAACATTTTCTCCGCACAGACTTTCAAATGTACTATGAGAATGAAGAAGCACAGCTGCCAGTAGAAATATTATATTACTATCACACTTGTTTCAGTATCACTTCTTTTAGGGCTCATTCACATTGGTGCATTGTGGTAAAGTGCATGATATGGCAACACACAATAATGCATGTTACATGCATCAACACATTGTGGTGCCATATATTTTCAAAAGTATTCCAGCATACTAAGACAATGCACATGTAATGCACTGCAACACATACCACACCACATGTGATGGTGTCCTACATTGCAAAAAATGGTGTATGTTCCATTTTCTGGACCTTTTGATGTTCTCACAGCTCACTCTTTGCATTGCATGGTAACACACATTAACGCAGTGCACTAGATTGGTTGTTAGGGACTGTACTGCCTTTTGATCTTTTGATCAGAAACTTAAAGTGGAACTAAAATCTCTCAATCAGCATTAACTATTATATTTAGGTATCATCCCTTATATAATTACCAAATTTACAAAGAAAGTGGGACTTTATATATATTTCTTTAGGTGTCAAGTGCCCCTACTGCAAGCAGCTTGCTATGGGGGCACCCGAGCTGCAGCTCCCTGTGTCCATTCAAACACAAAGCTGCTTTTGGGCCCCTCCCTCTCTCTCTCCTGACTGACTAACTGACTTTGATTGACAGCAGCAGGAGCAGATGGCACCGCTGCTGTGTCACTGCCAATAAGGAGGGAGAGTCCCGGACGGCCGAGGGACTTGTGGACATCGCTGGATAGAGATGGGGTTCAGGTAAGTATTAGGGGGGCTGAGGGGGATTGCTACACACAGAAGGCTTTTTATCTCAAAGGTTTGGTACCCTAAAAAAAAAAAAAAGATCCTGTTCCCTTAAAGCATGGTTTACAACACAGTGCTTGTGCTGTGTAATTTGGCACCCTGTATCACCTAAAAAACCTCGCTGATCCTGCCAGTTTCTACCCTCCCCTCTGTAAACTGACTACAGCATACCATGGCTGCTGAGACCTGACTCCGTGGTCAGTGTACGTGCCTCAGTCATCCGCAGCTCTCCTGTCCTCCTCTGTGCTCCTCTCACCCTCTTCCTCCCTGTCTGTCTGCTCCTGTGTCAGTGCCCAACCCCCTCCCCTCCTGCTGCTATTAAAACTTTTATTTGTCTCTATAATCCTCTCTGTTCTCTGATGATAAGTGCTCCTATCTCTGTGTTTTATGAAAAAAATTCTACCTTTACTGTGTTTCAGAGAGGCTCCCAGCAATCACGTAGACGGCGGGCTCCCTCTCTCCTCCTCTCGCCCCGCCTGACGTCAGCAAGGGAATCTCAGCCCCGCCCACTTCATCTGTCAGACAGAGAAAGGAGAGAGTCAGCCGGTCACGTGATTGCCAGGAGCCGCTATGAAAAACGGTAAAGGCAGCATTTTTTTTTTATAAAACACAGAGACAGGAGCATTAAAAATCAGGGTACAGAGAGGATTATGTAAAGTAGTTAAAGTGGGTTAACAACCACTTTAATGCATAAAATGCATTACGATAAAAAACCTCCTGCCTTTACAACTCATTTAAGTATATAAGATACATGAATAAATTATTAAAACCATATGCACAAGTTAGCCTTCCGAAGTCATTGTTCATATGGCCTTGGGATCAGCTCCAAATGGTCGACTCGTTTTGTGAGAAACTCTGCTGCTTCATCAGGACCTCGGATCTCAGCACAAGAACACTGTAACAATAAACATAGACACATAATCATTGAATAACTTATCAAAAAACATCTAATATATCACATATACATACATACCTACTCTTAGTATAGAAGAGGATGAAAATGACACAAATAAGGTAAGGTAATACATATATATAGCAAAAGGGTGCAGCGCCAACTAAAATGACAAAGTCCTGTTAGAACATAACAAAGTCCAGGCCATTTTTTGTGATACGGCACTGCGTTATTTTAACTGAAAATTGCACGGTCATGCGATGTTGTACCCAATTAAAATTTATATTCTTTTTTCCCACAAATAGAGCTTTCTTTTGGTGGTATTTAATCACCTCTGCGCTATAAACAAAAAAGAGCGACAATTCTGGAAAAAAAAAAAAAAACAATATTTTTTACTTTCTGCTATAAAACATTCCCAATAAAAAATATAAAAAAATCAAATGTTTTCATCATTTTAGGCCAATATGTATTCTGCTACATATTTTTGGTAAAAAAAATCCTGATAAGTGTATATTGATTGGTTTGCGCAAAAGTTATTCAGGTACCTGTCATTAGGCACACACATGCTTGCATTTCATTAGCGACATTGAAGCAACACAGCTCAGAAGCACCATGACAATGGCAATATAGAGTTAAGCTATTTGTCCTGCCTACTGCTTCTGGATTGGAAGCATATTTTTGGCCTTTGGACCACTGTGGAGGACATAGTGTACCTGGCCTAGCAAATGATTGATTGTATTTCGGCTTTCCATATGCTTTCATTGACCTCTCTATAACTTGAGGGTCAATGTGATCTGGTAAGCAAGATTGCTTTTTCCCTCACGGTGGTGACGTGTGTTTCCAGCTCACAGCAGTCGGTATGGGAATCCCTTCTAACATCAAGTGTCTTTTAAGTTTATGGACTTTGTCATTTTAGTTGGCGCTGCACCCTTTTGCTATATATTTTTACTGTGGGTGCACAATCAAACCTATTGATGCTGGCGGCCTTTTTTTATATTATTATCTTAACTAAGCGCAGATATCATTTGTTTTTATTTATTTTTTAATACATCTATACATACAGTATCTCACAAAAGTGAGTACACCCATTACATTTTTGTAAATATTTTAATATACCTTTTCATGTGACAACACTGAAGAAATGACACTTTGCTACAATGTAAAGTAGTGAGTGTACAGCTTGTATAACAGTGTACATTTGCTGTCCCCTGAAAAAAACTCAACACACAGTCATTAATGTCTAAACTGCTGGCAACAAAAGTCAGTACATCCCTAAGTGAAATGTCCAAATTGGGCCCAAAGTGTGAATATTTTGTGTGGCCACCATTATTTTCCAGCACTGCCTTAACCATCTTGGGGATGGAGTTCACCAGAGCATCACAGGTTGCCACTGGAGTCCTCTTCTACCCCTCCATGGTGACATAACAGAGCTGGGGATGTTAGAGACCTTGCGCTCCTCCACCTTCCGTTTGAGGATGCTCCACAGATGCTCAATAGGGTTTAGGTCTGGAGACATGCTTGGCCAGTCCATCATATTTACCCTCAGCTTCTTTAGCAAGGAAGTGGTCATCTTGGAGGTACGTTTGGGGTCGTTAACATGTTGGAATACTGCCCTGCACCCAGTCTTTGAAGGGAGGGGATCATGCTCTGCTTCAGCATGTCACAGTACATGTTGGTATTCATGGTTCCCTCAATGAACTGTAGCTCCCCAGTGCTGGCAGCACTCATGCAGCCCCAGATCATGACACTCCCACCACCATGCTTGACTGTAGGCAAGACACACTTGTCTTTATACTCCTCACCTAGTTGCCGCCACACACGCTTGACACCATCTGAACCAAATAGGTTTATCTTGGTCTCTTTAGACCACAGGACATGGTTCCAGTAAATCATGTCCTTAGTCTGCTTGTCTTCTGCAAACTGTTTGCAGGCTTTCTATGTGCATCATCTTTATAAGAGGCTTCCTTCTGTGACGACAGTCATGCAGACCAATTTGATGCAGTGTGCAGTGTATGGTTTGAGCACTGACAGGCTGACCGCCCACCCCTTCGACCTCTTCAGCAATGCTGGCAGCACTCATACATCTTTTTCCCAAAGACAACCTCTGATATGAGGATATGACGCTAATCACGTACACTCAACTTCTTGACAACAATGTCTTGGCCACTGTGCTGCAGCTCAGTTTTAGGGTCTTGGCAATCTTCTTATAGCCCAAGTCATTTTTATGTAGAGCAACAATTCTTTTTTTCAGATCCTCAGAGAGTTCTTTGCCATGAGGTGCCATGTTGAACTTCCAGTGACCAGTATGAGAGAGTGAGAGCGATAACACAAAATTTAACACACCTGCTCCCCATTCACACCCGAGACCTTGTAACACCAACGAATCACATGACACTGGGGAGGGAAAATGGCTAATTTGGCCCAATTCTGACATTTTCACTTAGGGGTGTACTCACTTTTGTTGCCAGCGGTTTAGACATTAATGGCTGTGTGTTGAGTTATTTTGAGGGGACAGCAAATTTACACTGTTATACAAGCTGTACACTCACTACTTTACATTGTAGCAAAGTGTCATTTCTTCAGTGTTGTCACATGAAAAGATTTAATAAAATATTTACAAAAATGTGAGGGGTGTACTCACTTTTGTGAGATACTGTACATACAGTTCTGTATATGGAGAATTTCAATGTCATAATTTTTTTTCCCTATTGGTTGAACTACATGGGATTTCCGTTTGTAGAATCTATAATGTAACATCAAGGATTATTGGAAAAATATATACATGTACAGCGTCCAATCTCTAGTAATAATCAGGAGCTCCCGATCATGTGATCACTCTGGCAGTCAATGACAGTGGTCACATGATTAGGAACTCTGCCTTCGCCTCCCATTGTTTAGAACTAGCAAGGGGTTCAAGTGTGCGTCTAGCTACTAAATAGGGTTGTGAAGGTTTAAACCTCTGTAAGGCAGACCTTCCCAATCCCGATTGTAATAGCCTAGTTAAAGGGAGCATCCGCCTGACAGGCAACCATCTAGCTTTTTTTGGATAGGTGAGAAATGGAAGACTCCATATTTTTCTCTTACCAGGCTATAATGCTTTTGGGTCTATATTTAAATTTTTTGTTTGTAGCACCCTCAAGGGGGCAGTGCTACATGTTTATATTTAAAAATATTTTATATCATGCTATTCATATAAAATCTTTATATTATCTTGTTTTAGGGTGCATCCATGATACTTATATTACAGAGCATTATGGATTTTCTGAACAGAGGGCACAGTAGTATCTCCTTCTTATGAAAACTTTGTATGTATGGTATGGTTAGAGCAGGCAGGATGGAGGAGGAAACGGGAACGGTCACTCATCTGACTAATTCATTGCCATCTGCTGACTGAATATGTGGATATGAAAAATGAATAGCAAGTTATTTTTATTTGTTGGACAAAGGTTTTGATTATTTTTTAAACCCTGAACATAATTATTAACACGGTTTTAGTTAGAAACTGGAAAGATGGTTCCCCTCCTATTTATGAACCAAAAAAGAATCACTCAATTGTCCACATCACACAATGTTTCCTATACCACTACGTCTACCACTACCCCTCCCTATAACACTACCCCTACCATTTCCCCTCCCTATAACACTACCCCTACCATTACCTCTCTTTATAACACTACCACTACCCCTCCCTTTAACACTACCACTACCCCTCCCTATAACAAAACCCCTACCACTACCCCTCCTTAAAACACTACCCCTACCACTACCCCTCCCTATAACACTACTACTACCCCTCCCTATAACAAAACCCCTACCACTACCCCTCCTTAAAACACTACCCCCTACCACTACCCCTCCCTATAACACTACCCCTACCCCTCCCTATACCACTACCCCTAACATAACCCTCCCTATAATACTACCCCTTCCACTACCCCTCCTTATAACACTACCACTACCCCTCCCTATAACACTACCCCTACCACTAATCCTCCCTATAACACTAGCCCTACCACTACCCCTCCCTATAACACTACCCCTCCCTAGAACACTACCCCTACCACTACCCCTCTCTATAACACTACCACTACCCCTCCCTAGAACACTACCACTACCCTCCCTATAACACTACCCCTCCCTATAACACTACCCCTATCACTAAACCTAACTATAACACTACCCCTACCACTAACGCCATAACACTACCCCTAACATAACTCTCCCTATAATACTACCCCCAACACTAACCCTCCCTATAACACTACCCCTACCACTACCCTTCCCTATAACACTACCCCTACCACTACCCCTCCCTATAACACTACCACTACCCTCCCTATAACACTACCCCTACCACTACCCCTCCCTATAACACTACCCCTACCACTACTCCTCCCTAGAACACTACCCCTACCACTACCCCTCCCTATAACACTACCCCTAACACTAACCCTCCCCATAACACTACCCCTCCCTATAACACTACCCCTACCACTACCCCTCCCTATAACACTACCACTACCCTCCCTATAACACTACCCCTACCACTACCCCTCCCTATAACACTACCCCTACCACTACTCCTCCCTAGAACACTACCCCTACCACTACCCCTCCCTATAACACTACCCCTAACACTAACCCTCCCCATAACACTACCCCTCCCTATAACACTACCCCTACCACTACCCCTCCCTATAACACTACCCCTACCACTACCCCTTCCTTTAACACTACCCCTACCACTACCCCTCCCTATAACACTACCCCTACCTAAAACACTACCCTAACACTAACCCTCCCTATAATACCACCACTACCACTAACACTCCCTACAATACTACCCCTACCCCTCCCCATAACACTACCCCTACCACTAACCATCTCTATAACACTACCCCTACCACTACCCCTCCCTATAACACTACCCCTACCACTAACCCTACCTATAATACTACCCCTCCATATAACACTACCCCTACCACTAACCCTTCCTATAACACTACCCCTACCACTAACACTACCCCTACCAATACTCCTCCCTATAACACTATCCCTAACACTAACCCTCCCTATAATACTACCCCTACCACTAACCCCTCCCCATAACACTACCCCTACCACTAACCCTCCCTATAATACTCCCCCTACCACTAACCCTCCCTATAACACTATCTCACCATTATCCTTCCCTATAACACTACCCCTACCACTACTCCTCCCTAGAACACTACCCCTACCACTACCCCTCCCTATAACACTACCCCTAACACTAACCCTCCCCATAACACTACCCCTCCCTATAACACTACCCCTACCACTACCCCTCCCTATAACACTACCCCTACCACTACCCCTTCCTTTAACACTACCCCTACCACTACCCCTCCCTATAACACTACCCCTACCTAAAACACTACCCTAACACTAACCCTCCCTATAATACCACCACTACCACTAACACTCCCTACAATACTACCCCTACCCCTCCCCATAACACTACCCCTACCACTAACCATCTCTATAACACTACCCCTACCACTACCCCTCCCTATAACACTACCCCTACCACTAACCCTACCTATAATACTACCCCTCCATATAACACTACCCCTACCACTAACCCTTCCTATAACACTACCCCTACCACTAACACTACCCCTACCAATACTCCTCCCTATAACACTATCCCTAACACTAACCCTCCCTATAATACTACCCCTACCACTAACCCCTCCCCATAACACTACCCCTACCACTAACCCTCCCTATAATACTCCCCCTACCACTAACCCTCCCTATAACACTATCTCACCATTATCCTTCCCTATAACACTACCCCTACCACTAACCCTCCCAATAACACTACCCCTACCACTAACCCTCCCTATAACACTATCTCACCATTAACCTTCTCTATAACACTTTCCCTAACATCAACCCTACTTATAACCACTACCACTAACTCTTCCTATAACACTACCCCTAACACCAACCCTCCCTATAATACAACCCCTATCACTAACCCTCCCTTTAATACTACCTCTAACATCAACCCTCCCTATGACACCACCCCTACCACTAACCCTCCCTATAACACAACCCACACCGCTAACCCTCCCTATAAAACTACCCCTAACATCAGCCCCCCCTATAATACAACCCCTACCACTAACCCTCCCTATAACATTACCCCTAACATCAACCCTCCCTATGACACTACCCCTACCACTAACCCTCCCTATAACACAACGCCCCTAATAGACACAGGGGCTGGGTAAGCTGGACAAGGAGTTTCCCACTCTCTGAAGTAATCTGGGTTCCACAAGCCCCCAACCCAAAGTGACTCATGTCACACTACCCCTACCACTAACCTTCCCTATAACACTACCCCTCCCTTTAACACTACCCCTAACATCAACCCTCCTTATGACCACTACCTTACCCCTAACCCTCCCTATAACACAACCCCTATCACTAATCTTCCCTATAACACCACCCCTACCGCTAACATGAACCCTCCCTATACCACTACCCCTACCACTAACCCTTCTTATAACACTACCCCTATCACTAACCTTCCATATAACACCACCCCTACCACTAACCCTCCCTATAACACTACCCCTAACATCAGCCCTCCCTATAATACAACACCTACCAATAACCCTCCCTAGAACACTACCCCTAACATCAACCCTCCCTATGACACTACCCCTACCACTAACCCTCCCCATAACACAACGCCTATCACTAACCTTCCTTATAACTGCAATAAGCCAGACTGTCATTTAGAAGCTTTGTTAACAAAATTGGGTTGGGTCAAACTATCAAGAAAAAAAACAAACACCGATACATATAATCAGCATATGAACATACAGAAAATACAATGAATAAGCTAGGCTGTAGATGGCGATAAGTAATTCTCACCAGTCATGCTCCGTTTAGGAGATGTAAGCGGATGCAAGGTTCAGTCCAACATGTGATCTGATAGCTGGTTCTTTCAGTCTCTAGGATGAAGTCTGAGTTCTAGGATGCACCTGTTTCTCTTCCTTATACTAAAGAATGATGGGAACTTTTGTTAAAGGTGAACTGTTTCTAGATTCTGCAAAAACAGTAAATTTTCCACTGGCTCAATCTTGTGGTCAAATCTAATATTGCAGGCAAAATAACCTAATGTTTATCCTGCACTCTCCGCCTGGTATCAACGGATACCACTATTTGAGCCCACAGAAGAAAATAGTAAGACCATATCAGACACTGCCATCAATACGTGCCATTGCCAGGTTTGCTGTGTCTCCCAGCACAGTTTTAAGAGCATGGAGATTCCAGGAGACAAGCAGTTACTCTAGGGGAGCTGGATAGGGCCGCAGAAGGACCTTAACCTATCAGCAGGATTGGTATCTGCTCCTTTGTGCAACAAGGAACAGGATGAGCACTGCCAGAGCCCTACAAAATGAACTCCAGCAAGCCACTGGTATGAATTTCTCTGACCAACCAATCATAAACAGACTTCATGAGGGTGGCTCGAAGGCCCGACATCCTCTAGTGGGCCCTGTGCTCACTGCCTGCCACCTTGGCGCTCGATTGTCATTTGCCATTGAACACCAGAATTGGCAGCTCTGCCACTGGCACCCTGTGCTTTTCACAGATGAGAGCATGTTCACCCTGAGCACAACTGACAGACATAAAAGGGTCTAGAGAACCCGGGGAGAATGTTATGCTGCCTGTAACATCCTTCAGCATGACCGGTCAGGTGGTGGGTCAGTGATGGTCTGGGGAGGCATATCCATGGAGGAATGCACAGTCCTCTACAAGCTAGACAATGGCACCCTAACTGCCATTAGGTATCAGGATAAAATCCCTGGACCCATTGTCAGACTCTACACTGATGGAGTGGGTCATGGGTTCCTCCTGGTGCATGACAATGTTCGGCCTCATGTGGCAAGAGTATGCAGAGTATGCAGCCAGTTCCTCAAGGATGAAGGGATTGATACCATTGAATGTCCCCCACGGTCGCCTAAATCCAAAAGAACACATCTGGGACATTATGTTTCAGTCCATCCAACACTGCCAGGTTGCACCTCAGTATGTTGAGGAGCTTAGGGGAAATCCCCCAGGACACTGTCCGTCGTCTGATTAGGAGCATGCCCCGATGTTGTCAGGCATGCATACAAGCACGTGGGGGCCAAACAAACGACTGAATACCATTTTGAGTTGCTGCAATGAAATTTCAGCAAAATGGACTAGCCTACTGCATCATTTTTTCACTTTGATTTTCAGGATGTCTTTGAATTCAGCCCTCTGTAGGTTGATCATTTTCATTTCCATCAAATAATGTGGCATCCTTCCCTTCCTTACACATTACCCAGTCCATATCAGAATAGATATTTAGCATGATATTTTCCCCATTGAGATCTGATGTGTTTTTGAAGTGTTCCTTTAATTTTTTTTTGAGCAGTGTATTTGAAGCCATGTGTGATCCACTGCTCTTGTAAGTTATAGGGTAGCTTTTGTACAATAGGGTTGACACCTCTGACTGTGCCAAGGAAGGCAAGTCCTTGTAAGTCCCCTTTGGCTTTGGCTACCTGAAGTTCCATTAGTAAGTCAATTAGTTCCCTGCATTTCTGATAAGCCTTGTTAGGTATCGTCAAGTCTATCCCAGATCAATTTAAGTCCAGTGTCTGGGTAGTTTATATTTATAGTCTGGATTCGCCTAGCGCGTTTGATCAGGAGGTCTATCTCTTTAATACATGACAGGTCTAAGCCACTGATAGTGTTTTGGAAAGAAGATCACCAGGCTCTGTAGCTTTTAGGGCAGACATTCATTTTCAAGCCCTTTTTTGACTACCTCTCGTCATGCAAAAAACTTGGAAAAGTCTACTGTGGCTTGATTAGTTGGCTGTGTATTTTAATGGTGGAAAGGTGAGGTGTGATCATACCATCTAAGAGTTTCTGGTTTAACCCAGTACTTGGCATTCCATTCTTGAGTGAAGGCAGGACCTGGAGGATAATTACATAGTTACATAGTTAGCGAGGTTGAAAAAAGACATCAGTCCATCCAGTCCAACCTATGATGTGTGTGTGTGTTTGCTTTTAACCGTACATTGTATACCCCTGTATGTTGTGGTCTTTAAGGTGTCCATCCAATAGTTTTTTGAAACTATCAATGCTCCCCGCTGATACGACTGCTTGTGGAAGAGAATTCCACATCCTTACCGCTCTTACAGTGAAGAACCCCTTACGCACTTTAAGGTTAAACCGCCTTTCCTCAAGTTTTAGTGAGTGGCCACGTGTCTTATTGTATCTCCTTTCTCTGAATAGTTTGTTCCTTATGCTAGGGTCGCCAGTACAGTATTTGTACATTGATATCATATCCCCCCTCAATCGTCTCTTCTCCAGAGAGAATAGGTTCAGTGCTTGTAGTCTTTCCTCATAGCTGATGTCCTCCATTCCCCTAATTATTTTTGTTGCCCTTCTCTGGACTCTCTCCAGTTCCAGCACATCCTTCCTGAGGACCGGTGCCCAGAACTGGACAGCATACTCCAGATGTGGCCGGACCAGAGTCTTGTAGAGTGGTAGAATAATCTCTTTATTTCTGGAGTGAATCCCCTTTTTTATACAACCCAGTATTCTGTTGGCTTTGCTTGCGGCGGCTTGGCATTGCATGCCACTGCCAAGCCTGTTGTCTACCAGTACCCCCAGGTCCCTTTCCATCCTAGACTCACCCAGAGGTTCCCCCCCTAGTGAGTAGCTTGCTTTCTGGTTTCTGGCCCCCAAGTGCATTACTTTACATTTTTCTACATTAAATCTCATCTGCCATGTAGTTGCCCACCCCGTTATTTTGTTCAGGTCTGCTTGCAAGATTTCCACATCCTGCATAGAAGATATTGGCATGCCTAATTTAGTATCATCTGCAAATACTGAGATTGTACTAGATATCCCCTCCTCTAGATCATTTATGAATAAATTAAACAGGATTGGTCCCAGGACAGAACCCTGGGGGACCCCACTTTCCACACCCGCCCAATCCGAGTACTCCCCATTAATCACCACCCTCTGTACTCTCCCCTGGAGCCAGTTCTCTATCCAGGTACTCACCTTATGGTCCATACCTACCTTCCTTAGTTTGTACAGTAAGCGTTTGTGGGGAACGGTGTCAAAGGCCTTTGCAAAGTCCAGATACACCACATCCACAGGCTTACCTTTATCTAAGTGGCAGCTCACTTCATCGTAGAAGGTTAACCACTTGCCGACTGCCTAACGCCGATCTACGTCGGCAGTCAGCCCCTCACAGGCAAAGTGACGTAGGGCTACGTCACTAGCTTGTGAGGGTCTAGGGAGCGAGCGCGCGCCCCCGGAGGCGCGCTCCCGCTCCCGCGTGGTCACGGACCCCCCCACGCGTGTGACCGGCGGACCCGATGTCAGCCGGTCACTCGGCGATCGGCGGGGGAGAGGGAGAATGTCAGGCAGCTTGTGTAAACAAGCCACCTGTCATTCTCCTTGCTGTTAGGATACTGATCACTCGGATCTAGTATGTAGATCCGTTGATCAGTGTCCATACAGCTCAAGCCCCAGCCAATCACAGTAGAAAGCACGCCCCTAGGGATACACACAGCCCCTCCCTCCCAAATAAAGTTAACCCCTTCACTACCAGTGTATTTTTACAGTAACAGTGCATATATATAGCACTGATTACTGTAGAAATGTCACTGGTAACCCCAAAAGTGTCAAAAATGTCAGTCAAGGGTCCGATCTGTCCGCCCCAATGTCGCAGTACCGCAAAAAAAATCGCAGATCGCCGCCATTACACGTTAAAAAAAAAAACAACAAAAATGACAGAAATCTTTCCCTTTGTTAGTAAACGCGATAACTTTTGCGCAAACCAATCAAAATACGCTTTTTGCGATTTTTTTTACCAAACATAGGTAGCATAAAACAAATTGGCTGAAAAAGTAAAAAAATTTTGATTTTTAAATTTTTTTTTTGGGGAATTTCATATAAAAAAATGTGAAAAATATTGCTATTTTTGCAAAATTGACGCACTTTTTTGTTTATAGCGCGTGATCAAAAAATCGCACAGGTGATCAAATACCACCAAAAGAAAGCTCTGTTTGTGGGAAAAAAAGGACGCCAAATTCGTTTAGGTACAGCGTCGCACGACCGCGCAATTGTCCGTTAAAGTCACGCAGTGCCGAATCGCAAAATACCCCCTGGTCGGAATGGGGGTAAAATCTTCCGGGGCTTAAGTGGTTAATAGATTGGTTTGGCACGAACGATTTTTCATGAATCCATGCTGATTACTACTTATAATACCGTTTTCATTACTAAAGTCTTGTATGTGGTCCCTTATCATCCCCTCCAAAATTTTGCAGACTACTGATGTTAGGCTGACCGGCCTATAGTTACCCGGGATATATCTCGGCCCCTTTTTAAATATTGGTACCACGTTGGCTTTTTTCCAATCAGCTGGCACCATACCCGTCTGTAAACTATCCTTAAAGATCAAGAATAATGGTCTGGCAATCACCTGGCTGAGCTCATTAAGAACCCTTGGGAGCAAGCCATCCGGTCCCGGGGATTTATTTATGTTAAGTTTCTCTAGTTTAGCTCTAAGTCTATCCTCTGTTAGCCATGGCGGCACTTCCTGAGGTGTATTATTTAGTTCGGCCTTACAAGCGGGGTTCGTGTAGCCCCCCGATTCCTTTGTGAAGACTGAAGAAAAGAAATTATTTAACACTTCCGCCTTTTCTCTGTCCTCTGTGGCCATTTTTCCTTTATCATCTTTTATGGGGCCAATGTGCTCTGGCCTCACTTTCCTACTGTTTATATACTTAAAGAACTTATTGGGGTTCTTTTTACTCTCCTCCGCTATATGTCTCTCGTGTTCTATTTTAGCCGCCCTGATTTCGTCTTTACATTTCTTATTACACTCTTTGTAGTGCTTAAATGCTGCCAATGAGCCCTCAGTCTTGTATTTTTTGAAGGCCTTTTCTTTAGCTCTAATATACATTTTTATGTTGGAGTTTAGCCACCCAGGGTTTAGTTTTGCTCTTTTAAATTTATTTCCCTGTGGAATGCACTGGCCCACCCCCTTGTTAAGTATGCTCTTGAAGCACTCCCATTTTTCCTCCGTGTTCTTTGTTCCCAGGGTTCTATCCCATTTGATATTTTCTAGCAGCGAGCGCAGTTTAGGGAAATTGGCTCTTTTGAAATTCAGTGTCCTTATATTACCCTTGTGTTTCCTATTACTGTAATTAATACTGAAACCAATTGACCTATGGTCACTGTTCCCTAAGTTGTCCCGTATTTCTATATCCGTGAGCAGGTCTGTATTGTTGGTAATCAGTAGGTCAAGTACCGCATTGTTTCTTGTCGGTGCATTCACCATCTGACCCATGAAATTGTCCTGCAAAACATTTAGGAACTGCCGAGCTTTGGCTGAATGCGCGGTTCCTTCTGCCCAGTCTATATCAGGATAATTAAAGTCCCCCATTATAATGACATTTCCCATCCTTGCTGCCAATCCTATCTGTAACATGAGTCCGCCTCACCCTCCTCCCTCTGGTTGGGGGGCCTATAGCATACGCCCAATATTACCTTCCCCACCGTGCCTTTCCTTTGAAGCTCTACCCATAGGGATTCTGCCTCGTCCATAGCTCCATTATTAATATCATCCCTCATATTTACCTGTATACTGTTCTTAATATACAAACATACCCCTCCCCCTTTTTTACCCTCTCTATCTCTGCGATAAAGGGAATACCCCTGAATGGTCGCCATCCAGTCATGAGAGCTGTCAAACCAAGTCTCAGTTATCCCCACAAAATCTAAGTCCTCCTCAAACATCAGCAGCTCCAGCTCTCCCATCTTGTTGGCCAGGCTTCTGGCATTGGTATACAAGCCTCGTAATTTTGATCGGTTACATATATCTTCATTTGATGTTTTTAGGCTGCTCTCTTGATTTTTCCCCGTACCCACCCTGGGTATAGGAGCTCCGAACACCCTACCGCTAATGCCCCCATTTCTGCCCTCTGAAACTTGCTTTCCACTGGCTAATTCTACATCTGTACCCTCCCCCCCATTCCCTAGTTTAAAAGCCCCTCTAACTTTTTGGCCATCCTCGCACCCAGTACGGCTGCACCCACCCCATTTAGGTGCAATCCGTCCCTACCAAAGAGCCGGTGACCGACTGAGAAGTCGGCCCAGTTCTCCAGGAACCCGAAACCCTCCTTACTACACCAGCTCCTCAGCCACTCGTTAACTTCCCTAATCTCCCGCTGCCTCTCTGGTGTGGCTCGAGGTACAGGTAGTATTTCGGAAAATACTACCTTGGAGTAATTTGTAGATTCTGATGTCTTGCATGTAAGATGTCTGCCATAGGAAGTTTCACTTTGCTTGGGGTCCTCTTGTTTGCAGATTTGAGGTTCCTTGCTGACTTGTGGTGCTGCTATGTAGCATCTTTGGATTGTCTCCTCGACATTGTCTTTGTTGCTGCTTGGCCTAGAGTGTTGATAGATGATTTTCGAAGTGCATTGTACAGAATCTTGAGGTTCAGCTTCTGGACCGAGTACACTGCTGATTCTACTGTGTTCACCCTCAGGATTTACTGTTAATTCTAAGGCATCTGCTTCAGCTATAGTGACTGCCGCTTCTTTCTCTACAGTAAGCTTCTCTAGGTTTGCTTCTAGAAGAGCTTGTTTCATTTTGTATTGTGCTCTCTAAGCCTCTAATCATGCTCTCTCATTTTTTTATCTACATTTCTTGCTGAGCAAAGGCTGCTCTGGCTTTTGCGGCTTTAGCTTTTGCATGAGCAATAGTGAGTGCATTACTTGAGGATGAGGATCTAGAGGAACCAAAGACTTGGGACCTTGTTTTAAGTGAAGGTGGTTGACTCTATGACATGTTGCTTGTGGAGGTGCTTGACTATGTAGAGACTGCTGTGTTGACTTTTGCAAGTGGCTGCGCTGACAGTATAGCAGGCCTCTGTGTAGCCACCGTGTATCCCGCTGGGTAGCTGCTGTATTGCTAGCAGTCTCTGTTTTAGCAGCCACTGTCCCTGCTACACGTTTCCCTGTGTGTAGCTTGACATGCAGCTAAACCCCCCTATTCTGCAATAAGCCAGACTGAGTGTAATTTTGAAGCTTTATTAACAAAACAGAGTCAGGTGAAACTATCAAGAAAAAACAAATACAGATACATATAATCAGTATATGAACATACAGAAGATACAATGAATAGGCTAGGCTGTAGATGGCAATAAGTATTTCTCACCAGTGATGCTGCATTTCGGAGATGTAAGCAGATGCAAGGTTTAGTCCAACATGTGCTATGATAGCTGGTTCCTTCTTTCAGTCTCTAAGATGAAGTCTGAGTTTCCAGGATGCACCTGTTTCTCTTCCTTAGACTGAAGAATGATGGGAACTTTTGTAAAAGGTGAACTGCTTCTAGATTCTGCAAAAACAGTAAATTTACCACTGGCTCCATCTTGTGGTCAAATCTGATATATATCTGCGAAGAGGAGGATCCGGGCTGCTCTGTGCAAATCCACTGCAACGGAGCAGGTAAAGTATAACATGTTTATTATTTTTATAGGGAAAAAAAACTGGACTTTACAATTAGTTTAATAATTACCTGCAGAAGACAAAACACTAACCCTCTATATAACACTACCCCTACCACTACCCTTCCCTATAAAACTACCCCTAACACTAACCCTCCCTATATTACTACCCCTAACACTAACCCTCCCTATAACAGTACCCCTAACACTAACTCTTCCTATAACACTACCACTACCCCTCCCAAAAAAACTACCCCTAACACTAACCCTCCCTATATTACTACCCCTAACACTAAACATCCCTATAACACTACCCCTACCACTACCCCTCATTATAACACTACCCCTACCACTACCCCTCTCTATAACACCACCCCTACCACTTACCCTCCCTATAACATTACCCCTACCACTAACCCTCCCTATAACACTACCCCTACCACTAACCCTCCCTATAACATTACCCCTACCGCTAACCCTCCCTATAAGACTACCCTAACACAAGCCCTTCCTATAACATTACCCCTATTAATAACCCTCCCTATAACACTACCCCAAACATCAACCCTCCCTATAACACTGCCCCTACCACTACCCCTCCCTATAAAACTACCCCTAATACTAGCCCTCCCTATAAACACTACCACTAACCCTCCCCATAACACTATCCCTCCCTATAACACTACCCCTAACACTAACCCTCCCCATAACACTACCCCTACCACAACCCCTCCCTATAATACTACCCCTAACACTAGCCCTGCCTGTAACCCTAGCACTAACCCTCCTTGTAATTCTAATCAACCTTGTTACAACCCTCCCTATAACACTACCCCTACCACTAACCCTCCCTATAACACTACCCTTAACACTAACCCTCCCTATAACATTACTCCTACCACTAACCCTCCCTATAACACTGCCCCCACCACTAATCCTCCCTATAACATTACCCCTACCACTAACCCTCCCTATAACACTACCCTACCACTAACCCTCCCTATAACACTACCCCCTATCAATAACCCTCCCTATAGCAGTACCCCTAACATCAACCCTCCCTATAACACTGCCCCTAACACTAACCCTCCCTATAACATTGCCCCTACCACTAACCCTCTCTATAACACTACTCCTAACACTAACCCTCCCTTTAACACTATCCCTAACACTAACCCTCCCTATAACACTACCACTAACCCTCCCCATAACAGGTAATAGTAACAGTGTTGCCAAATCCCATCCCCCCCCTGAGTGAAATTTACTGCCAGAATGCCAAAATTTACAAACGGCACCAATTTTTTACTGGCACTGCAAAAATGTACATAAAATGGCCGTTTTCAGTGCTAAACCGAAAAATATCAATACTTAAACTATAAACATGTAGATAGTGCTATTAGCAATGTGTTTAAGTTAAACAAAAGTCAAAAACCATATTTCTCCATTTACACGAAGGTCAGATTAATAAAACGCAGCAAGCACCGAGTTCCCCCATATATCAGAGTCTGCAGGATTCCCCCTTACAGTGTAACTCAGACATAAAGAGAAATGCTGCAGATCTTGATTTAAGGGGGAACTCTGATGTAAACGGGGACTCTGGTGACCAGAAACCACCTTATTTCAGAGTCCAGTGCATTCCCCTTTACATCAGAGTTCCCACTTACATCAGGGTCTGCAGCATTGCCCTTTACATCAGAGTTCCCTTTTACATCAGGGTCCGCAGAGTTCCCCCTTGCACTGTAGGGGGAGAATCCTGCAGACTATGATGTAGAGAGGAATATCGGGAACTCTGATGAGGGGGGGGAGGGGGGACTCTGGTGACCAGAGACCACCTTCCGCAGATTAATTATACTAAGGTAAGGGTGGGGGGATTCCCTGCTATAAGGGGGGAACCTTTATATCTGTTCCCCCTTACATTATTGTATTCACCCAGCCCTTACATCAGTGACCCCCCCTTAGACTGGCCTGGCGGCGCTGTCACTTACCTGAGGGTGGTCAGAGGCTGGAGACATTATACGGGAGGTGGTAAGAGGTTGCGGACATGATACCGGAGGTGGTCAGAGACTGCGGACATACTAAAGGAGGTGGTCAGAGGATGCGGACATGGTACAGGAGGGGGTCAGAGCACCCCCATTCCCCCCCAGCATTAATGTCCTAATCTGCCCCCCTTCACCCTCCACATCAGTGTCCACCTCTGCCACCCTTTACCTCACCCTCCCACAGCAGAGTCCTCCTCTCCCCACCTTCATATTCCCTCTACAGCACTGTCCTTCTCTGCCCCCTTCAGTCCCCACCCCATTGTCATTCCCTGTCCCCTTCTGCCCCCACAGCACTGTCCTTCCCTGTCCCCTTCAGCCCCCACAGCAGTGTCCTTCCCTGTCCCCTTCAGCTCCCACAGCACTGTCCTTCAATGTCCCCTTCAGCCCCCACAGGACTGTCTTTCTCTGCCCCCTTTAGCCCCCACAGCACTGTCCTTCTCTGCCCCCTTCAGCCCACACAGCACTATCCTTATCTGCCCCTTCAGCCCCCCACAGCACTGTCCTTCTCTGCCTCCTTCAGCCCCCACAGCAATGACCTTCTCTGCCCCCTTCAACCGACACAGCACTTTCCTTCTCTGCTCCCTGGCTTCAGCCAGCACTGCACTGTCCTTCTCTGCCCCCTACAGCCCCCACAGCACTGTCCTTATCTGCCCCCTTTAGCCCCCACAGCACTGTCCTTCTCTGCCCCCTTTAGCCCCCCCCCACAGCACTGTCCTTCTCTGCCCCCTTCAGCCCCCACAGCACTGTCCTTCTCCACCCCCTTCAGCCCCCACAGCACTGTCCTACTCAGTCCCTTCAGCCCCCACAGTACTGTTCTTTTCTGCCCCCCACTTCAGCCCCCACAGCACTGTCCTTCTCTGCCCCCACTTCAGCCCCCCACAGCACTGTCCTTCTCTGCCCCCTGCGTTTAGCTCCCCACAGCACTGTCCTTCTCTGCCCCCACAGCACTGTCCTTCTCTGCCTCCACAGCACTGTCCTTCTCTGCCCCCACTTCAACCCCCACAGCACTGTCCTTCTCTGCCCCTGCCGTTAGCCCCCCCAAGCACTATCCTTCTCTGCCCCCTGCCTTTAGCCCCCCACAGCACTGTCCTTCTCTGCCCCCTGCCTTTAGCCCCCCACCACACTGTCCTTCTCTGCCCCCACAGCACTGTCCTTCTCTGCCCCAACAGCACTGTCCTTTTCTGCCCCCACAGCACTGTCCTTCTCTGCCCCTTGCCTTTAGCTCCCCACAGCACTGTCCTTCTCTGCCCCCACTGCAGCCTCCACAGCACTGCCCTTCTATGCCCCCACTTCAGCCCCCACAGCACTGTCCTTCTCTGGCCCCTGCCTTTAGCCCCCCACAACACTGTCCTTCTCTGCCCCCTGCCTTTAGCCCCCCCCCCCACAGCACTGTCCTTCTAAGCCCCCACAGCACTGTCCTTTTCTGCCCCCACTTCAACCCCCACAGCACTGTCCTTTTCTGTCCCCACTTCAACCCCCCCAGCACTGTTCTTCTCTGCCCCCTGCCTTTAGCCTCCACAGCACTGTCCTTCTCTGCCCCCTGCCTTTAGCCCCCCACAGCACTGTCCTTCTCTGCCCCAACTTCAGCCCCCACAGCATGGTCCTTCTCTGCCCCCTGCCTTTAGTCCCCCACAGCACTGTCCTTCTCTGCCCCCTGCCTTTAGCCCCCACAGCACTGTCCTTCTCTGCCCCCTGCCTTTAGCACCCCACAGCACTGTCCTTCTAAGCCCCCACAGCACTGTCCTTTTCTGCCCCCACTTCAACCCCCACAGCACTGTCCTTTTCTGCCCCCACTTCAACCCCCACAGCACTGTTCTTCTCTGCCCCCTGCCTTTAGCCCCCACAGCACTGTCCTCTGCCCCCTGCCTTTAGCCCCCCACAGCACTGTCCTTCTCTGCCCCCACTTCAGCCCCCACAGCATGGTCCTTTTCTGCCCCCTGCCTTTAGCCCCCCACAGCACTGTCCTTCTCTGCCCCCTGCCTTTAGCCCCCACAGCACTGTCCTTCTCTGCCCCCTGCCTTTAGCCTCCCACAGCACTGTCCTTCTTTGCCCCCACAGCACTGTCCTTCTCTGCCCCCACTTAAGCCCCCACAGCACTGTCCTTTTCTGCCCCCACTTCAGCCCCCATACAGTGGGTACGGAAAGTATTCAGACCCCCTTAAATTTTTCACTCTTTGTTATATTGCAGCCATTTGCTAAAATCATTTAAGTTCATTCTTCTTCCTCATGAATGTACACATAGCACCCCATACTGACAGAAAAACACAGAATTGTTGACATTGTTGCAGATTTATTAAAAAAGAAAAACTGAAATATCACATGGTCCTAAGTATTCAGAACCTTTGCTGTGACACTCATATATTTAACTCAGGTGCTTTCCATTTCTTCTGATCATCCTTGAGATGGTTCTACACCTTCATTTGAGTCCAGCTGTGTTTGATTATACTGATTGGACTTGATTAGGAAAGCCACACACCTGTCTATATAAGACCTTCCAGATCACAATGCATGTCAGAGCAAATGAGAATCATGAGGTCAAAGGAACTGCCTGAAGAGCTCAGAGACAGAATTGTGGCAAGGCACAGATCTGGCCAAGGTTACAAAAAGATTTCTGCTGCACTTAAGGTTCCTAAGAGCACAGTGGCCTCCATAATCCTCAAATGGAAGACGTTTGGGACGACCAGAACCCTTCCTAGAGCTGGCCGACCGGCCAAACTGAGCTATCGGGGGAGAAGAGCCTTGGTGAGAGAGGTAAAGAAGAACCCAAAGATCACTGTGGCTGAGCTCCAGAGATGCAGTCAGGAGATGGGAGAAAGTTGTAGAAAGTCAACCATCACTGCAGCCCTCCACCAGTCGGGGCTTTATGGCAGAGTGGCCCGATGGAAGCCTCTCCTCAGTGTAAGACACATGAAAGCCCGCATGGAGTTTTCTAAAAAACACCTGAAGGACTCCAAGATGGTGAGAAATAAGATTCTCTGGTCTGATGAGACCAAAATAGAACCTTTTGGCCTTAATTCTGAGCGGTATGTGTGGAGAAAACCAGGCACTGCTCATCACCTGTCCAATACAGTCCCAACAGTGAAGCATGGTGGTGGCAGCATCATGCTGTGGGGGTGTTTTTCAGCTGCAGGGACAGGACAACTGGTTGCAATCGAGGGAAAGATGAATGCGGCCAAGTACAGGGATATCCTGGACAAAAACCTTCTCCAGAGTGCTCTGGACCTCAGACTGGGCCGAAGGTTTACCTTCCAACAAGACAATGACCCTAAGCACACAGCTAAAATAACGAAGGAGTGGCTTCACAACAACTCCGTGACTGTTCTTGAATGGCCCAGCCAGAGCCCTGACTTAAACCCAATTGAGCATCTCTGGAGAGACCTAAAAATGGCTGTCCACCAACGTTTACCATCCAACCTGACAGAACTGGAGAGGATCTGCAAGGAGGAATAGCAGAGGATCCCCAAATCCAGGTGTGAAAGACTTGTTGCATCTTTCCCAAAAATACTCCTGGCTGTATTAGATCAAAAGGGGGCTTCTACTAAATACTGAGCAAAGGGTCTGAATACTTAGGACCATGTGATATTTCAGTTTTTCTTTTTTAATAAATCTGCAACAATGTCAACAATTCTGTGTTTTTCTGTCAGTATGGGGTGCTATGTGTACATACATGAGGAAGAAGAATAAACTTAATTGATTTTTGCAAATGGCTGCAATATAACAAAGAGTGAAAAATTTAAGGGGGTCTGAATACTTTCCGTACCCACTGTAGCACTGTCCTTCTCTGCCCCCTGCCTTTAGCCCCCCACAACACTGTCCTCCTCTTCCCCACAACACTTTCCTTCTCTGGCCCCACAGCATTGTCCTTTTCTGCCCCCACTTCAGCCCCCACAGCACTGTCCTTCTCTGCCCCCTGCCTTTAGCCCCCACAGCACTGTCCGTTTCAGCCCCCACAGCACTGTCCTTCTCTGCCCCCTGCCTTTAGCCTCCACAGCACTGTCCTTTTCTGCCCCCACTTCAGCCCCCACAGCACTTTCCTTCTCTGCCCCCAGTTCTCACATGAGTGTCCTCCTCTTCTCTAGCCGCGGCACCAGCGAGACAGTTTCACTGTCTTTCTTTTAAAAATGGCGCCAACCGTCACCAGTCCGTCACTGCGCATGCGCCCACCCAGCCAGAAATAGGCGAGCTTTCCCGAGCCCGACAGGCTTCAGAACGGCGCATGTGCAGTTGTGCGGCGGCCCTTCTGCCATCTTTTTTACGAGCGCCGCTGCCCGTAACGGCCATTTACAGGCAGCCCAAAAATGGGCTAAAATTTACATTGCGGGAATGTAAGCCATTCATGACAGTTAAAACTACAGTACAGTGATCATCACTGTTATTGGCAGTATTGACAGTGAACTACTCTGATGACAGGATGTAAAAAACAAAAACAAAAAAAAACACTTCAACTCCAGAAGATTTATTCCCCTTCTTGACCCTTTTTTGCGATACGGCACTGCATTACTGTAACTGACAATTGCGTGGTCATACGACATTGATCACCTCTGCTTTTCTTTTTTTTTTTTCGCTAAAAGAAAAAAACAACTGACAAT
This sequence comes from Pelophylax lessonae, assembly GCF_965119305.1. Lineage (NCBI taxonomy): Eukaryota > Metazoa > Chordata > Amphibia > Anura > Ranidae > Pelophylax > Pelophylax lessonae. The sequence continues at coordinate 67,147,115 of NC_138768.1, forward strand.
TTGAAAACAAAAAATTTTTTTTTATAATTTTCTGCTATAAAATATATCCAATAATAAAAATGTAAAAAAATCTAATTTCTTCCTCAGTTTAGGCCAATATGTATTCTGTTACATATTTTTGTTACAAAAATCCCAATAAGCGTATATTTATTGGTTTACGCAAAAGTTATAGCGTCTACAAACTATGGGATATTTTTATGGAATTATTTATTTATTCTTTTACTAGTAATGGCGGTGATCAGCGACTTATAGCGGTAATGCAACATTGCGGCAGACAAATTGGACAATAACTGACACTTTTGACACTTTTTGGGAACCACTGACACTAATACAATGATCAGTGCTAAAAATATGCACTGTCACTGTAGTAATGACACTGGCTGGGAAGGGGTTAACATCAGGGGGATCAAAGGGTTAACTGTGTGCCTAACTGGTGTTGTAGTGTTGGGGAGGTGCTTTTACTAGGGGAAGACATGGATTTGTGTCCCTGCTTTGCAGGAACACAGGATCCATGTTTTCTTTACTGACAGTACAGCGATCTGCCTATGTAAAAAAGTTCTGTCTGTGCACCGGACAATCAGCGGGTGCCGGGGGACATCGAGCCCGCGAGACCCACTGATCGGCTCCCACTGTATAGAATTGCAACGGGAGTGAGCCACCAGCGATGTGCACTCATGCCTGCTACCTGAAGTGCAGGATCACGTATATATATATATATATATATATATATATATATATATATATATATATATATATATACATGATCCTGCGCAGTGCAGCACCCCTATAGCAGTAAAACTGCTATAAGGCAGTTGGCAACTGGTTAAAAAAATTGAAAATAAAATGTTTAAAAATGTAAATAAAAAATTATTTTTATTATTTTTTTTTTTACTTGCTGTCACCAGTCAGTATCCTTGATCACTGCCACACCAGTTATATGATTACGCTGTACTGCACTGGTGACAGTAAGGGGGAAAAAAAATGTCGGTGAAAAAAACACACATTTTATTTAATTTCTTGCATTTTCAAAAAATTGTGACAAATAATTACAACTTCAAAAAACCCACCATGCCTCTTACTAAATACCTTGGACTGTCTACTTTCCAAAAGGGGTCATTTTGGGGGTATTTGTACTGTCCTGACATTTTAGGTCCTCAAGAAATTGATTTTTCAAGTATATATCATAGTTTGTAGACTCAATACCTTTCACACAGACTAAACAATACACACTTATTTGGGTTATTTTTTTTTTACCAAAGACTAGGGTTGAGCGAACACGGACTGTATTATTCGTGTTCGTACCGAATAATTGGATTTTTGTTACTCGAACACGGACCCGAAAACTTTACTGTATGTTCGGGTAAAAATCCGTGTTCGGTCATTTTATTTCTGGGTTTTGCATGCATTGGCGCGCTTTTTATGGCGGGCTTTCAACAGCCAATCAACAAGCGTTTAACTGGTGTGCCTACTCACCCCCTCTCAGCTTTTAACAGCCACCATGTCATGCAATGTTCTTATATGTATTTTTTGTCTATAGATATGGATCATACACCTACTCTTGAAGAAGTGGCAATACTAAGTCCACGAAACGCGTCAGTTACAGATGTTATGATTTTACTCAAACTACCTACATGATTGTCCATTGCTATGCTGGTTCTTTTAAGCTGGCTTGGGGTTTATTTATTATTTGCACCATGTCAGTTTTTATATATGCCATACAATATGTGTTGTCCTGTACATTATATTTATCTGATATATGTATACAACAATAAATGTTATACTCTGCCCTATCAGCCTTGTCATGGTCATGTCTCTCACACAAAGTCCCAACCTTTTGCTCTTTTTCTACATGAAATTAGGGATGGAGACGCACGGCCTATCCTACCGTGCGCCTCAATTAAAGTCCCGCCCCCTTCCCCCCTTTTCCCAATTAATTAGGGATGGAGAGACATGACTCTTTATTGACAGGACCACACACCTCTGCCCCTTTTTTTGTGCATTGACTGTGTACGATGGCTTATGTCCCCTAGCCTCATATACTGTGTCATTACAGACTTTTTCTGGACCAGTTGAGGGCTCTATGTACTGGAGTCATACGGACAGGCTGATTTATATAATTTTTATTATGTCTGAGATATATGTATTCTTTGGATATATGATTGTCATCTATTGCTGATTAGTGATTTACCTATGTTGTTTGGCATGGATGCCCTGACATTGCTGTCTGGCTGGTATGGCTCCCCCTTTGTTTTCCCGGGAGCTGCGATGCGTGCTGTATGTCCTCCCCCTCTCCCCAGGCTCCTTTGAGTACGGGGGACCGGGTGGGCGGGGCCACCACGCATCGGCGCCACGTCCTGCGCCGGCGTGTGACGTCACTATTGGCGCCGACATGCCGACGACTGCTTCACATCCTAGTGTATAAGAGGGAGCCCGCCGGACGGTCGGCACTGCCTGCCGTTCCCGCGGGTCCTCCCATTCATATGCACCGACGTGACGCTGGACGCTACAGGATCGGCGGTCTCTGGCGGAAGCAAGGCACACTCCCTTAAACTTCATTCTCTGGTACTCACCTTTTCATGTCCATTTTCCACCATCATTAGTTGTCTTGCACTTTGCAACATCCCCCCTATCATTATGCACACTGCTGGTTTTCCTTCAGGCACTTGGCTATTTGGGTCTTCAACTCCACTCCTTTTCTTTCTTTACTCGTATCCTTATTCTCTTGGTTCTCACATTTACACCTTATTATCCACATACATAATCTTTACATTATTCAATTTAATTTCTTCCACATTTCATGCACAACTCTCTTCACTCACTTCACAGTCCACTTCTACACAATTTAACCCCCCTTTTTTTGTAATTTAATTTTTTATTACATACTATAGTCAATTACTATCTTATTTCTTACTGACATTATACAAACAATATTATGTTATTTCATATACCACATACTCTTTTACTCAATTGATATAGTCACACGCCACTATTCATAATATTATAATCTTCTTTTTCTACTTTACAGTTCTTTTCATATTCTTCAAAACTTTGCTTCAATCTTCCATCTTTTACTGATTCAATATAAGTAATACCATGTGATTTCATATACAACATACTCTCTTACTCATTTGATACAGGTATACGCTACTACTTATATTACTGCAATTTCTTCAATTTACAATTTTTCCTGTGTGTGGCGCTATTCGCCCTTGCCGCTGACCCTCTGCGTCCTCAGCTCCCGTGGGAGGCATTTGGGTCTATGCCTTGCCATCTTTGCCAGCTATTGCCGGGGCTACCATGTAAGTTGTGGGACTGCGGGGGCTATCCCCTCCCTCTCCCCCCCTCCCCCTCTCAGCTTTTAACAGCCACCATGTCATGCAATGTTCTTATATGTATTTTTTGTCTATAGATATGGATCATACACCTACTCTTGAAGAAGTGGCAATACTAAGTCCACGAAACGCGTCAGTTACAGATGTTATGATTTTACTCAAACTACCTACATGATTGTCCATTGCTATGCTGGTTCTTTTAAGCTGGCTTGGGGTTTATTTATTATTTGCACCATGTCAGTTTTTATATATGCCATACAATATGTGTTGTCCTGTACATTATATTTATCTGATATATGTATACAACAATAAATGTTATACTCTGCCCTATCAGCCTTGTCATGGTCATGTCTCTCACACAAAGTCCCAACCTTTTGCTCTTTTTCTACATGAAATTAGGGATGGAGACGCACGGCCTATCCTACCGTGCGCCTCAATTAAAGTCCCGCCCCCTTCCCCCCTTTTCCCAATTAATTAGGGATGGAGAGACATGACTCTTTATTGACAGGACCACACACCTCTGCCCCTTTTTTTGTGCATTGACTGTGTACGATGGCTTATGTCCCCTAGCCTCATATACTGTGTCATTACAGACTTTTTCTGGACCAGTTGAGGGCTCTATGTACTGGAGTCATACGGACAGGCTGATTTATATAATTTTTATTATGTCTGAGATATATGTATTCTTTGGATATATGATTGTCATCTATTGCTGATTAGTGATTTACCTATGTTGTTTGGCATGGATGCCCTGACATTGCTGTCTGGCTGGTATGGCTCCCCCTTTGTTTTCCCGGGAGCTGCGATGCGTGCTGTATGTCCTCCCCCTCTCCCCAGGCTCCTTTGAGTACGGGGGACCGGGTGGGCGGGGCCACCACGCATCAGCGCCACGTCCTGCGCCGGCGTGTGACGTCACTATTGGCGCCGACATGCCGACGACTGCTTCACATCCTAGTGTATAAGAGGGAGCCCGCCGGACGGTCGGCACTGCCTGCCGTTCCCGCGGGTCCTCCCATTCATATGCACCGACGTGACGCTGGACGCTACAGGATCGGCGGTCTCTGGCGGAAGCAAGGCTCACTCCCTTAAACTTCATTCTCTGGTACTCACCTTTTCATGTCCATTTTCCACCATCATTAGTTGTCTTGCACTTTGCAACATCCCCCCTATCATTATGCACACTGCTGGTTTTCCTTCAGGCACTTGGCTATTTGGGTCTTCAACTCCACTCCTTTTCTTTCTTTACTCGTATCCTTATTCTCTTGGTTCTCACATTTACACCTTATTATCCACATACATAATCTTTACATTATTCAATTTAATTTCTTCCACATTTCATGCACAACTCTCTTCACTCACTTCACAGTCCACTTCTACACAATTTAACCCCCCTTTTTTTGTAATTTAATTTTTTATTACATACTATAGTCAATTACTATCTTATTTCTTACTGACATTATACAAACAATATTATGTTATTTCATATACCACATACTCTTTTACTCAATTGATATAGTCACACGCCACTATTCATAATATTATAATCTTCTTTTTCTACTTTACAGTTCTTTTCATATTCTTCAAAACTTTGCTTCAATCTTCCATCTTTTACTGATTCAATATAAGTAATACCATGTGATTTCATATACAACATACTCTCTTACTCATTTGATACAGGTATACGCTACTACTTATATTACTGCAATTTCTTCAATTTACAATTTTTCCTGTGTGTGGCGCTATTCGCCCTTGCCGCTGACCCTCTGCGTCCTCAGCTCCCGTGGGAGGCATTTGGGTCTATGCCTTGCCATCTTTGCCAGCTATTGCCGGGGCTACCATGTAAGTTGTGGGACTGCGGGGGCTATCCCCTCCCTCTCCCCCCCTCCCCCTCTCAGCTTTTAACAGCCACCATGTCATGCAATGTTCTTATATTTTTTTTTTGTCTATAGATATGGATCATACACCTACTCTTGAAGAAGTGGCAATACTAAGTCCACGAAACGCGTCAGTTACAGATGTTATGATTTTACTCAAACTACCTACATGATTGTCCATTGCTATGCTGGTTCTTTTAAGCTGGCTTGGGGTTTATTTATTATTTGCACCATGTCAGTTTTTATATATGCCATACAATATGTGTTGTCCTGTACATTATATTTATCTGATATATGTATACAACAATAAATGTTATACTCTGCCCTATCAGCCTTGTCATGGTCATGTCTCTCACACAAAGTCCCAACCTTTTGCTCTTTTTCTAACTGGTGTGCCTAAGCCATCCCAGCCATGCCTACAAATGTATTAGTAAAAATATATGTAAATCAGCGCTCACAGGGGGTGCGACTCTCTGTAGTGGCAGGTGGTGGGGGTTGACAGTCGGATAAGAGGCGGTAGGATACTGGCACATAAAAGGGGAAGCACGTTGGAGGAGCCTTGGGATGGGGTGAGATATTCCAGTCTCTGTGCTGGTCGATGTTAGGCTGTCCTCGGTGCAAAGGGGAGGGGACTGGGAAGTAGAATCCACTTGTCCCGGTGGATGAGTGGGGGGAGGGGGAAATAAAAACAGTTACTGGGCAGGGCAGCACTCAGGGCTGCTATCCGGCTGAGCGAAGCGGCTCGTAGTGTGCATAAGGAATGAGGGGGAGAAGCGCCACTGGAGTGCTGTATAAAAAAGTAGTTTTATTAGTTAGCAACAGGCTGGGTAAGGGAAAACTCACATCTGTGGTAGAGTAAAGTGGACACTGTGTTGCCCTCCGTGGGATGGTCAGGTGGCTGGTCGCCTTCTCTGTGCCCTTGTAGCGTCCGATCGTCCGGGAGGAGTCCGAGGTTGAGCTCAGGCGGCTTCCGAGTCGGGACAGCTGGGGAGATGCAGAGAGCTTGTGATGGCGGCGGCCGGCAGCGTCTGACGTCACGGGCAGTCCTGGTCTGGTGGGCGTGTCCGGTTCTCACAACATGTTTCGGAGTCTGCGCTGAATGCCGTGGTGGAGCATGCGCACTCCTTTGTCTAGGGTCAGTGTGTTCTACAAACTACAATCGATATTGCTGTGTGGGGTGGGGTTTGCAGTCACCCGATCTACGATCTTATCAATCCTTTTAGGAAGAGAGTCTGATGATTTTTAGGGTCAGTGTGTTCTACAAACTACAATCGATATTGCTGTGTGGGGTGGGGTTTGCAGTCGCCCAATCTACGATCTTATCAATCCTTTTAGGGAGAGAGTCTGCTGATTTTTAGGGTCAGTGTGTTCTACAAACTACAATCGATATTGCTGTGTGGGGTGGGGTTTGCAGTGACCGATCTACGATCTTATCAATCCTTTTAGGGAGAGAGTCTGCTGATTTTTAGGGTCAGTGTGTTCTACAAACTACAATCGATATTGCTGTGTGGGGTGGGGTTTGCAGTGACCGATCTACGATCTTATCAATCCTTTTAGGGAGAGAGTCTGCTGATTTTTAGGGTCAGTGTGTTCTACAAACTACAATCGATATTGCTGTTTGGGGTGGGGTTTGCAGTGACCGATCTACGATCTTATCAATCCTTTTAGGGAGAGAGTCTGCTGATTTTTAGGGTCAGTGTGTTCTACAAACTACAATCAATATTGCTGTGTGGGGTGGGGTTTGCAGTGACCGATCTACGATCTTATCAATCCTTTTAGGGAGAGAGTCTGCTGATTTTTAGGGTCAGTGTGTTCTACAAACTACAATCGATATTACTGTGTGGGGTGGGGTTTGCAGTCACCCGATCTATGATCTTATCAATCCTTTTATGGAGAGAGTCTGCTGATTTTTAGGGTCAGTGTGTTCTACAAACTACAATCGATATTGCTGTGTGGGGTGGGATAGGAGATAGGCAGGTGTCAGTGGTCCACATCCATTTTGCTGTGTGTGGGGTGCAGTGAACACAATCTTTTTGGGGTGCAGTGAACACAATCTTTTTGGGGTGCAGTGAACACAATATTTTTGGGGTGCAGTGAACACAATCTTTTTTGCCCACTGAGGAGGAGGGAGAAAAGTATTTTTCTATCAGGCACTGTGTGCAGCGTTTTTCCTTCAGCTGTGCTGTGCTGACTGATCATACACTGCTGTGTTCAGTTCACATGTGCTATTATTGAGTGGTTTCAAAAATCATACACTTTTTTTCTATTCCACTATACAATATACAGCCTTGGGTTAAAAAAAAATTAAATTGTGGCCTGCAGCAGAGCTGAATGATATTTGGGGTTTTTGGGGTTCATCTCATACTTCTGAAGATTTGAGGGTGCTGCCTGTTCCAAACTCCTCCTACTCCTCATCCAGCCTTTTAGGGGTACAAACAATAGTAATTGGGGCCTAGTGTGCTTCTGTACGTGTGAGATACATACACTTTTTTTGATCATATTTTCTATTCCGCTATTCAATAAAAACCTTTGGGGATCAGTTAAATTGCGGGATAGTCTGCATTGGTACGTGTGAGGTCCACCTTTCCAAGTTGTTGGGGTTCATCTCATACTTCTGAAGATTTGAGGGTGCTGCCTGTTCCATACTCCTCCTACTCCTCATCCAGCCTTTTAGGGGTACAAACAATAGTAATTGGGGCCTAGTGTGCTTCTGTACGTGTGAGATACATACACTTTTTTTGATCATATTTTCTATTCCGCTATTCAATAAAAACCTTTGGGGATCAGTTAAATTGCGGGATAGTCTGTGTTGGTACGTGTGAGATCCACCTTTCCAAGTTTTTGGGGTTCATCTCATACTTCTGAAGATTTGAGGGTGCTGCCTGTTCCATACTCCTCCTACTCCTCATCCAGCCTTTTAGGGGTACAAACAATAGTAATTGGGGCCTAGTGTGCTTCTGTACGTGTGAGATACATACACTTTTTTTGATCATATTTCCTATTTCGCTATTCAATAAAAACCTTTGGGGATCAATTAAATTGCCGGATAGTCTGTGTTGGTACGCGTGAGATCCACCTTTCCAAGATTTTGGGGTTCATCTCATACTTCTGAAGATTTGAGGGTGATGCCTGTTCCATACTCCTCCTACTCCTCATCCAGCCTTTTAGGGGTACAAACAATAGTAATTGGGGCCTAGTGTGCTTCTGTACGTGTGAGATACATACACTTTTTTTGATCATATTTCCTATTCCGCTATTTAATAAAAACCCTTGGGGATCAATTAAATTGCGGGATAGTCTGTGTTGGTACGTGTGAGATCCACCTTTCCAAGTTTTTGGGGTTCATCTCATACTTCTGAAGATTTGAGGGTGCTGCCTGTTCCATACTCCTCCTACTCCTCATCCAGCCTTTTAGGGGTACAAACAATAGTAATTGGGGCCTAGTGTGCTTCTGTACGTGTGAGATACATACACTTTTTTTGATCATATTTTTTATTCCGCTATTCAATAAAAACCTTTGGGGATCAGTTAAATTGCGGGATAGTCTGCGTTGGTACGTGTGAGATCCACCTTTCCAAGTTTTTGGGGTTCATCTTATACTTCTGAAGATTTGAGGGTGCTGCCTGTTCCATACTCCTCCTTCTCCTCATCCAGCCTTTTAGGGGTATAAACAATAGTAATTGGGGCCTAGTGTGCTTCTGTACGTGTGAGATACATACACTTTTTTTGATCATATTTTCTATTCCGCTATTCAATAAAAACCTTTGGGGATCAGTTAAATTGCGGGATAGTCTGTGTTGGTACGTGTGAGATCCTCCTTTCCAAGTTTTTGGGGTTCATCTCATACTTCTGAAGATTTGAGGGTGCTGCCTGTTCCATACTCCTCCTACTCCTCATCCAGCCTTTTAGGGGTACAAACAATAGTAATTGGGGCCTAGTGTGCTTCTGTACGTGTGAGATACATACACTTTTTTTGATCATATTTCCTATTCTGCTATTCAATAAAAACCTTTGGGGATCAATTAAATTGCGGGATAGTCTGTGTTGGTACGTGTGAGATCCACCTTTCCAAGTTTTTGGGGTTCATCTCATACTTCTGAAGATTTGAGGGTGCTGCCTGTTCCAAACTCCTCCTACTCCTCATCCTGCCTTTAGAGGTACAAACAATAGTAATTGGGGCCTAGTGTGCTTCTGTACGTGTGAGATACATACACTTTTTTTGATCATATTTCCTATTCCGCTATACAATAAAAACCTTTGGGGATCAGTTAAATTGCGGGATAGTCTGTGTTGGTACGTGTGAGATCCACCTTTCCAAGTTTTTGGGGTTCATCTCATACTTCTGAAGATTTGAGGGTGCTGCCTGTTCCAAACTCCTCCTACTCCTCATCCAGCCTTTAGGGTACAAAAAATTGTAATCGGGGCCTAGATTGTGTTTGTACGTGTGAGATACAACGTTTTGTAAAATTTCTCCTATTCCGCTATTCAATATACACCCTGTTTGAGTGTAAAAAATTAAATTGCGGGATAGTCTGTACCGGTACATGTGAGATACACCCTTTTAAATTTGTTTGGCGCATCTCCTTCTACCGCCGAGGATTGCAGGGCGCTTCAGTTTTTGCTCCTGTTCCCAACTCCTCCTACTCCTCTTCCTCATCCTGCCTTTAGGGTACAAAAAATTGTAATCGGGGCCTAGATTGTGTTTGTACGTGTGAGATACACTGTTTTGTAAAATTTCTCCTATTCCGCCATTCAATATACACCCTGTTTGAGTGTAAAAAATTAAATTGCGGGATAGTCTGTACTGGTACATGTGAGATACACCTTTTTAAATTTGTTTGGCGCATCTCCTTCTACCGCCGAGGATTGCAGGGCGCTTCAGTTTTTGCTCCTGTTCCCAACTCCTCCTACTCCTCTTCCTCATCCTGCCTTTAGGGTACAAAAAATTGTAATCGGGACCTAGTCTGTGTTTGTACGTGTGAGATACACCGTATTATAACATTTTTCCTATTCCGCTATTCAATATACACCCTTTTGGAGTGTAAGAAAATTAAATTACGGCATAGTCTGTATCGGTACGTGTGAGATACACCTTTTAAATTTGTTTGGCGCATCTCCTTCCACCGCCAAGGATTGCAGGGTGCTTCAGTTTGCCTCCTGTTCCCAACTCCTCCTACTCCTCTTCCTCATTCTCCCTTTAGGGTACAAAAAAATTTAGTCGGGGCCTAGTCTGTGTTTGTACGTGTGAGATACACTGTTTTTTTTATCCTTTTTCCTATTCCGCTATTCAATATACACCCTTTTGGGGTAAAAAACATTAAATTGCGGCATAGTTTGCATATTTGACTGTCAGATACACCCGTGCGATACTGTTGTTGTTTTGTTCCGCTATTCAATAAACACCTTTCTAGGGCAAGATCATAAATTACAGAAATATGAGGAGACCGCCAAATAGGGGCCGTGGCCTGGGTCGTGGTGCTGCTGGTAGAGCTCCTGTTGCAAGGAGAGGACGTGGTCAATCTGTGCCAGCTACACGCACAAGTGAAACACCTTCCACAAGTGTGAGTAGGCGACAGAACCTGCAGCAGTATTTGGTAGGGCATAATGCGCCTCTAGACGTGATGAGGCCTGAAGAAGTACAGGCGATAGTAGATTGGGTTGCTGACAGTGCCTCCAGTTCCTTCACATTGTCTCCCACCCAGTCTACTGCAGAAAGGTCAGAGTTGGCACCTGCAGCCAATGTCCAACCGTCTTTCACCTCACCCCCTTGGAAATCAGGCAAGCAGTCTGAGCCCCAATCCATACAGCAGTCTCTTGTTCTTTTTGAGGACTCTGTCAGCAGGGTTTCCCAGGGCCATCCACCTAGCCCTGCCCCAGAAGTGGAAGAGATTGAGTGCAGCGATGCCCAACCACTTATTTCTTAAGATGAGTACATGCAAGGACCATCGCAGCATGTCTCCGATGATGACGAAACGCAGGTGCCAACTACTGCGGCGTTCAGAATTGTGGAGACCGTCAAGGAGGGCAGGGGTGAAGACTGGGTGGAAGATGATGTGGAGGACGATGAGGTCCTCGACCCCACATGGAATGAACGTCATGCAGGTGACCTGAGTAGTTTGGAGGAAGAGGCGGTGGTCGCACAGGGCCACCAGCACAGCAGAAGAGGGAGCAGGGTGCAGAAGCGGAGCGGCCGTGCCCTAGACACTACGCCGCTACTGCCCAACGCAGCAAGGGAACGAGCGCACCAAAGTCAGCTCAAAGGAGTTCTCTAGCGTGGAAGTTCTTTAGAAAATGTGCTGATGACAGGACACGAGTGGTTTGCACCCTGTGCAATCAGAGCCTGAAGCGAGGCATAAACCTTCTCAACCTGAGCACAACCTGCATGATCAGGCATCTAAGTGCAAAGCACGAGCTGCAGTGGAGTAGACACCTTCAAAACCAAGAAACGTCTCTGGCTCATCCTGCTTCCTCTTCTGCTGCAGTCTCGGCCGCTCCAGCCACATCTGTAGTGATACCGGCACCTGCCACCCCGCAAACAGAGGATCTGTCAGCAACACCACCACCTGGGTCACCAACCATCTCCACAATGTCCCGTGGAAGCGTTCAGATTTCCATCTCCCAAACACTTGAGAGGAAGAGGAAGTACCCCCCTACCCACGCGCGATCCCTGGCCCTGAATGCCAGCATTTCAAAATTCTTGGCCTTTGAAATGCTGTCATTCCGTCTGGTGGAGACGCACAGTTTTAAAAACCTTATGTCGGTGGCTGTCCCACAGTACGTCGTGCCCAGCCGCCACTACTTTTCCAGGCAAGCCATCCCTTCCCTGCACAACTAAGTGGGGGAAAAAATCAGGTGTGCACTGCGCAACGCCATCTGTGGCAAGGTCCACCTAACTACCGATACGTGGACCAGTAAGCACGGTCAGGGGCGTTATATCTCCCTAACGGCACACTGGGTAAATGCAGTGGCGGATGGGCCTGAGGCGGATAGCAATTTGGCGCATGTCCTTCCACCACCGAGGATTGCAGGGCGCTTCAGTTTGCCTCCTGTCCCTAACTCCTCCTACTCCGCTTCCTCATCCTCTACCGCCTCCTCATCCGGACAGCGTAACACCTTCACCACCAACTTCAGCACGGCCAGGGGTAAACGACAGCAGGCAGTTTTAAAACTTGCCTGTTTGGGGGACAAACCACACACCGCGCAGGAGTTGTGGAGGAGCATGGAACAGCAGACAAATGAGTGGTTGCTGCCAGCGAGCCTCAAGCCCGGCCTGGTGGTGTGCGATAACGGGCGAAATCTCATAGCAGCTCTGGGCCTGGCCGGTTTGACGCACATCCCTTACCTGGCGCATGTGCTGAATTTGGTGGTGCAGAGGTTCCTTAAAAACTACCCCGATATGTCAGAGCTGCTGCAGAAAGTGCGGGCCGTCTGTGCGCACTTTCGGCGTTCTCACCCTGCTGCTGCTCGCCTGTCAGCGCTGCAGCGTAACTTCAGCCTTCCCGCTCACTGCCTCATATGTGACGTGCCCACAAGGTGGAACTCCACCTTGCACATGCTGCAAAGACTGTGTGAGCAGCAGCAGGCCATAGTGGAGCTTCAGCTGCAGCACGCACGCGTGTGTCGCTCTGCGGAACAGCACCACTTCGCCACCAATAACTGGGCCTCCATGCGAGACCTGTGTGCCTTGTTGCGCTGTTTTGAGTACTCCACCAACATGGCCAGTGCCGATGACGCCATTCTCAGCTTAACTATCCCACTTCTATACCTCCTTGAAAAAACAATTCGGGCGATGATGGAAGAGGATGTGGCACAGGATGAGGAGGAGGAGGAGGAGGAGGAGGATGAAGAGGTAACATTTCCAAGGCTTTCAGGGCAGTCATTCGCAAGGGGCTCCGAGGGTGGGATCCTGCACGCACAAACGCCAGGGACACAATTGTCCAGCAGGGGCACAGTTCTGGAGGATGAGGAGGATGAGGAGAAGGAGCTGGAGGAGGAGATGGAACCATGTTCACAGCAGGGTGGCACCCAGGCCAGCTCATGGCCATCACTGGTGCGTGGCTGGGGGGATACAGAGGACACGGACGATACACCTCCCACAGAGGACAGCCTTTCATTGCCTCTGGGCAGCCTGGCACACATGAGCGATTACATGCTGCAGTGTCTCCACAACGACCGCCGAGTTGCCCACATTCTAACTTGTGCTGATTACTGGGTGGCCACGCTGCTGGATCCCCGTTACAAGGACAACGTACCGTCCTTAATTCACTCACTGGAGCGCGATCGCAAGATGCGCGAGTACAAGCGCACGCTGGTAGACGCAATGCTGCTGGCATTCCCACCTGACAGCGGGGCCACAGTGGAAGCACAAGGCAGAGGAGGAGGAGGAGGAGGAGGAGGAAGAGGTCGTCAACGCAACCAGCAGCTCATATGGAACGTCTTAGCAGGAGGCAGCATTTCACCAACATGGTGGAGCAGTATGTGTGCACATGCCTAGACGTACTGAATGAGGGGTCTGCCCCCTTCAACTTCTGGGTCTCCAAGTTGGGCACATGGCCTGAGCTTGCCCTTTACGCCTTGGAGGTGCTGGCGTGCCCTGCAGCCAGTGTATTATCTGAACGGGTATTTAGCACGGCTGGGGGCGTTATCACAGACAAGCGCAGCCGCCTGTCCAGAGACAGGGACAAGCTCACGTTCATTAAAATGAACCAGGCATGGATCCCACGGGACTTTTCCGTACCTTGTGCAGAATAGCGATGGATACCGACCTTACCCAGCCATTGTTCCATTTTTGCTCTTTCTCACTCTTTTGGGGTGTACCCTCATTTAAAATTTGTGAAAAGAAGCAGTGTTGGCTACCTCGTCCTCCTCAGGGCCAGATTAACGTAGGGGCTATTGGAGCTGCAGCTCTAGGCCCCTACCTTTATATAGGCCCCGGGTTGGCCATATTCACTGTTACCGCTCTTCTGTCACTTGTAAACACAGAAGTCTGGCTTCTATGCTCGCTTCCCCAGGCAGCTCCCTCAGAACCTCCCCACACAGCACGAAGGCCGGACAAGGAGGGACAGTTGCTGATGCATGGATGTGTTTATGGGCTTCAGAGACAGCATCCCATGTGGAATTAGGCATGCATGGCTGCACCCTTCCTCCTCTGGGTGCATGCCAAGGCACGGCCCTTAAGGCCCTTCAAAATCCTCAGCACCAAGCCCATGATGCTCTTAATCCGGCCCTGGTCCTCCTCCACCGCCGCTTCCACCTACACCGCCCATAGGTGTGCGCAGCCTATTGCATTATATTATATTAAATACACATGCATGTGTTTGCCTACATGTACATGGCCCCGATACACTACTCTCCCTGCTGGCAAAGAGAAATAGAGCAGAGCAGGTCCGAGGGAGATCTTTCCCATCTCCTCACTGGCAAACAGAGCGATAATGCTATGTGCCCTAGGTGATTAGGGTGTGCCCAGGTACACCCGGCACACCCTGTGCACACGCCTATGACACCGCCACATCCACCACCACCTCAACCTCCCTCCTACTCCATATGGGCCTCGTCCTTCAGAGATGAAGAACATTGTTTTATTTTTCTGTTTTTTTTTTTTTGTTGTTTTAAGTTATTTCCCTATCCACATTTGTTTGCAGAGCACTTGCCATGCTCTTAACTACGTTTTGCTGCCATTTGCAGCACTCTAGCCCTTTCCATTGGTGTTTTAGAGCCATTTTAGTGCCTGAAAGTTCGGGTCCCCATTGACTTCAATGGGGTTCGGTGTCCGGGAAAAGTTCGGCAAAAGTCCGGGACACGGACCCGGACTTTTTTTTAAAGTTCAGCCGAACCTGCCGAACACGGACATCCAGGTGTCCGCTCAACTCTACCAAAGACATGTAGCAGAATACATTTTGACCAAAATCTATGAAGAAAGAATATTTGTTTGCAAAATTTTAGAACAGAAAGTAAGAAAAGCAACTTTTTTCAATATTTGCGGTATTT
The DNA here is from genome assembly GCF_965119305.1 of Pelophylax lessonae. NCBI lineage: Eukaryota > Metazoa > Chordata > Amphibia > Anura > Ranidae > Pelophylax > Pelophylax lessonae. Next base: position 67,162,308 of record NC_138768.1, read on the forward strand.
TTTAATTGATATATTAAAAAATAAAAAACCAAGTGGTGATCAAATACCACCAAAAAAAAAAAAAAAGCTCTATTTGTGTGAAACAAAAATGACATAAATGTAATTTGCATACATTGTTGCATGACCAAGCAATTGCCAGTTAAAGTAGCGCAGTGCTGAATAGCAAAAAATGTCTTGGTCATGAAGGGAGTAAAACCAAGTGGGAAACTGAACTAGCAATATAAATTGTACTTAAGTGCATCTGTACTAAGATATTAGATTGTAACCTCCATTGCCAAGAAATGGTGTGATGTTTCTTTCTTTGATACTTACTATGAATAAAAGAGACAAAAAAAAAATAGATTTATCTTTAGCTAGCTGCAGAATACAATACAAGCATTAATACTCTGGGTGAGAAAGATACAGTTATAAAGACAGTAAAACATATGCAAATGGTGAGCTAGTGACAGATCAATAAAGGTGCAAAGTTCACTTTTACCACATGAGGGAGCTCTTACTCTATGAAAAGGAATAAAAGAATACTCAGCAAAGTTCTTACCTGAGATTTTTATTTTTTTTGCAAAGTTATATTTATTGAGGTTTAAAAGAAGTACAAACAACCAAACACAAACACTGACAATTTTTTTTTATTTAACTTTTACCGGATATTGCTCAGAATAATTTTTATCAACCCCACGTTGTAAAGAAAAAATAGGAGGGATTCTCTAGGGATCACAGTGGTCGAGGTTTTGTTTGGCAGGATATGTTAAAGAAGAACTATAAGCAAAACTTTTTTTTTTTTTTTTTTACTATTTTGAATAGAGTAAGGGAGGGTTATAACCCCTGTAAGGTTTATTGTTGCCATATTTGTCCCATTGGGGAGATTTACCTTCACTTCCTGGCCCAAAGCCAAAACATGAAGTGAGAGGAAATCCCTGCAAATTAAGGGAATCTATTGGGGACCCCCAGGTGACCAGAACTAGTGTCCCCATTGGAAGATTTCCCCTCTATTAATTTTCTGGGGACAGCCCAAAATTTGGGGTTTTCTTTTACTTTCACTTTCAATGATAATGGTAAACAGGACAAATAGAGAGAGTGACTCTCACAGACAGCAATAAAAACTGACAGGGGTTCTAATCCCTCTCCACTCTATCCAAAACTAAAAAAAAGTTTTTACCTTTAGTTATACTTGAAGGCTGAACTCCAGGACAAGCAAATATTAGGTGTTGATTTACCTACCTGCAGCTGTGCATGGTAGCCAATCAGCATTTAACTTCAGCTTGTTCAATTGAGCTTTGACAAAAAACCTGGAAGCTGATTGGTTTCTGTGAACCAAATTTTGCACTCTCAAGTTTTTGTAAATCAACCCCACTGTCCAATTTACAAGAGTCCTGTGTATTCTTCCTTGAATGTTAGTGTGCTTTGTGTATTTCTTCCAGATCTGTGTAATAATCCAGTGTGAGACTTTTTGTTCCTTTAGTAAAGACCAGTTACTGCTGCTCTCCCTGCTTGTGCAGGGTGACTGGTCTTGTCTCCGCCCCCTCCTGTAGTTTCTGCAGGCAACCTGTAGTAGGTGGAGACTGCTTGGCCCCTCCCACAGCTCTGCTCTCTGCACAGGCCATGTACAGCACACTGATGATTTTACTTCTACATTTACAAGGTGATCCCTGGGTTTGCAAAGGCATTTGGTGCACACAAAATTGACTTATATACTTTGAGGCTATTGAGGAATATATTTAAATGAAAGTTTTTGCACACAAGCTTTGGCTTTAACCACTTCTGGCCCGGAAGATTTTCCCCCTTAATGACCAGGCCATATTTTGCGATTCGGCACTGCGTTACTTTAACTGACAATTGCACGGTCGTGCTGCGCTGTACCCAAATAAAATTGATGTCCTTTTTTCCCCACAAATAGAGCTTTCTTTTGGCGGTATTTGATCACCTGTGCGATTTTAATTTTTTGCGCTTTAAACAAAAAAAGAGCGACAATTCTGAAAAAAAAGCAATATTTTTCACTTTCTGCTATATAACATTCTCAAAAAAAAATTTAAAAATCAAAATTTTTTAACATTTTAGGCCAATTTGTTTTCTGCTACATATTTTTGGTAAAAAAAAAATTGCAATTAGCGTATTTTGATTGGTTTGCGCAAAAGTTATCGTGTCTACTAACTACGGGAAAGATTTATGTAATTTTTATTGTTTTTTTTTTTTTACTAGTAAGGCGGCAATCTGCAATTTTTAGCGGGACTGCGACTTTGCGGCGGACAGATCAGACCCCTAATTGACATATTTGACACTTTTGGGGGAACCAGTGACATTACTACAGTAATCAGTGCTAAAAATATGCACTGTTACTGTAATAATGACACTGGCAGGGAAGGGGTTAACACTGTGCGTGATCAAGGGGTTAAATGTGAGCCTAGGGGAGTGATTCTAACTGTATGGGGGAGGGACTTGTGAAATGATCATAGAGACCTGTGATCCTATATAGAAGGATCACAGGCTCTCTGTGATCATTCCAGGGAGAAGAACGGTCAGCTGTGTTTACAACATCTGAGCGTTCTTCTCTCTCAGCGGGGAGCGATCATGGGTGTCAGTCGGAGCCGCCTGCCCCGTGCAATCGGCTTCCCTGCTGCCGAGTGGGGGCGGGAGCTACAGGCGCGTGACCGACGTAGGTCTACGTCATTTCGAGCAGGAGGGCCGCACTGCCGCAGTAAATCGGCGGCAGGCGGTCAGGAAGTGGTTAAATCTACTTGGTGTAGCTAATAAAATAAAAAATCTGGTCAGGTATAAAGGGAAGAGACTTAGAGATGTAATCACATATCTGCAGCACTATCTAAAATCCTGCCATTATGTTTGATTTTCAGGTGTACTGACAGGCAGAGGCCCAGCACTTTTTGTTGAAGAGTTTAATGGATGGGTCACTAGAAATGGGGGGGGGGGGGGGGGTAATGCACGCGCTACCAAGGCTACATTCAGACAAGTGGACAGCAGTGGCCCCAGGGCAGGACTGGGTAGGAAAACCAGCCCTGAAAAAAATTACATACCAGCCCCATAGCATTGCGTCATTATACCAGCGCAACGTCATTTTCAGCGCAACGTCCCACCCCCTAGTACAATGCTGATCCCCCCTCCCCCTAATTCAATGCTGACCCCCCTCCCCCTTATACAATGCTGACCCCCCTGCCCCTAATACAATGCTGACCCCCCTCCCCCTAATACAATGCTGATCCCCCCTCCCCTATAACAATGCTAATCCCCCTCCCCCTAATACAATGCTGATCACCTGATCCCCCCTCCCCCTAATACAATGCTGACCCTCCCTCCCCCTAATATAATGCTGTTCCCCCCGCCCCCTCTCCCTTATACAATGCTGACCCCCCTCCCCCTAATAAAATGCTGACCCCTTGGCCCCCCCAATACAATGCTGTTTCCCCCTTCCCCTTAATACAATGCTGACCCTCCCTCCCCCTAATATAATGCTGTTCCCCCCGCCCCCTCCCTCTAAACAATGCTGACCCCCTCCCCCTAATACAATGCTGTTCCCCTCGGCCCCCTATACAATTCTGATCCCCCTAATAAAATGCTGACCCCCGGCCCCCCTCCCCTAATACAATGCTGATTCCCCCCTCCCCGAATACAATTCTGATCCCCCTCCCTCCCCTGATACACTGCTGTCCCCCAGCCCCCTCCCCCTAATATAACGCTGTTTCCCCTGCAAGTTTTCCCACTTACAAAGAAATGAAGGGTCTATAATTTTTATCATAGGAGTATTTTAAATGATAGAGACAGAATATCAACCAAAAATCCAGAAAAAGACACATGAGACAAATGTTATAAATTGAGTTGCAGTTCAGTGAGTAAAATAAGTATTTGATCCCCAAGCAAAACATGACTTAGTACTTGGTGGAGAAACCCTTGTTGGCAAGGAAAGAGGTAAAACATTTTCTTGGCTGTGGCTTGGCAGCTCAAAGTTTCAGCTCCCTCTATACATTTTCTATAAGATTAAGGTCTGGAGACTGACTAGGCCACTCTATGAATTGAATGTGCTTCTTCTTGAGCCACTCCTTTGTTACCTTGGCGGTATGTTTTGGGTCATTGTCATGCTGGAAGACCCATCCATGACTCATCTTCAGTGTTCTGATTGAGGGAAGAAGGTTCTCATCCAAGATTTTACAATATATGTCCCCGTCCATTGGCCTCTCAGTGCTGCAAAGTCAGCCTGTACTTTTAGCAGAGAAACAGCCCCAAAGCATAAATGTTTCCACCTCCGTGCTTGACTGTAGGGATGGTGTTCTTAGGGTCATAGTCAGTACTTCTCTTCTTCCAAACACGGCAAGTCAAGTTAATGCCAAAGAGCTCAATTTTGGTCTCATCTGACCACAGCACTTTCTCCCAATCCTTCTCTGAATCATTTAGATGTTCGTTGGCAAACTTCAGATGGGCCTGTACATGTGCCTTCTTGAGGAGGGGGACCTTGCGGGCGCTGAAGGATTTCAATCCACAGTGGTGTATTGTTTTACCACTTTTGGCAACTGTGGTCTCCACCGCCTTGAGATCATTCACAAGCTCCTCCTGTGTAGTTCTGGGCTGATCCATCACTTTTGTCATGATTATCCTCACCCCATGAGGAGCAATCCTGCATGGAGCTCCAGACCGAGGGAGATTGATGGTTATTTTGTATTTCTTCCATTTGCGAATAATCGCTCCATCAGTTGTCTCCTTCTTACCAAGCTTCTTGCTGATGGTCTTAGCCCATTCCAGCCTTGTGCAGGTCTACAATCTTGTCCCTGAGGTCCTTTGACAGCTCTTTGGTCTTACCCATGATGGTGAGGTTTGACTAGAAGAAAGAGATTCTGTAGACAGGTGTCTTTTATACACATAACGAGTTGTCGTTAGGAGCCCCTTCCTAAAGTGACAGGACTAATCTGTGTACCACATGAGCACATACTGTAGTCAGTCTGTGGGAGCCAGAATTATTGTTGGTTGGTAGGGGATCAAATAATTATTTTACTCACTGAACTGCAACTCAATTTATAACATTTGGATCGTGTTTTTTCTGGGTTTATGGTTGATATTCTTCTCTATCATTTAACCACTTAAGCCCCGGAAGATTTTACCCCCATTCCGACCAGGGGGTTTTTTGCGATTTTTTACTGCGTGACTTTAACGGACAATTGCGCGGTCGTGCGTTGCTGTACCTAAACAAATTTGACGTCCTTTTTTCCCCACAAACAGAGCTTTCTTTTGGTGGTATTTGATCACCTGTGCGATTTTTACTTTTTGCGCTATAAACAAAAAAGAGCGTAAATTTTGCAAAAATAACATTATTTTTCACATTTTTTTATATGAAATTCCCCCCAAAAAATGTAAAAATCAAAATTTTTTAACATTTTTGGCCAATTTGTTTTCTGCTACATATGTCTGGTAAAAAAAATCACAAAAAGCGTATTTTGATTGGTTTGCGCAAAAGTTATTTCATTTACTAACTAAGGGAAAGATTTCTGTCATTTTTGGTGTTTTTTTTTTAATGCGTAATGGCGGCAATCTGCGATTTTTTTTGCGGTACTGCGACATTGCGGCGGACAGATCGGACCCTTGACTGACATTTTTGACACTTTTGGGGTTACCAGTGACATTACTGCAGTAATCAGTGCTATACATATGCACTGTTACTGCAAAATGACACTGGCAGGGAAGGGGTTAACTTTATTGGAGAGGGAGGGGTTAAGTGTGTCCCTAGGGGCGTGTTTTCTACTGTGATTGGCTGTGGCTACTAGTGTAGGAACAGTGATCAACGGTCCTACATAGTAGAACCGTCTGATCACTGTTTCTACACAGGGGAGAATGACAGGCGGCTTGTTTACATCAGCCGCCGGACTTTCTCCCTCTGTACCTACGATCGGCGAGTGACCGGACATCGGGTCCGCCGGTCACACGCACTAACTTCCCTGTGAACGAGCCGCGGCGGGTGTGCGCCTCCGCGGGCGTGCGCCTCCGCGGGCACGCGCTCGCCCGCTATTGGCTCACAAGGAAGTGACAGGCAAGTGACGTACCGATACGTCACTCTGCCTGGCCGGGGCTGACCGCCGCAGTATATAGTCGTGCGGCGGTCGGCAACCGGTTAAAATACACCTATGATAACTATTATAGACCCTTCATTTGTTTGTAAGTGGGCAAACTTACAAAATGTGCAGGGGATCAAATACTTTTTTCCCCACTGTATGTGGCAATAGCACAGAGTGCAGATGCGTCCAGAGGTGGCGTTTATCCACTTCTGAATGCTGAAAATTATCCGCCTCGCAGCCACCCATGTGCATGTAGCTTAAGACAGGTTGGAACTTCACCAATCACAATAACCTAAAATTCAGCAGGGATTTGGTGGCTGCTGCAGACAGGTAAATATGTGCAGACGAAATTTACATTATTCAGAGATTTGGATGTATCCGAAACTCAGAATCACAAAAGTAACGAGTTTCAATGAACCCAAAATAAATTATAATGTAAACAACAAATTCATTTTGTTTCAATCGGATGCCATGATGCAATAGTTTGGGCCTTTTGTTAAAGTGTTGCTAAACCCACAACAGTAAACTCAGTCTGTATATGCAGTAAAGCATGCTTGGTATACTCACTTTGGAACCTAAGGGGTTAATCCTCTGCATTGTCTAAAATGGCCTGTCTTCTCTGATCCTCCTCTTCTTTCACTGACTTCAACTCATCTTGTGATAAGACAGAGCATTGGGAGTCAGGCTGCACATGCTCAGTTTGGTGTGTATTGCTAGAGAGTTTTATTTTTATTTTTTCTTTGGAGGGTGCATGTGATCAGCAGAGGGCCAATCAGCACTGTCCAGACGGAGGATCAGGGAAGAATGAAAATTCCTCTTACAAGCTTTAACCAGGCACTGATAGAAGTCACAAGACTGCTATATACTGCAGGTGAGAAAAGGTATTTAGCAGTTTATATTTACTAAAATAATTGCATTTCCATGTTCTGTGTACTGTGGGAGAGCAGATATAGTGAATGCAGGATCCTGGGTTTAGTAACACTTTAATGTTTGAACAATTGAGTACTGTCCGTTATACTTTTTTTATTTGCACTAACATTCAAATTTTAAGGACAAGCTATGCCAGTTTTATTACCATTGCTGTGTACATTTGTGTGTGTGTGTGTTTTTTTTCCTTTCCCTCGGACATTTTTTTTTTTTAACATTCTGCTAAAACTTTTGTGAATTAGTACTGCTGGGACCTCGAAGAAGGGGACATACCCGGAAAAATTGTATGTTGGTGCAAATAACAAAAGTATCACGGACAGTACTCAATTGTTATTGTTTGAATATTCCAAAATAAAGTAACACCATAACGAATGATCCAAATTGATTCAGATCCCTTCTTTAATTTTAGTGAGCGTAGCAGGAATATTCTAATAATTTTTTTGTATTGAGGTTGAACTTGAGAGAACAATCGTTTAATTTGTCAGTTGGGAATGGGGAAATGAATTCAACTTAATAAATAACAAATCAATACATACTAATTCTGAATCATTTGTTTTATTTGGATGATAGCGGCGCAGTAGTCTTTGACTCTTGGATGGCGTGGTAGTCTTTAACTCTTAGATGGCGCGGTAGTCTTTGACTATTGGATGGCGCTGTAGTATTTGACTCTTGGATGGATTGGTAGTCCTTGACTCTTGGATGGCACAGTAGTCTTTGACTCTTGGATGGCCTGGTAGTTTTTTACTTTAGGGTGGCCCGGTAGTCTTTGACTCTTGGATGGCGCGTTAGTCTTTGACTCTTGGAGGGTGCTGTCGTTTTTGACTCTTGGATGGCGCTGTAGTATTTGACTCTTGGATGGATTGGTAGTCCTTGACTCTTGGATGGCGCAGTAGTCCTTGACTCTTGGATGGCCTGGTAGTCTTTGACTCTGAGATGGCCTGGTAGTTTTTTACTTTTGGGTAGCCCGGTAGTCTTTGACTCTTGGATGGCGCAGTAATCTTTGACTCTTGGATGGCCTGGTAGTCTTTGACTCTGAGATGGCCCGGTAGTTTTTTACTTTTGGGTAACCCGGTAGTCTTTGACTCTTGGCTGGCCTGGTAGTCTTTGACTCTTGGATGGCCCTGTAGTCTTTGACTCTTGGATGGCGCTGAAGTCTTTGACTCTTGGATGACGCGGTAGTCTTTGACTCTTGGATGGCGCGGTAGTCTTTGACTCTTGGATAAAAAATCCACTACATACGAAATGGAAACATATTGTAATAAATACAGTAAGGTAAAAAAGTGAAATAAGATAATTCCATTAACAAACCCGATTCCAAAAAAGTTGGGACACTGTACAAATTGTGAATAAAAACAGAATGCAATGATGTGGAAGTTTCATATTTCAATATTTTATTCAGAATACAACGTAGATGACATATCAAATGTTTAAACTGAGAAAACGTATCACTTTAAGGGAAAAATAAGTTGATTTTAAATTTCATGGCATCAACACATCTCAAAAAAGTTGGGACAAGGTCATGTTTACCACTGTGTGGCGTCCCCTCTTCTTTTTATAACAGTCTGCAAACGTCTGGGGACTGAGGAGACAAGTTGCTGAAGTTTAGGAATAGGAATGCTGTCCCATTCTTGTCTAATACAGGTTTCTAGTTGCTCAACTGTCTTAGGTCTTCTTTGTCGCATTCCTCTTTATGATGCGCCAAATGTTTTCTATGGGTGAAAGATCTGGACTGCAGGCTGGCCATTTCAGTACCCGGATCCTTCCTCTACGCAGCCCTGATGTTGTAATTGATGCAGTATGTGGTCTGGCATTGTCATGTTGGAAAATGCAAGGTCTTCCTTGAAAGAGACGACGTCTGGATGGGAGCATATGTTGTTCTAGAACTTGTATATACCTTTCAGCATTGATGGCGCCTTTCCAGATGTGTAAGCTGCCCATGCCACACGCACTCATGCAACCCCATACCATCAGAGATGCAGGCTTCTGAACTGAGCGCTGATAACAACTTGGGTTGTCCTTGTCCTCTTTATTTTGGATGACATGGCGTCCCAGTTTTCCAAAAAAGAACTTCAAATTTTGATGAGTCTGACCACAAAACAGTTTTTTTTTTTTCCCCATCAAAATAGTTTATTCAAAGTTAAGAAAAAGGGGTTTACAAACTTTGCCCCAAGGAGCGCATGAAAATACAACATAAACATTTTGAATAATAACATTACCACGTTGTACAACGACGAGGTAGGCAAAGGTGTCCAAAGCATGGGACACATATTGTGGCCATGTGAGCAACAATCAAAGAGGAGGTAACAGTGCATACACGGAGGAGCGGAACAGCCTGACCCGCCCACGGGGTCGACCACGGTCGGGCTCTCCAACACGTCAAAACCGGAGGGGCTAGGGAAAAAAGAAAAGAATAGAGAGAGAAAGACAAAAAAAAAAAAGGGGGGGGGGGGTGAGAGGGAGGTAATAGGCAGTGAGAGGGATTAGGGGAAAGGTCCAGAGGGAACAAAGAAAGTTATAGGAAGAGACACAAGCCGAGAGGAGGAGAGGGAAGGGCCGTGGGGGAAGACACGCCAGGTGCATGCCCCAGCCCCCCCCCCCACCTCGGCACCCGGGTCCACCACACCTGCAGGTAAGTCCAACCTATGCAAGCGGGACCGTCCCTATCACTTCCGCCTATGTCAGTGAGGATTTAAAAGCAGACCAGCATAACCACGTAGCATGAAATTTGTGTATTCGATCCTGGGATGTAAAGATCAGTTCCTCCATATCCTCAGTTTTGTTAATTCTAGAGAACCATTCCGCCGGAGTCGGAACATGCGTGGATCTCCAATGCATGGGAATACACATCCTGGCAGCGTTAACCATATGCATAGCTAAGGATTTAAGGTAGTGACGTTTGGGCAGGGACATATGGTGAAGCAGGTATTGAGTAGGCGTAAAGTCCAAAGTGTAGGAGGTGACTTGGCAAATGATCTTGTGGACCAGTTTCCAGGAAGGCTGGAGGAGGCAACAGCTCCACCATACGTGCAAGAGAGACCCATCTTCTTGGTTGCACCGCCAGCAAAGTTTGGAGCAGCTGGGGTAAAACCTGTGGAGAAGGGTAGGGGTTCTATACCATCTGCTTCGCAATTTGTATGTGTTTTCTTGGACAGAGGTGTTAAGGGAGCACTTGTGGATACACTCATGAACGGTTTCCCATTCCTCATCAGTGAGGGAGGTCTGTAAGTCGGATTCCCAAGCCCTGCGGGCCGTATCCTCCGGATGCTGTGAATCCGCCAAGAGAATTGCGTATATATACGAAATAGTATGAGATTGTGGGGGTCGCCTGGTGCATAAGAACTCAAAGGGGGAAAGCTCTCTAGACCATTGGCCTGTCATAGGCGAGGAGGTAAGGAAATGTTGTATCTGTCTATAGGACCAGGAAGGGAAAGAGCTTGTGAGAGATCTGACAGCTAGTTGCCGCAAGGAGAGCAGCCTCCCCCTCTGTAGAAAGGAGCGCACTTCTAGAGTTTCAGTCGGAAATTCTTCCCGCAGGAAAGATTCAGACAGACCCGGGGTGAAGGCAGGGTTGTGGCGGACAGGGATCAAGGGTCCATGTAGTGAAGACAAAGAGGTCCTCCGGCAGGCCACGCGGAAACAGGTTAGGGTGGCGTTAATGAGAGGGTGATTCCGGGTCTGGGGGGGCGATGCTGCGGCATGAGCCAGGGCAGGGCACCAAGGACGGTGTTAGACATGTGTGCTTCCAGTGTCACCCACGCCTTAGAGCCGGAATGGAGCCTCCAGTCCACTATCCTTGCCATATGGCAAGCTAAGTAGTATCCGTGTAGATCTGGTAGTCCGGTCCCCCCTTTAAGCTTAGGGAGAGTAAGTTTAGAAAACCCAAGACGGGGTTAGGACTGCTTCCAGACGAAGCCCGAGCAGGCCTTTTTATATTCAGAGAAAAAGAAGCCCGGTAGGGAGATCGGGATCGTTTGCAGGAGGTACAGTATCCTCTGTAGCACGTTCATTTTCATGAGCGTGATGCGGCCGAACCAGAACAAGGAAAGTCCCATCCACTGCCGCAGGTCTGTCTGGATTGTAGTCAGTAGCGGCTTGAAGTTAAGATCGAATAGCCTATGTAAATGTCGGGGGATTTGGATACCTAGGTAGGTAATGGCTTCTGGCTTCCAGTTAAAAGGAAAGTTTGTTTGACAGGCTGCCTGGACTTCGGGAGGTAGTGTGATATTAAGTGCATGGGACTTTGTATAGTTAATCTTCAGATTGGATAGATAATTAAAGTGTTCAAGGTCACTCAGCAGGTTGGGTAGGGTAATGTGTGGGTGCTAGAGGAACAGCAGGAGGTCGTCGGCGAAGGCCGCCACCTTATATTCTCTCCCGTGTACAGTAATGCCCCTAATGTTGGTGTTTGATCGGAGTCTGTTAAGTAGTGGTTCAAGGGTCAGAATGTAGATAAGGGGCGAAAGGGGGCAGCCCTGTCGTGTCCCCAGAACAGTTTTTTACTTTACCGCAGTCCATTTTAAATGAGCCTTGGCCCAGAGAAAACGCCTGCGCTTCTGGATCATGTTTAGATATGGCTTCTTTTTTTGGCATATATAGTTTTAGCCAGCAACGGTGAATGGCACGGTGGATTGTGTTCACCGACAATGTTTTCTGGTAATATTCCTGAGCCCATGTTGTGATTTCCATTACAGTAGCATTCCTGTATGTGATGCAGTGCCGTCTAAGGGCCCGAAGATCATGGGCATCCAGTATGGTTTTCCGGCCTTGATCCTTATGCACAGAGATTGTTCCAGATTCTCTGAATCTTTGGATGATATTATGCACTGTAGATGATGAGAACTTCAATTTTTCTCTGAGAAACTCCTTTCTGATATTGCTCCACTATTTTACGCCGCAGCATTGGGGGGATTGGTGATCCTCTGCCCATCTTGACTTCTGAGAGACACTGCCACTCTGAGAGGCTCTTTTTACACCCAATCATGTTGCCAATTGACCGAATAAGTTGTAAATTGGTCCTCCAGCTGTTCCTTATATGTACATTTAACTTTTACGGCCTCTTATTGCTACAGTACCTGTGCCAACTTTTTCGGAATGTGTAGCTCTCATGAAATCTAAAATGAGCCAATATTTGGCAGGACATTTCAAAATATCTCACTTTCGACATTTGATATGTTGTCTATATTATATTGTGAATAAAATAGAAGTTTATGAGATTTGTAAATTAGTCCATTCCTTTTTTGCAATTTGTACAGTGTCCCAGCTTTTTTGGAATTGGGTTTGTAACTTTGTTGGTTGGACTAGCAAAGATGACTCCCGAAATAATGAATTAACACATTAAAACAAATATAGCCAATCTTTGGAAATAATGAAAGAGTAGCAGAACTTCCAAAAATATGAATCAATTGAGAACAATGAATACACACTCTCCCGAAATAACAAAAAACGTTCCAAAAACAAATCATTCCAACATAACGATTATAGCGAAATGAAATTATTTACTTAAAGTGTAAGTTAAATTTTACAGAAAATCTGTAAGGTGGCCTTACGCTGGACCCCCTCCCCCCCCCCCAGTCCTGCTGTACTGGAGTCCTGTGATCCTCCACTGTCAGACGCCAGCATGCCGCTTCGCCGGTCCAGGGTTAGTGCTGTCAGATTGGCGAAGTGGCTGGCCGACGTTTTGTCATCAAAGCACTTCCGAAGACATCACACTTTTATGACGAAACGCGTCAGGTTGAACCGCACGTAGCCTCGTTCTCACTGTGGTACGTGGAACGCAAGCCGAGTTATACCCGGAAGCTCTCCCGCAAGGCTTCCTAACACTCAGGCTTTTTGCGGTATTCCACTGTTATTGTAACCTGTACCACCAACGCTGTACATGAACCTTTTTAGCACTATTGCACCTTTTTTTGTTATTTACAAATAAAAACATGTATTTTTATACTACACTATGTGGAGTGCAATATTTTTTCACAACAACCAATAGGATCCAGGACCACCCAAGCACGGACGGCTGGAACCCCGCTGGACACTCACCACACAAGCTCATTTGACCCACTTGCCGTATGACATTGGGGGTCAACAACATCTGGTGAGTGCACTGTGCACTTTTTCTTTGTCTCATCGGACCCTTTTAAGGAATTTTTTATCACTGTATATTTATTTACAAAATGCATATATTAATTTATCTGTAACAATTGGAATAAGCACAGTTGATGCACTTTATATTTTGGTTAAGCAAACACACGGGATTTGGTGTGTGTATGTTTATTGTTTATGACTGATAAGTCATATTTTAGCACAGCATATGCACAATATATATATTTATTGTAAGTGGTTCATACATAGCACATGGGAAAAAATATATAGGTGGTACTAGATACCCCCTATATTTTGGCACATGCTGTAGGTAAAAATTACCATACTACCTAGTACCATATGTACCTTTTTCAGTGCCATTGGCATTAGCAATCCCTAAAATTACAGGTAGATCCATTGGTGTCAATACCAATATATTTTGATATCCATACACCACTTCATACAGCAAATTCTCTTTTCCCATACCACCCTGCTACAAGGTATGTGCTGTTGATGTAATATTTAATATTACAAAAAATTTCCAGATTGTGATGCCTGCCTTCTTTTACACACACATATAATTTAATGGCATCCCAGTCTTAAGTTGAAGCTGTTATAGATGCAAAGGGTGGGCCAACTCAATATTGAACCCTACGGACTAAGAGTCTTAGTCCGTAGGGTTCAATATTGAGTTGGCCCACCCTTTGCATCTATAACAGCTTCAACTTTTCTGGGAAGGCTGTCCACAAGGTTTATCCAACAAAAAGCCGGAAACTGGGTGCTTCTTCTTAAAGGATCCATTATTGCACAACAGCAAATACAATGTCCATTGATGCTAACGCATTTCGGCCTCAGCCTTCCTCATAGCATGCTAACTGAATGTGGACTTTTTCACATTTATATGGTTTTTAATTTGCAATATTGTGTGATTTTCACTTCTTTTTTTTTTAGCGCATCGTAATACTTTTTCTGAAGATACAGTATGCTCACTGTTTATGATTGAGGGTTGGTGGGAAGGACGCTCAGTCATGTGACCACTGTGACAACCAATCACAATGGCCACATGATCAGGAACTCTGCATTCACCTCCTGTTGTTTAGAGCCCCTTAAAAATTGGCAAGGGGTTAAAGTATACTTCTAGCAAATAGATAGAGTTGTGAATGGTCAAAACCACTGTCCAATATTTATTTATTTATTTATTGCTATCTGTGTCACATTAGATAAATTTCCCTTTACTTTTTGCTCTGGAAACACAACAGGATGCGAGTAGAAATCTGTACAAAATGAGAATGAGAGTCCCCACTGGAAGATTTCTCAATACTTCCTGTCCTGGTGACACCCAGTTTCCCGTGCCTCTCTGCCGTGACCATGTTCAATTATAGGTGGCTAATCTTCCCAGTAGGAAAACCTAATAAAAAAACCTGACCAACCATTCACAACACTATCCAAAACTGTTGAAAAAGAAAGGTTTGGCAAGAGACATTTTTACATTTGTAGAAGTAAAGGTTGGTTCTAACCAAAACTGATATTTCAGCTCTGCTGCTTAAATTGCATGGTGGCTTCTGGGGGTCTTTAATGGTGCTTTATAGCCACCACAGTTCCCAGTTCTATCCAAATGCTTTGCCCATTCTATTTGATGCTGCCATAGACCATTAATGAATTCTCAAAATAATGAATAAAGAAATTACAGGAACTTATAGCAATGCAATACTGATTTATGACCTTGTGGAACAAGACGTATGGGTTTTGGATGAAGCTGACCTCAAAGGCGACCATAGATAGCATGATCTCTCACTAATGAAGGTAAGAGTCTCCATCCTATCTTGGAGATCTCAGCATGCAACACTGAGCTTTCCAATTCTGACAACATTATCACCTACATATCCCGATTACCACAATCAAAACTGGTGGGTCAAGTTGGGTTGCTGTAATGTGCATTGGTTATCTTGTTGTTACTTTGCATTACTCAACTTTTTATCTCTGAATCCCACCATGAGACAGGCCTGAGTGAATAAGTGGTTAAGTATCTAGATGATTTAATCCAGTTTGAAAAAAAAAAGTTCTACTATGAGCAATTAGATGCTGGTTAAGGAATTAATCACTAATGGGTCATTAACTCTGACTGCTATTGTACCGTTAACAAGCTGAGGCAGGATTATTAGACTCAACACCCAATTAAGGAGGGCAGGATATTTACAGCAATTCCAACAAGCGGCCCCTGCTCTCAAAGTTTGGAAATTCACCCTGAGATGTATGCTGAAATATAACTGCAGGTAAAAGTTTGGGACCTGCAACCAAAAAGTTAACTGATTGCCTGGCAATCTTTCTTTTGGTTTTGGAAAGAGCAGAGAAGTAACCCTTCCAGAATTCCAGTTTTGGATATTTTTGTATAGTTACATTGATCCAGCTTGGGCTGTAACTATGTATATACCTTTGAGATCTTTATAGAAGCTGGAAATGACTGTATTAGACTTTGCTACTTCAGTGATCTCCACTAGATTCCCATCCCTTGCTGAGCAGCTGCATTGTGAGCACAGGAAGTCGGCCGCCAGGCACAGACACCATTCACAAAATGTAAAATGTATGACAATCCGTGCACACTATATAAAAGAGCAGCTTGAAATACATAGAAAAAGGCCCATTGATGATCAACTTTCGTTGGAAACTCATTGGGCGTGGTTGCCAATCCTTGTTGCGCCACTGTTTTGTTTATGCAGCGGCGTGACACGCGTGAGTAAACGTGTTTTATTTGTTGTCACAAACGTTCAATAAATGGGATTACATTTTTTAACCACCGGTGTCTCTCTCATTGATGAGTGTGAGAGCTGAACCTTGGAGGTCTTGACTGCGAGAGTTGAAGGTGTGATGACGGAGCCATACAAACTACCTGGTCAGGGGCAGACTGGCAATATTCGGCCCAGGGGACAAGTACAAACCAGAGGCCCATGGTGTAGCAACTCGGCCCCCCTCCCACTCTCTCTCTTACCGTCCTCCTCCTGACCCCCATTCCAAGCTAAAGCCCTGCTGCAGATACTCTCTACTTACCGGTGAATTCTGGTTCCCGACCTGGCCAGCAGGGGGCGGTTGGGAGGAGCTAGGACAGCTTGGTTGGGGCAGGCCGGGGGATGAGAATCTCCAGTGGGTCATGTAACTGGCCTCTGCTCAGACACATTTTACACCATCTATGCTGGCGGGGCTGCGCTCTGTCCTTGTCTTTTAACCCGCGCTTAGTAGGTCAGTGGCAGGGACTTTTTACTTCTCTTCACCAGGAATCCTTTAGGCATGTCTGTGGCAGAAGCAGTGCAGCCTGTTTATGGGGCATCAGAGTGGCCCAGGGGGCAATTGCCCCCCTGCCCCCTGGCTCAGTCCTCTCCTGTACCTGGTTGAGATGCCTACTTAATATGTTGGTCTGGTGAGTTTGAATTACATGTGGGGAAGAAGGAAGAGAGCACTACATGTCTTTTTGAAAATTCCATCACTGGTGTGACCCTCCCCCTTTACTTGCTGGTCTATCACAGTATCACGCTATGTTAGACTCTCTCCTTTTTTTACATGATACACCGCAGTGGTACATCTGTGAATCCTATACTGGACAGTCACATTATATTTGAACTTTATGAAATTTTATGAACTTTTTAACAGTAACAAGGTGAGTGATTGCCCTGTTCATTTCCTTATTTTTTCTAGCGCTTCAATTTTGTATATATGCCATTCACAAAATGCTTTGAATTTTCTCAAAGAATGCAAAGCGTTCTCTGATTGGATGAGGTGGCATCACCGCCCCATCTCTCCACCTTGTCCAATCTGGGAGATTTCCCTTAAAGAGGTTGTAAACCGAAATATTATTTTATT
The DNA here is from genome assembly GCF_965119305.1 of Pelophylax lessonae. Lineage (NCBI taxonomy): Eukaryota > Metazoa > Chordata > Amphibia > Anura > Ranidae > Pelophylax > Pelophylax lessonae. The sequence continues at coordinate 67,179,209 of NC_138768.1, forward strand.
TTTTTTTTTTAACCCTGAATGATCGCATACTAGCTTATTATGAAATACTTACCTTAGAACGAGCCCCCGCCGTGCCACCCGCTTACCTCTATGACGGGCGACATGTTCAGTCACCCGTCTTCCGGGATTGCGGCATCCGGCCATCTGATTGGCCGGAGCCGCGGTGACGTCACTCCTGGGCACGTGCGCGGGAGCCAACGGTCACGGCACGGGTCTCTGAAGGAATGGCACAAGTGACGTCACTGGATGCATGTAAGGTAAATATCTCCTAAACGGTACATGTTTAGGAGATATTTACAGTACCTATAGGTAAGCCTTATCATAGGCTTACCTATAGGTACAAGTTGCAGAGGAGGGTTTACTTCCTCTTTAACCTACCTGTCCTGAAGGTACAACAGGAAATAAGAGAAAACCTGGAGAAATCTCCTCTTAGACAGTAGTGAAACTGCTGGAAGATTTCTCCTCACCTCTTGTTCTGGTGACAACTATTAATTTCTCAGTGCAGATATTTGCCAGCACTTCATGGATCTTCAGGATGAAGTATTATCACATTGCAAACAAGAAAGTGCAATCTTTCTGAGTCCCACAGGACCCCTTCATCACGCATTTGATGTGAGTGCTGCATGACAGCTGCAGTATGATTACTACCTGCCCTGCTGATTTCCTATTCTGTTACAATCCTTACAATGGCAGAAGTAGTTTTGTTACATGGTTACATGGGAAGGACATAGATGCAATGTACCTTAGCTCTCCCCATCAGCATGTAGGCAGGTGAGTTAGCCTCCCCACCTGTAGAAGGCTCTGTGTCATTATCACATGGGAAGGCGAGTCTCATAATGGAATTGGACCCTTAGGGATTCAATACAGTGCCTCGAGAGGAGAAGTGGTCTGACTCTACATTGAATTCTTGAGAGACTTTGGCAGCCATTTTGGGTGAGAGAACATTATGAATAAGGGAACCCACATCATTTTGGCATGCTTCTGGTAAGTGGATGCTCAGGGACAGGAACTTGCTTGTGAGAGAGAGTTCAAAGCGTAGGGAATGGTTCCCGAGGAGCTCAGGACAGACTCTTTGGTTATCATGAATCCTCTAGTGTTCAGAATGGAGAAGTGGTGCCAGTGAGAGGTGCTACTTTGTCTTAGATACATTTTCATAAGGAATGCAACCCCTGCTAGCTGAAGCCGTACCCTGGTAACGAAGTTGGTTAATGCAGTACTGTACAATTCCGCATCACTCTGCATATACTAAATACAGTATATCCATATATCTATATAATATTAAGGACACATACATGAACTGTGCATTATTTGATGTGTGTGGAATATTGTTGTTGTTCTTGCTCAGTTGTTTAGTTATGTCCGACTCTTCGTGACCTTATTTACCATAGCGCGCCAGGATTTTCTGTCCCCCACTGCCTCCTGGAGCTTGCCTAACTTCATGTTCATTGTTTCAGTGATGCTATCTATCCATCTTGTTTTTTTTTTTTTTTTTTTTGTCCTCTTCTCCTTTTTCCTAACCTTCCCAGCTTCAGGGTCTTTTCTAACGAGTCCTCTCTTCGCATTATGTGGCCAAAGTATTTGGGTTTTCTGTCCTTCCAGTGAATATTCAGGGTTGATTTCCTTCAGGATTGACTGGTTTGATCTTCTTGCTTTCCAAGGGACTTTCAAGAATCTTCTCCAACACGATAGTTCAAAAGCATAAATTCTTCAGCGTTCAGCCTTCCTTATGGTCCAACTTTCACAGCCATGGGCTACTACTGGGAAAACCATAGCTTACATAGGGGATGTCTCTGCTTTTTATAATGTTGTCGAGGTTTGCCATTGCTTTCCTCCCAATAAGTAAGCATCTCTTAATTTCATGGCTACAGTCACCGTCTGCCATGATCTTGAAGCCTAGGAAGATAAAATCTGTCACTGTTTCCATTTCTTATGCTTCTATTTGCCAAAGAGTGATGGGACCGGTTGTCATGATCTTAGTTTTCTTAATGTTCAATTTCAGGCCAGCTTTTGCACTCTCCTCTTTAACCTTCATTACTGTGTGGCTGATTACTCCCAACTTAAGGTCTTGTCTTTCCACATATTATCATATTGAAAAATGATGTGCTGTTTGATATAGGCACTGATGCCTGCCATTTTTCTCTTACTTCCAACTTAAGTTTCCCAGCTTAGGCCCCATATACAAGCAAACATCTACCTTTATTTCATCCCCCACATCCAACCACCTGAAGGAAAAGGAAGTCCAGTGTAAGCTATAAGGCCCCTTTCACATTGACGGACTGATCGGGTCCCCATGTCAGTTTTTCAGGAGATCCCTATCAGACCATCCATTGCTCTCTATGGAGCGGTGGATCTCAACAGACATGTATCTCACCCGCCAGCATCCAATCCGATCCTGTCCGCTAAAAAACACGTAAGGGGATCCGTTCCCTAAATGTCTGGCAGATAGAATCAGATAACAGTCAGATGGAAACAGACAGGTGGTCTATTTCCATCCAATAGCCCATAGAGGACAGTGGGCTGTGAATGTGTCTGCTTTGCATCAGTGCAGCAGGCATAGACCTGTCATCTGCCTGCTCAGCGGGGATCAACAGAGAGATCCCCTGCTGAGCATGCGGATCCGTTGGCGGACCCTAACAGTCTGAAAGGTGCCATAGTCTCCAGGGTCATAGTTTGCAAAGGACTATGCACCCCCCTATATGACAGCACTAGTTGACCCAATGCTGCTATATAGAGTGAGTAACATGCTTTTCCATACCCAGATGTACAAGGTATTTCTTTTGGCTTTTTATCTGAACCCTATTTTTTAAAGATAGGGTAGGAAATGGTTAAACACAACAAGGATAGAAGGCGCCAACAGGTAACCAGACCCTGTGTTAGGGGGGCAGTCTCTGTATAAATAGTTCATAAGAAGTTGAAAAGAAGTCCATATAAGTATGACATCATCTGCCCGTACTGCGACCCACGCTGTGGTCCAGCTTCATCACCTTCTGCTCGGCTTTCCACCTGAGGACTTCTGGCCTCCTCCACACAACAGCGGACCATGGCAGTCCACATAGCGGACATCCAGCACTGACATCCCGGGCTCCCCTTCCTGATGAGCTTGTTGCACTTCACTCAATGTAAATTGCCCCTTGTATTTTATTGCACCTAATAAACCTGTAAACTGTCTGCACTTAGAGGTGCTTTTTCTTCTCTCTCCTGCCTAGGAAATGATTAAAATCTGTCAAATTCTTTTTTTTTTTTATCAACACCATTCAGGATATTTTACTTCACTTCCTGTTCTGTAGACACAACAGATGGGAAATATTTTAAAAGTAGTAATGAAATGGGTGTTCCTATTGGAAGAATTTCATTATATACTAGTCTCAGTGGTCACCAGGGCAAATAGAGGATGTGAATCCCCACAGTAGGGACATAAGCTGCAATAAAATGTGACATGTGGATAAATTCCAGGTTTCGGGTATGACAATCTTTGCATGGTTACATTGTTCCAGCTGGGACCAATGTATATACAGTATGTACGTGCCATACCTGTGGAATCCCCGTAAAAGCTGGATATTACTGCAGGTGGCACTGCTACTACAGGAATTTCTTTTAGCTTCCAGATACTGCTGCACTGTGGAAATGTGAGCACAGGAGGTTGCTTTCTTGCTTGACACAAGCAGCATTCTGGGAACACTTTGTATTTTCTCAATGAAGTGTTTTTAAATTTGACGAGGAGTAAAGGTAGGGTGGTGATGTCACAATCTCCACTTCAACCAATCAGTATGCATTAATTGAGAAAATGTTGAGAAATGAAGAAAAACGTTCTCTGAATGGCACCTATGCTGAACTGGTGACTTCCTATCTTCAGTAAGCAACAGGTCGGAATGATCGGCACAGGACCTGGAAGCTAGCGGCAATCACTGAAGTAGTGGTGTCTACTAAAGTGATTTCCAGCTTCTGCATGGACTCCACAGGTATGGCACAAACATGCCTAGTACACACCACAAATTTTTTTTGGGTTCAGCCAATGCGGGTTTTCGTTCAACCCGGTCCGAGCTACAATCCAATGTTAGTACAGCGATCTCCCTTGCTGTTCTATTGTGTTCTAACAGACGGACAGCCCCCCAGCCAGAACACTCCGGTCAGTGCTCTCAGCCATCGGCTGCTGGTTTTCCAGCATGCACGTCTGACAGAAGCCAGCTTAACAGCTGGCTTCTGTCGGACTGGCTGCCATATACACGGGCCAAATGTCGGAGGGTTTTAATTGAACCGACTGATGTCGCCCGACATTCGGCCTGTGTGTACTTGGCTTTACATTGGTTCAAGCTGGTAAAAGTTGCCATACCTGGAATTCTGCTCTAAAGTAGGTTTTCTAATTGCATATCTTGATATACAGTTGAGAACCATTTAAATCAAAATATGTGACATCAAATACAGTATCTCACAAAAGTGAGTACACCCTTCATATTTTTGTAAATATTTTATTATATTTTTTCATGTGACAACACTGAAGAAATGACACTTTGCTACAATGTAAAGTAGTGAGTGTACAGCTTGTATAACAGTATAAATTTGCTGTCCCCTCAAAATAACTCAATACACAGCCATTAATGTCTAAACTGCTGGCAACAAAAGTGAGTACACCCCTAAGTGAAAATGTCTAAATTGGCCCCAAAGTGTCAATATTTTCCAGCACTGCCTTAACCCTCTTGGGCATGGAGTTCACCAGAGCTTCACAAGTTGCCACTGGAGTCCTCTTCCACTCCTCCCTGATGACATCACAGAGCTGGTGGATGTTAGAGACCTTGTGCTCCTCCACCTTCCATTTGAGGATGCCCCACAGATGCTCAACAGGGTTTAGGTCTGGAGACATGCTTGGCCAGTCCATCATTTTTACCCTCAGCTTGCTTCTTTAGCAAGGCAGTGGTCGTCTTGGAGGTCGTTATGTTGGAATACTGCCCTGCGGCCCTCCAAAGGGAGGGGATCATACTCTACTCAGTATGTCACAGTACATGTTGGCATTCTTGGTTCCCTCAATGAACTGTAGCTCCCCAGTGCACTCATGCAGCCCCACACCATGACACTCCCACCACCATGCTTGACTGTAGTCAAGACACACTTGTCTTTGTACTTCTCACCTGGTTACCGCCACACACGCTTGACACCATCTGAACCAAATAAGTTTATCTTGGTCTCATCAGACCACAGGACATGGTTCCAGTAATCCATGTCTTTAGTCTGCTAGTCTTCAGCAAACTGTTTGCAGGCTTTCTTGTGCATCATCTTTAGAAGAGGCTTCCTTCTGCCCCCCCCCCCCCACCCCTTCAACCCCTGCAGCAATGCTGGTAGCACTCATACATCTATTTCCCAAAGACCACCTCTGGATAGGACGCTGAGCACATGCACTCAACTTTTTTGGTCAACCATGGTGAGGCCTGTTCACTCCCACCATCATGCTTGACTGTAGGCAAGACACACTTGCATTTGTACTCCTCACCTGGTTACCGCCAAACACGCATCTGAACCAAATAAGTTTAGCTTGGTCTCATCAGACCACAGGACATGGTTCCAGTAATCCATGTCCTTAGTCTGCTTGTCTTCCAACTGTTTGCTGGCTAAGAGGTTTCCTTCTGGGACAACAGCCATGCAGACCAATTTGATGCAGTCTGCGGCGTATTGTCTGAGCACTAACAGGCTGATCCCCCACCCCTTCAACCTCTGCAGCAATGCTGGCAGCACTCATACGTCTATTTTCCAAAGACAACCTCTGGATATGGCGCTGAGCATGTGCAAGCAACTTCTTTGGTCGACCATGGCGAGGCCTGTCCTGAGTGGAACCTGTCCTGTTAAACACCGTGCTGCAGTTCAGTTTCAGGGTCTTGGCCATCTTCTTATAGCCTAGGCCATTTTTATGTAGAGCAAAAATTCTTTTTTTTAGATCCTCAGAGAGTTATTTGCCATGAGGTGCCATGTTGAACTTCCAGTGACCAGTATGAGAGAGGGAAAGCGATAACACCAAATTTAACACACCTGCTCCCCATTCACACCTGAGACCTTGTAACACTAACGAGTCACATGACACCGGGGTGGGCCCAATTTGGACATTTTCACTTAGGGGTGTACTTACTTTTGTTGCAAGCGGTTTAGACATTAATGGCTATGTGTTGAGTTATTTTGATGGGACAGCAAATTTACACTGTTATACAAGCTGTACACTCACTACTTTACATTGTAGCAAAGTGTCATTTCTTCAGTGTTGTCACATGAAAAGATATAATAAAATATTTACAAAAATGTGAGGGGTGTACTCACTTTTTGTGAGATACTGTAAGTAGTAATGATAAAAATCACATAACGGCAAGAAATGTTATCTTAAACGTGTACTTACAGAAATACATTATACTTTCTGATATTTTGTATGATGCTTGTGGTGAAATCTGTGCATCCATGTTGCCTAAACTCCTGTTGGGTTTTTCTTTTATATACCTACATTATTGGGAACACATCAGGATGATTGAGAAGACAATGGGGGGCTAGTTAACCTATTTGTGTCAACTCGTGTCTAAAAAAATATGTTTGAGTGGATTGACCCCTTAAACGTCCTGCAAATATTGATCAACAGTCTCAAGAGTTTGTTAGCTGTGGATATTTCCAGATTGTCCTGCTAGTGGAAAAGTTCCTAAAGTGAAGTTGAACAAAGTTGACATGTCTGCTTCAGACAGAGCTTTTTAAGCTAAGCACAGATTGTGAAAATATAATTAGAGGCAGGCTTTTGTTTCCTCACAATGAGTGGGAAATTCTAAATAGAGAGGTCTCTGTGGATTCATTGAACCGACTCTGGACACAATGGCCGGTTCTCTGAGTCCTTCTCCTTTCCCTAATGAGAATCACTAATTGCCATCATTTGCAGATTGTGTTAAGCGTCCAGCTCACTGAAAATAAGGAGTTTTTTTATTTAAAAGCTTCTTAAACTTCTCATCCTCATTAATGTGGTAACGGAGATAATGGAAAATTAAAAAAAAAGTATCTATTCTTTTCTCTGTGTGATAAAAATGGTCATGGTTCCAAACACTTGGTAACGGGGTATTTTGTATTTAACTTAAATTATTTAATTAAAAGGGAAACTATAATCTTATTTTTTTAAATGTAGATATGACAGTGATAATCCTAATGCCCAACTTCAGGTTTTTTTTTAAACCTTCAGTAAGGGTTTTAAAAAAAATAGCTCTTGCTGCAATACTCTCCTTCTCACCTGTGCTAGACCCCGCACTATATCCCTTCCACCACTAGATGTCCTCAGTCTTCCTGGCACTAACAATGATCCAGAGCAGCCTTTTTTTAATCATGGTGCCCAGGCACTCCGGGCTGCCTTGAGGTTTCTTAGGGGGTGCCTAGGCAAAATTCCTAAAAATTGCCCAAAAATTGTATACAAGCCAGAATGTGGATTAGGCTGCCTTTTATTTAAGCTAAGTCACATGTTTTCATTGTGCACCCTTACAACCTTCTAGCTGCAGGCGCCCTAACAACCAATGGCATCATCAGTTAATAAGGAGGATGTCAGTCGCCTGCATAGCATCCTTGTTTAACCCTCCCCTGCTGCTCTCCATCAGCATTGGGGTCACATTGTAGACGTCTAGCCAATGACGAAACGCGTTAGCTGGAACGCACGTCGTGACGTCACACGAGCTTAGTGGAACCCAAGCCGGAGGTGCCGCTCTCCACTCGCAGCTCACATGTGTGACGGCGTTCATTTGGTTTTTTACATTGTTTCCCACTGTTTTCTCACCGTATTTATTGGATTTTACTGGATTTTATTGAATTTTTCTGTTTTTTCACCTGTTCTTATCACCCCATTGGGAATGTATTTTTTGGATTGACCAGGGTTGTGTGCAATAAATAAACCACTTAAACGGTACTGCACTATCTGGATTTTTTCTTCTATACACCCCCTCTGCTTGGAGGTGATTAACAGGAGGATTGCTACTGCAAGAGGAGCTGGTCTGTTTGAAGGGAAGGCACCCGATTTGGAGGCTATCAGCAGTAAGAGTGGTACTGCAGAGGGATAGTTTCGCTAGGAGGGAACACACCCCGACCTGGAGAGGGTCATTTAAGCACGATTGGTCCTAGTGTTATAAGGCATATAGGACCCACGAGTTCTGGTGAGTGTGAAATTATTCTACCTTTCACGGTGAAGGGATGCCAGGCTAAGAGTGAAAGCACCTGCACTTTAAATACATTTTTTGGACATTTCTCATCAAGAAGTCACTATTGTTTTTTGCACTTATATTTAATGGACTGTTCACCTACAATTGTTTGTGCACATGAACCTTAAGGAGTTTTTTTCTGAGAGTGATTTATTTATTTATTTATTTATTTATACATATCCTATTTATTAAGCACCTTTTATTGTCACAACGTATATATATATATATATATATATTCTTTTCAGATTTACTTGTATTGTTATAATCTATGAATTTTTATTAGATGGTTTATTAAATTGTAGCAAGCGCTATAGGTAATCACCTACCCATTGAATCCTTTATTCCACATTAGCTGTGTGACAGATAAAAGCTGAGGGAGAAGAGAAACATTGGAATGCTAGTCAATACCAGCTTGCAAATGTGTAAATCACCTCTAATGTTGGGTGTCCATCCTGGCCTTGTGCATGTTTGCTGCTATTAGAATAGTTTTTACATATCAGAATGGGGTGCCTCGAGACTGTTCATCATTTTTAATGGGGGGTGCCTTAAGATTGACCGTAATTTTTAAAGGGTGCCTTGACAGAAAAAAAAAGGTTGAGAAACACTGATCCAGAGAGCAGCTCTCCACATCACTGAGAATTGACCCATGTTGTAGAACAGTGGTCTCTAAACTGTAGCCCTTTGCTTTATTTGGTTATTGGGATACTATTTCTCCCACTGATACAAGGTACTATTGCTCAGTCTGACACCAACAATGAGGCACTATTCCATCCACTGACACCAACAGTGGGACAAATTTCTCCCGCTGGGTCACTCTTCTTTCTACTGATCTAAATAATGGAACACTATTTCTCCCATTTATACCAATGATAGGGCATGATTTCTGCCACTGACACCAATGGGGAACTATTCCTCTAACTAGTACCAACAATGGGGCACTATCCCTTCCACTGACACCAATGACAGGGCACAATCAATATCTTTTTTAGTCCCACTGACCACCAAGCCTGAGGCATTGTTTGCTCCCACTGGCATTTTTTACTTTCACTAGCCACAGTCCAGAGCCCCTATAGTCTGAAGGACAGAAACCTGGCCCTTTGCTTAGAACGTTTGGAGATCCCTGCTGTAGAAGAACAGATAATCTTTCCAGTGCACTAAATATACATACATTTTTTCTATGTACAGTTTTTAATTATGTATTGTGACTGTGCTTCTCCCTGCCATGAAGGGTTTTGTGTCACCAGGGGTTCTCATCCAGACAGCTTGATGGGCTCTAGGGTGCTTGTCTCATACAAAGGAAACTGGATTTTCAATATCCTCAGAGGCTGGTAAAACCCGGTTTGGGACCTGGAGTCTGGAGGCTTAGTAGAGACTCGGTCCAGGTTTTGCAGACAACCAGCAAATTGTGCAGGTGTGTACAGGGCTTTAATCAGAGATGTGACCATAGGTCAGGGATTCACCCTGGTGGACAGCGGAGGTTTGTGCCCTGGAGGCAGGAGGCTCTACCCAAGAGAAAGGTGGGAGCCAGTGCAGCAGGGAACTGCTAGGTGCATGCGTTTTTGTGAGAAGACTGTCTGGAGGAGACAGACAATAGCCGGAGGACTGAGGCCAGAGCAGCAGCGCTTGAAGTGTAAGCCTGGAGGTTGAAGAAACCTGTGTAATATCTTGAACTTGTTTTATTAAAAGTAGGCAAGAAAAGCCTTTAAAAAAGATTCATGGGGACCGTCTTTGTCCTCAAGGCTCTATGTTTGAAGCTTGTTCTCACAGTATGCATCATGGAGCAACCATGTTTACTCTTTCCATATGCTTCCTACCTAGTAGTACTGCACTAAATAGGAAGCAGAGCCTACATTTGCAATGTGCAAATATGGTTGCACCATGCACATGTTGTACTGTGTTTGTTTATAGGGATCCTATCATGATTGGGGCCACACAAGGCCTACACATTCAGGGGTAGGGATACCGTGTTGTGCTATTACACCGGGGCCCAGTAGGAGAAAAATTTGACCATCAAGGGGTACAGGGGGAGCTATAAAGTGCATTTTATGCTCAGAAGGGAAGATACCCTCCCTTCCACTGCTAATCCTCTTGGGCACTCTATATAGTAAACATGCTCCAATGAGGTTGTTTAATTATGTAACAGGAATGAATAGTGCTCTTTTATTTTTTGTATGCAGTGCTTACACCTACATAATAGTGCACAAAAAGTTGGCCACAAGCAACTGGTGGATAAAATATGTACAGTATATTGTAACAAGGGTAGTCAAAACAATGCATAAACCAGTAGGCAGGCAATTGAATACGATTAAAGATGCTGCACTAAGTAGGTAAGCACTGGCCTATAATATGACAAATAATTATACTGTGAAAAGGTTACCCAAATTTTACCTGGTATACTGTAATTGGAGAAAATTGTAATGACAATAACTATCCCAAAAAAATGTGTCCTTAAGTGCACGTTGTGCATACAACCATTTAAGGGGTGGGTGTACATGTTACTAACAAGGAGTACCTCTGGAGGTGGGCACAAAGTATCTGGCACCTAACTGCCAGCATTAGCCGGCTATCGTTGGGACCCTTTTGTAGGGCGGTACACGTAAAGCTGTCCCTTTAGGCTGGGTTCACACTTACGCAAATTGGATGCAGACCTCTAGGGCGTCCGCGGTCCATATTTGAAAAGGGTCCTGTGCGTCTTTGGCTCCGAAACAGGTGCAAATTCAGGCACAAATTCGGAACCTAATTTGCACCTCAATCAGTGAAGAGGGATGCACTAGACACCTGCTGTAAGCCGCGGCCGCAGCATGTGTGAACCCAGCCTTGAGACTGTACAATAGATGGTTGATGGGCTGTTAAGCAAAGAGCATATTAGCATTAACTGCTGTCAGTGTTGAAAAAAGCACCACCAATTTTGCTCACCACTCCTGGAGCATAGAGTGTCCTGTTCAATGCCTTTGATGGTCAGCTGTCATAAAAAATCCAATCACCAGCAGCTCAGTCCTCGCAAAGCTCAGTCTTTGCATCTAGCTGTCAACGGTCCTCCCTGATGGTACGTGCACATGGTAACAGGTCCCTCCAGCTCTGGTTCCACCAATGCGAAAGCCCTTTCAGTGGATACATCCCCAGACTCTTGGTTATGGACACAGGTACCCCAGTCTGTCTATTCTGGTCACATAGAATGTAATAAAAATGCACCCTGAACTCCATGCAGGCTTTGGTTTCTCTGATCATGGCACAGATTCCAGCAACAGGTCTACACCTCTGACTCCTTACACTACACCCCCTGACCTCTGGTGAATTGCCCTGGAAAAGTGCTGTCCTCTCCTCCTCAGTGTGCAGAGATCTCTGGGTAGTGAAGTCCACAACCCATTAGCCTTCATTCACTTGCACTGTACCGTGCACCTTGGGGATTCCCATATCTCAATGTCCATGGCGGCTGCATAGCAACTTCTGCCTGACTGCCTCAGAGTCACTGTTGCCAGATGGGAGAGGGAGCAGGAGGGATACAATGGGCAGATACACACAGCCTGCAGCAGCAACGCTGTCACTGTTCAGTGGTATAGGTGGAGAGCAGGTACATAGCGCTCAGCCCACTCCTCCAACCAGCGAGCAGCACCTGGCTCCATGTATTTTGTCAGGTCTAAAAATACAAAGATGTTTTTATTTTTTTTACTCAGTAAAATATACAGTATAATAGTTCATATATTCTATGCCCAGACAGCAGATGGAGCACTAGGTTCTTCTATATTTACCAGGCAAACTTTAACGCAGAATTCCAGCCAAAAATAACAGTATCGAAAATTGATAGCCAACTTTTGCTGCAAAATTCACCTTCAATACACTGGATGTCCTCAGTCTGATGGCCAGAATCATTCATCCCACTTCCTTTGAGCCCAGGTTGTCATGGACCCACCAGTAAAAGGAGAAGCAGCACAGTTATGAGCTAATCTCTGTCACAGCTTTCTCTTCCTACCAGCATGTTTCTTGTTAGCACATAAACCGAATGGCTCCTGGTGCTTTTCTGCTCATGCTCCAGCTCTGCACAAAAGGGACTGCAGGAGGCAAATGCCAGGATAACTTTAATTTACACTGCTTGCATTAAAAAAATGACAATGTTTCTATATTTTAGAAAGTTGAACAGAGTCATTACAAATGCTTAAAGCGTATCTAAATCCAGAAACAACAATTTTTGTCTTCGGGTGGCTACACTCATTCCTCCACTGTATCTATGGAGAAGCCACCCTTGGACATCAGCATTGTCAACCTGTGCCAAATGGACTAGTAGCTTTAGGACTGTACAAACAGTATGGATTTTAACTTTTTGCACTAAAGATTTGGACTAGTTGAAAAAACCTGACTATTAATGGCCTCCGGACAGCCCCATGCACATATACTGCAGCAGGGCGGCCCTTCAGCAGGAAATCATGTACCTGTACGTCTTTTTTTTTTCAAGTCTGGGGTGCGCATGCACGCCATCGGCGACTTGCTCCTGCTCCCACAGTGGGAGCCAGTCAGCGCACCTCATGTTCGACAGCACCCAACGATCGTTCCCGAGAGAGGAAAAGCGGCGGTCTGTCTATGTAAACAAGGCAGATCGCTGTTCTGTCAAAGGAAGATGGAGATCTTGTGTTTCTGCTAAGCAGGAACAAGCATCTCTGTCTTCCACCAGTCAAAGCAACTCCCCCACACAGTCAGCAAGCACCTCCTAGGGACACATTTAACCCCTGATGTTAACCTCTTCCCTGCCAGTGTCATTAGTACAGTGACAGTGCAATTTTTTTAAGCACTGATCACTGTGTCACTCGTCCACAAAAAGTGTCACTTAATGTCTGATTTGTCTGCCGCAATGTCGCAGTCTGCTAAATATCGCTGATCGCCGCCATTACTAGTAAAAAAAATTAATAAAACAAAAATTCCATAAATCTATCCCATAGTTTGTAGATGCTATAACTTTTGCGCAAACCAATCAATGTAGCAGAATACATATTGGCCTAAATTAATGAAGAAATTAGATTTTTTACATTATTTTATTGGTTATGTTTTATTGCAGAAAGTATAAAATATTGTTTGTTTTTCAAAATTGTCGGCCTCTTTTTGTTTATAGCAAAAAATTTAAAAAACTGCAGAGGGAATCAAATACCACCAAAAGAAAGCTCTATCTGTGGGAAAAAAGGATATACATTTTGTTTGGGTACAGCGTCGCATGACTGTGCAATTGTCAGTTAAAGTAACGCAGTGCCGTATAGCAAAACAATGGCCTGGTCATGAACAGTGATGGGAATAACGGCGTTAAAAGTAAACGGCGTTACTAACGCCGTTACTTTTGTGGGTAACTAGTAATTGAATTGATTACTTTTCCCTTCGCTGTAATGCCGTTCCCGTTACTTAAAGCGGAGTTCCGGCCTCGGGGGTCAATTTGAGCTAAAAATACCCCCAGGACAGTCAGGGCTTAGTACATTCCATAATGGATAGCCTCTGAACTGGTCGGACTTACCTGTAAGAAGAAATACTTACCTTGAAAATTTCTTCTCCAGCGCTGCCATCTCAGGTGTGGGCAGCTGAAGCCGCAGCGTCCCTCTTCTTGTCCTCTTCCGTGACATCGGAGTCCCACAATGCACTTCACCGGCCCCGCTCGTCATTTCCGGTGCAGGCGCGGCATCCCTGCACAGCTTCTAAGCATGCTCAGAAGCTGTTTAGCAGTGAATGCTTACCTTGAAAATTTCTTCTCCAGCGCTGCCATCTCAGGTGTGGGCAGCTGAAGCCGCAGCGTCCCTCTTCTTGTCCTCTTCCGTGACATCGGAATCCCACAATGCACTTCACCGGCCCCGCTCGTCATTTCCGGTGCAGGCGCGGCATCCCTGCACAGCTTCTAAGCATGCTCAGAAGCTGTTTAGCAGTGAATGCTTACCTTGAAAATTTCTTCTCCAGCGCTGCCATCTCAGGTGTGGGCAGCTGAAGCCGCAGCGTCCCTCTTCTTGTCCTCTTCCGTGACATCGGAATCCCACAATGCACTGCACCGGCCCCGCTCGTCATTTCCGGTGCAGGCGCGGCATCCCTGCACAGCTTCTAAGCATGCTCAGAAGCTGTTTAGCAGTGAATGCCGCGCTTGCACCGGAAGTGACAAGCGGGGCCTGTGCAGTGCATTGGGAGCTGAACGTCATCGCTCCCAGGAATCATCGGAAAACGGAAGTGATGGTGCGGGCCGCGGTAGGTGAGTATATTTTCTTCTATAATAAGGTAAGTGACAAAAAAAAAAAAAAATCGCCAGTATCCATTTCTATTTCAGGTTGCCCTCAGCTTGCGGATGGCCCAAAATCAATTTTATCGATTTTAAGGCCGGAACTCCGCTTTAAGCGGCGTTACTGCAATTACATTTACCACCAGTAGAGGGTAGTAGCAACTCCTCTACTCTTCTCTATGACCCTGCTGCTGTCCGCTCCTCACGGTACTGACTCCTCTCTGAGGCCTGGAGACTGGAGTTAACAGCGTGCCAGCCAGCAGGTACCACGGCGATCCGATACATATCACCACCACCATCCACAGCCACTGCACTCTGCTTAGGAGTCAGGACAGTCACAGGAGAGACAGCACAGGAGTCAGTCCAGACAGTCACAGACAGGAGGACGGAGTCAGACCCCACCAGTGTGCCACACCACCAACAGCCACCACCACCACCAGCAGGTACCAAAAATAAATAAAATAAAATACTACAGTCAGGACTCAGGAGTTAGACCCAGGTCAGGTACCACTGCCACTCTGCCAGTACCCCCACCAGTGCCGCACCACCAGCCACCAGCCCACCACCACCAGTGCCCCAGCACCACCAGTCCACCACCAGCAGAAGCAGGTACCACTTGAGTAAAATAAAATAAAAAAAATACCACTCAGTCAGGAGTCACTCAGGACTCAGGTCAGGTACCACTGCCAGTACCAGTGTACCACCACCACACGGCCTGCCGGTACCACTCAGCAAATAACCACTAAGGTACCACTCAGCAAATACCACTCAGGTACCCACTGCCAGTCTACCACGCAGCCGGAAACATTTAACAAATACCACTCAGGTACCAGTGTCACCAGTGCCACTCAGCAAGTACCATTCAGAAAATACCACTCAGGTACCAGTGTACCACGCAGCCAGCCAGTATCACTCAGCAAATACCATTCAGGTACCACCAGTGCCACTCAGCAAATACCACTCAGGTACTGTACCAGTGTACCTTGCAGCCGGTACCACTCAGCAAATACCACACAGGTACCACTCAGGAATCAGGATTCACCACATAGGTGTCTCACTGTCCCACAGCAACATTAAAATAGTGTAGATTACTGTACAATGTTTTATAACAATAATTGCTTCTATTTAGTGTTAATTTCATTAATTTAACATATTTAATATTGGGGGCATACAAGTGATCTGACATATTTTATTATTGTTTTTAAAGTAAAGCAATAGTTACTTCTCCTGGTAATTAGTTACTTTTTTACTGATGTAACTCAGTTACTACCTCAGTTACTTTTTGTGAGAAGTAACTAGTAACTATAACTAATTACCCTTTTTTAAGTTACATGACCAACACTGGTCATGAAGGGGGGGTAAATCTTCCAGAGCTGAAGTGGTTAATATCTAGATACTGTATACCAGTATCTACCAGTGAAACTTCATTGGACCCCTTTTAAACAGAACAAAGTCAAAGTCACCTCTTAGACTGATTCAGCTGTGTGTGTAATTTGACCTTTATATTGGTCATCATTCATCTAAACATCAAACCTTTTCTCACCAAAGCAGTTAAAGCTGAACATCAAAACACAAATGAATGCGCAATTCTATAATCATTAAAACGGTAATACACAACCTTTTAATAAAAAAAAAAAAAAACCCCTGCAAGATAATGGCATAATGTGCTAGTATGCATTGCGTACTAGCACATTATTAAAGACTTACCTTAGAACGAAGCCCTCCAGTGGTGCGCTGTCAGCGCTGACAGGGCTTCTACCTTCAGCCGGTCTTCCTTCCGGGTTCGAGTGCTCAGGCATCTGATTGGCCACAATTACATCACTCCCACAGCACCGAACAGTGCAAGTTTAGGAGATTATCTTCCTTATTATAGGCCTACCTGTGGGTACAAGTAAAAAGACTTTACTACCACTTTAATACATGATCACATGTATTATCGCTATAAGGACATCTTAGTTCTTTGTTTTTTTCAGTAAATTTGGATGAAAGGTTTTGGTCCTCTGAAATTTATGATTATAAACTCCAACACATGTGTTTCATCAAAGCACTTTGAACCAAAGACCAATGCACTGCTTAAAGCGTATGTAAACCCAACATTTCATATTCCTGATATGTGCCTGCTGTACCATGTACTTGTATGAGAAAGTCTCCTGTTCTCTTTATTTTGCATTGTTTGTGTGAAACCCCTGGTGTTCCCGCCAGTCCCTCTGCTTTCCTATCAAAAACTGACCACACTAAGCAGAAGAGCAAACTGTGGTCAGTTCCCAAGCTGTGATGGAAACTCAGCCTGCTCTGCTCCAATGATCAATCTGGTTTTGACATCCAACACACACACACAGCTTTTCACTGGAAAGATCAGTGTAAAGCTCTTTCTCCTCCCCAGCTCTTATGCAGCTGAGAACAGAGGGAATGTAAACACTTTTATAAAGGAGGGAAAAGGTACTTATAATGTATTCGAAACTTCCCCCTATTTTTGTCCTAAAGGGAAACTGTACTAGTTTTGGATCAATGCACTGTATTGTAATAGATTTTGTTTAGTTTTTTCCGTTTTCTGTTTTAATACTTACTTTGTATTACAAATACACTTCAAATACATGACAAGAGATTCCAAGAGCACTAGGGGTTCACTAACAAGACACCGGAACGGTAATTATCTCCTTTCAGGCATGATCTCTTTAACCACTTCAGCCCCGGAAGATACCCCCTTCCTGAGCAGGCCCTATTTTGTGATTCGGCACTGTGTTACTTTAATGGACAATTGCGCGGTCGTGTGACGCTGTACCCAAGCAAAATTGACGTCCTTTTTTTCCCCCAAATAGAGCTTTATTTTGGTGGTATTTGATCACCTGTGCAATTTTATTTATTGCGCTATAAACAAAAAAAAGAGCGACGATTTTGAAAAAAAAAAAAAACAATATTTTTCACATTCTTCTATATAACATTCCCAAAAAAGAAAAAATGTAAAAATCAAAATTTTAGAACATTTTAGGGCGATTTGTTTTCTGCTACTTATTTATTGGTAAAAAAAAATTGCAATAAGCGTATTTTGATTGGTTTGTGCAAAAGTTATTGCGTTTACTAACTAAGGGAAAGATTTATGTCATTTTTATTGTTTTTTTTTCTAGTAATAGCGGCGACCTGCGATTTTTTGCAGGACTGCGACATTGCGGCTGACAGATCGGACCCCTAACTGACATTTTTTACACTTTTGGGGGGACCAGTGACATTACTACAGTAATCAGTGCTACAAATATGCACTGTTACTGTAATAATGACATTGGCAGGGAAGGGGTTAACCCTGTGGGTGATCAAGGGGTTAAATGTGACCCTAGGGGAGTGATTCTAACTGTGGGGGGCGTGGCTTCTGAATGACCATAGAGACATGTGATCCTTTATAGCAGGATCACAGGGGCTCTGTGATCATTCCAGGGAGAAGAAAGGTCAGCTGTGTTTAAAACAGCCAACCGTCCTTCTCTCTCAGCGGGGAATGATTGGAGCCGCCTGACACACGCTTGGCTTCCCCGCTGACGAGTGGGGGTGGGGGCACACCGACGGCAGGGGGCGCTCGCCCCCTAGACTCAAGAGAGCGAGCGCCGCACAGTTACAGCGATTTGCCCGGGAGCGGCTGCCTGCCGCAGTACATCGGCGGCGGGTGGTCGGAAAGGAGTTGACTAAGACTCCATACCCCTATAAATAGTTAGTCATATGGATGAGTCATTTAGTTCCTTATGTAAATTTTGCTTTTAGCTGCTGAGCTCTGTTTAGGGTTTTTTAATCCTAAAATATAAAAAGGAACTATAAGCAAACCACTAAGCATTCTCTTTATGCGACTTGCCATGCAACTTTGGACAAAATCACATGATAAGTCATTCCCGATGTTTTCCAATGATAACCATTTATATATGTATACCATTTATATACCATTTATATAACCTAAAGTTGCAACGACTTCAAATTAGTTAATGCTTTACTTTGGTCCGACTTTCATGCAACTTGAGGGCCATACACTTCAATGCTAACCCTCAAACATTTCATGAAATTCGTACCTGAATGTTATTCAATGCAACAGTTGTCCTTTATAACTGGTCGTATCCAAGTCGCACCCATCCAAAGTTGTGTCAAAGTTGCACTCCTAAGTTGGCGCAACTTTGGAGTTGTACAAGTGTAAATGGGGCCTAAAGCTGCATTGATCCCAGATCCAGTCAGGCTGATAAAAAAATAATAATCACAACAGTGGAGTTATTGGCTATCCTGACTATTTAAAATTCTTGTTAATTTTACCAAGAAATGGAAGATGAGCTTTGACTGGTTATTGGAATCAACTCCGTTTTTGGCCAATTTTCTTTTCTCCGCTATGGCTTTACTTTACACCATCCAATCCAATATTATATGAATAAAATGGTTGCAATGTTACTTACAAACTGTAGGTGGAGACAGAACCCAACATAGAGATATTTTTTTCTAATACATTGGTAAACTGTATCATGTATAACACATGTACATGTTCATTAAATTGAGAGTCTTTGGGGTTGATCTACTAAAGGCAAATAGACTTTGCAAAGTGCAGTTGCTCCAGAGCTTAGTAAATGAGCAGAAGCTCTGCTGACTTCCATCATCCAATCATGTGCAAGCAAAAATGCATTTTTTTTTTTATTTTCCTTGCACTTGATTGGGTATTCTTTTTGTAGCACCCTCTAGAGTGCTAGGTTAGTTTGTATAGAATTGTTACATTCGGTGGCTTAAGGCTGGATGACTCATCCTAGCAGCCTCTCTGGTGCATAGTTGGTGGAGGTGGGGAGGAGCTGTTTGGAATAGTTATGAGGGCCTCAACTAATCCCCAGTAAAGAGCTGGCAGGGGGCAGGCTACCTCATAAATAGGCATGAGTCATGCCAGCAGAGTCAGTCGGGTGGAAGATGGAGATGGAGTGCTGAGTAGACTGTCGGTGGCCCTCAACTGTGCCCCCTAGTCTGGGGGGGGGGGGGGATCTTGGATCGGGGCTTGGTTGCTGGAAGGATCCTGCCATAACACATGGAAGAAGCCTTTGCTGGAGGCAAGGAGAGATGGCAGAAGGTCAACACCACTGGGAGATCGCCTGAGAGTCAGTTGGGTGAGCTGGTAAGTCTCAGTCTGGGGGACTGTGATTGAGAAGTTAGCCTGGAGGGTTAGCGAAAGGGGCAGCTACAGTCATGTGGATTGGCAGTGCCTGAAGAGATGGTGCTGGGATCAGTAGCCACAGGAGGAATTGTGCAATCTGTTTCACTGTATTTTTGCTACACCACAAGGGTCCTCAGGTTTCTGCCTGTAATGGGCCATTGCTCAAACATCTGACTGAGAGCTTTGTCAGATATCCAAATGGTGATTCAGCTGGGGTCTGCAAGCAAATGTGTGCAGGAGGAAGAAGTTGGAGCTGTATACAGGGCCGGACTGGCCTTAGGGCAGACCGGGCATATGCCCGGTAGGCCGACCTCCGGGCGCATGTAATTTTGTGTGCCAGTCCCAGACAGTGTCCCTCCCTCTGAGTCCCGTCCCAAGCTGGCCTCTCCACGGCCGGTTGGCTGCATATTCTTCTGGCCGGCCGGGTATGTCACTGCACTCACTGTGTAGTGTCCCCCTAGTCCTAGGCATAGTGGCAGGCTGGCAGCCGCCGGGCTGCCCTCACTGCGGCCGGCTCCGCAGGCGCAGCCATCGCCATACTGGAAGACGGAGGGGGAGGACTGGCTGTCAAGGGGGAGGAGCTAGAGGGGACTCCTTCCTGCTTGAGACGGGCCTGGCGGGAACAGTGTGCAGCCGCACCGAAGACACCGGCACTCAAGGCCTGCTGCAACTCTGCAAGGTAAGGAAGAAAGGGTACAACACAAACACTCTACTCACTCTACTCTTCACAAGACACTCTGCTCTGCCTCATCCCATCCATCCCACCTCCATCCCTCTGCTGTGCCTAATCCCATCCATCCCACCTCCATCCCTCTGCTGTGCCTCATCCCATCCATCCCACCTCCATCCCTCTGCTGTGCCTCATCCCATCCATCCAACCACCATCCCTCTGCTCTGCCTCATCCCATCCATCCCACCTCCATCCCTCTGCTCTGCCTCATCCCATCCATCCCACCGCCATCCCTCTGCTCTGCCTCATCCCATCTCTCCCACCGCCATCCCTCTGCTCTGCCTCATCCCATCCATCCCACCGCCATCCCTCTGCTCTGCCTCATCCCATCCATCCCACCACCATCCCTCTGCTCTGCCTCATCCCATCCATCCCACCGCCATCCCTCTGCTCTGCCTCATCCCATCTCTCCCACCGCCATCCCTCTGCTCTGCCTCATCCCATCTCTCCCACCTCCATCCCTCTGCTCTGCCTCATCCCATCTCTCCCACCGCCATCCCTCTGCCTGATCCCATCCCTCCCACGGCCATCCCTCTGTCTGATCTTCACCCCTCCCTAAGGATGACATCAGTGGCAGTGAACATTGTCATTCCTATCCCCACCACCACTGCCACTGATGTTATCCCTATCCTTACCACCACTCCCACTGATGTCAACCCTATCCTCAACACTAATGTTATCTCTATCCCAACCACCACTGATGTCAACGCCATCCCCACCACCACCACCACTGATGTCATCCCTATCCCCACCACTGCCACTGATGTCATCCCAATCCCCACTGTCACTGATGTCATTCCTATTCCCACTGCCACTGATGTAACCCCTATCCCCACCACTGCCACTGATGTAACCCCTATCCCCACCACTGCCACTGATGTCACCCCTATCCCCACCACCAATGTCACCCCTATCCTCACCACCACTGCCACTGATGTCACCCCTATCCCCACCACCAATGTCACCCCTATCCTCACCACCACTTCCACTGATGTCACCCCTATCCCCACCACCAATGTCACCCCTATCCTCACCACCACTGCCACTGATGTAACCCCTATCCTCACCACCACTGATGTAACCCCTATCCCCACCACCACTTCCACTGATGTAACCCCTATCCCCACCACCACTGATGTAACCCCTATCCCCACCACCACTGATGTAACCCCTATCCCCACCACCACTGATGTCATCCCTATCCCCACCACCACTGATGTCATCCCAATCCCCACTACCACTGCTACTGATGTCATCCCTATCCCCACCACCACCATACGAAACTACATACAAATTTTGGGGGCGCCTGTGAACAAAAACCTTGATTTTACTACACGTGTAATATATCACCCTGCACACTGGAATGAGAGCAATAATTATAGGATCATTATTCATGAACTGATGACCTTTATGATCTTTAGTAGCTTTGCCTATAGAAAATATAGGGTACTGAAATGTGTTGCTATTTTCAGGCATGCATAGTCTTAAGGTTTGACATGTTGGGTATTTATCTACTAGACACAAACTCATCTTTTATATTTTACCCAAAAATTGGGTAATATATTTTTAATGTACCCTAAAATTACCTGTTATCTCTTAGCCTGGGTTCACACTAAATGCAGACTTCATCTAAATAGCAACCCGTCCATGCAAACAGATTGTGGAGTGTATGTTAGGTTAACGACACCCCGCAATAATTTTCCAAAACGCAGCGCGATTTGCAGAATCGGATCGCATGGGTGTGCATGCTAAATATAACTAAAAAACATAGAGAAACTGGTAGTTGTTCATCATTGGTCATTTTGTTAAAAAAAAAAAATGGGCTGCTCAGCCTAAATTGCCCGGGCCTTTTTTTTGTCCCAGTCCGGGACTGGCTGTATATATACTGTATATAGAGACTGTGTATTGGAAGAGTGTCTGTAAAGATATTACTGAAGTTTTTCTAAAGACAAGTGATAACCTCCCATCCCTATCCAAGTTCTTAACCCTCAATAAATAACTAAGTCATGGACTGTTCTCTGTCCCTGTGGGAGGGCGAAATGTGTTGACATCATTTCCGGTTCCTGAGTTGTAACTACGTTACTTCTAGTTGCCGTGGAACGCATGGTGGTTTCGGCGTTGGCGGACGCACATTGCTGTTTACATGCTGTTTTATGAATACCATTTTGTAAGTTTGTTTTTATTGCGCTATAAAACTGCAATCCTACAGTACTTCACTATTGGCTCCTTCTCTTTGTTCTGCACTTGAGGATTACTGGAACATCTTAGAGGCTACTGGAGAGTTCCTGCTCTGTTCCCTGTGACCCACCAGTCCTATTTAAATTAAGCCTATTTGACTCCCAGACTGAAAAGCTGGGGGATCCCTTGTTTCTGGCAAGGAGGAACACAAAAGGGGGTGTGTGTCACATCACAGAATGAATTTATGTGGAGCACTTCAGCACTTTTAAGAAGATTGGAGCACAAGAGCACTTTATATTGATTACATCACTATATTTTGACTTTTTTCTTTTTGTACATACATGTTTACATGATGCTAGCGCTGTTTTTTATATATATATCTTTCAAGCCTTCCAACATGCATCATGAATGAATTCTGGCTGTATTTTGCTTAATATATTGATTTCCAATGATTGTCAGCTCCACCTAGTGGCCAAAATGTTTTTTTTTCCCTGAAATACCTCAATTGAGAAAATGCCAAATAATGACCACTAGATGGGGCTATCATGGGAAACCAACATATTAAGCAAAATATGATCAGAATTCATAATGGTTAGGCAAATGTTTGTAACATTTGTTTAACATTTTATTTTTTTAAATATAGACACCTTAAAGTGAATCTATGCACAGACTATGGATCTTTAAGTATTTAAAGATGCTTAACAGTACAATGGCTTTAAAACAAGTTCTCAGTGGCTTCTTCAGTTGCATGTACTGTGAAATAATCCTGAAAATTTTGAACTGAGATCCTAAAGTCCAATTTCACTTTCTAGCAGCTTACAGCACTTGCTGTTTGTTTACATTAGAAGGCTGGCAGGCTGCCAAGTCCCGGGTGCTAGAGGAAGCATATGGAACAGAGCTGTGATTTTTTTGAAGAAGAATTTCTCCACAATGCTTGCACCTAAAGATTGCAGTGGCTTTTTTTTTTTTTTTTCATTGTTAGGAATGTAAATGTATTGTGATGGCACCCATCTAGTATGCCCTCTGTCCCTACTTCTATATGTCCTAACCATGGAACATTTATACAATGCTCTCAAGTCTAATCCCTCAGTCTCCAGAACACAAGCAGGTCACCATCATATCAAACTTTCATTGTTTGCTGACGACCTTTTACTTTCGCCCGAAGCAAAACACCCTTCTTCGTCAGAATTTCGAGTAAAAAAAATGTCCATAATTTGTTGAAATACCTGGGGATTTGTATCCCATCAGACCTGTCCCAGCTTTTTGTCCCGAACTATACTCCCCTCCTCTAAAAGACTCTTTTGGACCTAAAAACCCATTCATGGTTAGAAGAATAAATATCTTGCAGATGGAGATTCTACCACCATTTCGCTATATTTTCCAAAGTATCCCAATAGTGTTCCGCACTTGCTGTATAGGTGGTGGTTCTTTATAGTTGGCCTTCCAGAAAGCTTTTATTACATCTATCTGGGGATCCACCACGCCCGTGTCTCCAGAAGTCAGTACTCTCCTTCTTTTATTCTAGAAGAGGTGCAGGAGCCCCAATCTGTATCTGTCTTTAACACACTGGTAAACTGCTTCTACAATCACTCTTCCAAACATTGGGTCCACATAGAACAAGCCTTCTCTCCCTGTAATCTCCAAGTTCTCCCTTTGGGCAAACAGAACCATCAGAATAGACTATCCTCCCTTCCTATCCTCACACGCCATCTCCCCACCCTTTGGCACAGTCTAATCCCTAAACTACAAATTTCCCAAATCGTAAGCCCTATGACCCTTTTCTTTGGAAACACTATCAATTATCACATATCACATGGTGGGGATCCTTCCTGTCCCTAGAAATTTCTACCAAGTACTAACCCATCAACCCTACAATGGCTAGAATACCAACAGCTTACTTCACTCGTATTCTCAACCCCAGATAAACAGGAACTTTCCTACCCACCAACCCTATTCAAGAACTTTCTTCTACAGAACTACCAACTGACACAAACTATCTCATCGATATCACCTTCTCCTCCCTCACACCCACCCCTCTCTCCCCTACTATATAGATCAATGGTCTGAACTTTAGTTTTTTCTCTTTTCTGAATTTTGGGAAGAAAAATATTACTTTGATGCAATGAACATCTTTGGCAAACAAAGCTCAGGGAACTTATTTCAAATTTGCATCCCCTGGTAGCCAACAGTGCTTACTATCTATCCTCCAGCTTCAGACCAGTGTTGGAGATGGCACAGCCAGCCTGGCACTATATTTCACATTTGGTGGGCTTGCCCTCCATCAAGAAATGATGGAATATTAGCCTGGAACTCTACACAAAGACTACAGGTCCCACTGTCCCTAACCTTACTCATATTGTTATAACTTAATTGTTATTGTTCTAACTTAATTGTTCTAAACATACTAAAGAAAATGTTCTCCATAAGGCAGCTTACACACGATACTCCTGTTAGAGCATCTACGTTTTCTGGCGTAATTGTAATGCGCGCATTTTCGCACATTTGCGCGCATTTTCGCGATTATGCGCTCGCGCAAATGCGCGTAATTGCACGTAATTGCGCGTAAATTTATTCTAGCGTTCTGGATATTCAATAGACATTTTGGGTCATTTGAGCACATCTGCGCGTTTTTGCACGCATCGGGCGCAAATTACTGACCAAAAATGCAGATTTTTCTATTTTGTTCTTACTGAAGAAAACGCCGCGCTCATTTACGCGGCTGTGTGCATAGGCACATTAAGAATGAATGGGCTCTATTTTAGCTCAGAAAAAAAAAGCTGTACTGAGCATTTTTAAGCTGCAGTGTGCAAAAGGCCTAATTTCCTTAATGTTGTACATACCATCATCCCTCACCACTAGTACTCATCTCAACTGCCCACTCTTTTAAAGTGGGTCACAGAAGTAGACTACCTTTCTCCCATGGATCTCCGCCTAGCTCAAAAAATGCTGTCTGCTGGGGGGGCGTGGCCAGGAACGGCATGTGAGAGGACGCATCTCACTGAGCTCCCGCTCTGATCCGAACACCGATCCTTTCCCCGGTCTCCAAAGCTGCTCACCGGGTACCGACAACATCCTTGTACCGTCGGGCACACACCTGTGCTCCCTCCGGCTGGCCTTCGGGCGATGCTCCGCCGCAAATTGCGGGAGAACTCCGGGATGTCTGGGCCCCAAGATGGCGCCGCGCACGGCCTGCCGCAGCGGACGAGAGGATCCGAGAAGCCCGCCACCTCCAGTAAGTCCACCAAGCCCCCGAAACACCCACCCAAAGAGCCGCAGCGCGATATGCGCTACTATGCACAGAAGTCCCCTGGCTCGGTGGGGAAAGGGAGACCCCCAGATGCCAGTACCAGTGCGGGTGCTTCTGGCCCTGTCAGCCCGGGTGTGGGTGGCCCTGGAGTGGAAGACTGTGCTGTTGAGGGTGAGGAGGAGATGGAGCAGGGTGACGGGGAAGTGGAGGAGCAGCCCACCCTTGCAGATATCCTGCGGGCAGTAAACAGATGCAACAACAATGTAGACCACCTCAAAAAGCAATTTGGGGGCCTGACAGAAGCGGTGTCCCTTCTTCGGCAAGACCTCCAGAAGGTCAGGGAGCGCACCACGGCTGTGGAGGGGAGAGTGAGTGACTTGGAGGACCAGCTACCCCCCCTGACCAGGGAGTCCCGCCATACTGCTGGCATGACCAGGGCCCTAGAACAGCGGGCTGAGGATGTTGAGAACCGCCTTCGGCGGAACAATGTCCGCATTGTGGGTCTGCCTGAGAAAGTGGAGGGGAGAGACCCCACGGACTTTGTGGACTCTTGGCTCAAGGAAACCTTTGGTGGGGATGCATTCTCCCCTCTTTATGCTGTTGAGAGGGCCCACAGGGTTCCCCCTCGTCCCCTGCAACCGGGCCGCCCGCCGAGGACCATGCTTGCCCGCTTGCTTAATTATAGAGACAAAGAGACTATCCTGAGACTGGCGAGAGAGCGGCGGGATATACAGTACAATGGGGTGAGGGTCTCGTTTTACCCGGATTTCTCCGCTGAAGTGCAGAGGAGCAGGGCGAAATTCTTCGCGGTCAAACAACGTCTGCAGAAACTACATGCCTCTTATGCCATGCTGTATCCTGCGAAGCTCCGTATTATTGCTGGGGGTCAACATCATTTCTTTGAGGATCCGTCGGAAGCTTCCTCGTGGATTGACCACAATGAGCATTCCCTTCGTCCTCGTCAGATGCCTCCGGAAGATGGTGTGGCCTGAGGATTCTTCTCAGGTGCCCTTTTGCGATGATGACCCGGTGGATGCCGTTTGGGGGGCTCTGCCCCCGGCCTGAAGATGGAAAAAATGCTGTCTGCTGACCCCCAGTGCCTGCTAAAGCTTTCTTAAAACCACAAACCTCAAGGTACAGAGCAGATATTGGCTTTTTGAAAGTCTCTAGCTACATAAGATCTTTACAGTGCACCAGCTAGGTGTGTCGGCAGCAGTCTAGCATGGTTAAAGTGGTTGTAAACCCTTACACATACCCCGTGAATTGACTTGACTGTGATAAACAGAGATGAAACAAATCATTCTACATATGTTGCACCTGTTTATATGCAGTCTTCTTTTCTTACATTCGTTCACAATCCAGAAATTATAAAGCTTGTCTGAGCTGTCAGGGAAAAAAAGGGGAGGAGGACTGAAATTATACAATGCAGATCTCAGTGAGGAGAGTTCTGAGAGCTGATTGGAGAGATGTGTTGGAGATCCCTCATCTGTCACCTTTTTTCTTTTGGTGTCAGGAAAACTTGTCAGAAGTGATTCATGTGGATAGCAGAGGAAAAGAGCCGCAGACAGAAATGAAATGTAATGCTCTTAATTGGGACAAGGGCAGCCTTTTTTAACCAGGGTTCCTCCAGGTGTCTTCGGGGGTGCCTTGGCAAAATGCCTAGAAATTAGTTACTAAAACCCACAGGTTTTCATTGTGCACCATTACAACCCTCTAGCGGCCAGTGTCCTAAC
This sequence comes from Pelophylax lessonae, assembly GCF_965119305.1. Classification (NCBI taxonomy): domain Eukaryota; kingdom Metazoa; phylum Chordata; class Amphibia; order Anura; family Ranidae; genus Pelophylax; species Pelophylax lessonae. The sequence continues at coordinate 67,206,676 of NC_138768.1, forward strand.
AACCAATTACATCATGGTTAATAAGGAGGACATCAGGCACCTGCACAGCATTCTTGTTTGTCACTTCCCTGCCCCTCTCCATCAGCACTGGGGGTCACATTAGCTGAGGGAGAGGAAGAAACTGAGGGAGAAGAGAAACATTGGAATACTAATCAGTGCCAGCAGGGCTGCTGGTAGAAATCACAGGGCCCCATACAGACTACCTGACAGGGCCCCCCTTCTCCAAAAATATCAAACGATATTTTTGCTAAATTGCAATGCCCGTGAGGCTATGCTTTGCAGCCATGGCAGAAATACTTATATTACACCCCCGTTGAACAAGACCTATTCAAGAGAATAGCGGCACAGAGACAATATCTGCACTCCCACAGTGAGCGACCGGTACTGATCGCTTACTGTGTTCATTCCAAATGGTGAGCCCCCCCCAGCTGCTCACTATCCTGAAATAACCCGCCTATGTTCCCTCAGCAGCTGCCAGGGGGAGAGGAAGGAAAATGGCAGCACTGCGGGGAACAGGGCCCACGGGGGTCCCAGACAGCATGGGGTGCAGATACTAGAACCAATCCTCCTGCAGTGCAGCCAGAGGAAGAAAAGAAAAGTGAAAGCCGGCAGCACTGCACAAGAGTCAGTAGTGTCAGCAATAAGCAGTATTGCTGGGCCTCCTGCTTGCCAGGTGCCTGGGCCCCCCTATTGAACTGATGAGGCCTGGGCCCAGTACAGTAGGGCTGGTTGTACTGCCTTATCAGCGGCCCTGAGTGCCAGTGTGCAAAGGTGTGTTTGCTTTGGAAGAATAAATCACCTCTAATGCTGAGTGTCCTACACATGTGGATGTTGCTGCATTATGTACAATTATTAGTTTAATTTTTTTTATTTTAGAATAGGGTGCCGTGAGATTGTGCAGAATTTTAATGGGTGCCTTGCCTGAAAAATGGTTGAGAAACACTGCTATAGAGGAATATGCTTTGTTCATGTTCCATGTCTGAGTTTTACAACCAATTTAAGGTAAGACATGGCAAGGATCTTCTGGACATCTGTCAGTTTGCTGGCTGAAAACAGATTACAAGTTTGAGGGCAACGTCTTGGAAAATACTGTAGGGTATTAAAAGTGTTGCTTAGATTTAATTTCGAGAATAAACATGCCAGAATTTGTAATTGTACATCATCTGGCACTTTATAGGTAGCACAGCATGGACATAAATCCACTCAATAAAAGAACTCACAGATATTTTATATTATTTACTGTATTACAGTCATATTAATATCAAATAGATCACTCTGCCATCTGCAAATTGGCAAGAAATAATATAATCCATCACATTTCAGTCTACGTCGTGCATCCTGGCAGTTAAATAAGAGTGACACGCTCCATGTTTCAAGGCCCAAAATAAATCCTTGTCCAAGATAGGTTGTCCTCGAAAGGCTGACAGTAATTTTCCATGTCACCAAACACAAACTTGAACTCCACAGGTGCTGTACACACCGCAGTACGCAGACAGCCCCAGGCTTACTAGAAATGGGGCAGGTCCTCCTTTTCGTCGTAGTGAACATCTGTCATTTATCCAATTCTTGCGCTGTCCTTTAATACGTAAGTCACTGAGATGCCTTATCCTAAAGAGCTTAGAATGAGCTAATTTCCCTTCGGCTAATTAGCACTGATGTCTTTAATTGGATGTTTATGTAAACACGGGCTCAGGGAGTCAATCCAAAACTTACAAATGAAAATAAGTTGAAGAATCTGGTGTCCAAAGGTGGCCAACCATACCACGACTGTTACAGCTTTGTACAACTTCTCAATCATCAGAGTAGAGTTTTTAATTTGATGCAACTCCCCCCTCTGCCCCCAAGCTTATTTTATTGTGCCACCATATTTGATGCAACTCCCCCCTCTGCCCCCAAGCTTATTTTATTGTGCCACCATATTTGATGCAACTCCCCCCTCTGCCCCCAAGCTTATTTTATTGTGCCACCATATTTGATGCAACTCCCCCCTCTGCCCCCAAGCTTATTTTATTGTGCCACCATAAACTTTTGTGGCTGCACACCTTTTAAATATATAAATAAATGTATTCCATATGTGGTGATATGTCAAAATATTAATAGATCCCTGAAGAAAAACATGTAAAAATGGAATAATGGACAGTTTTCTGCCCTAAAATCCCATCTCACTAGCTAGCTATGTTGCTTTTCCACATATTAGGAATAGGAACAGTCACATGTATGCTATGGAAACAGTCATAAACAATAAAGTCTGTTTAAAAAATTGTTGTGTTGGATATTTTTACCTATTTTTCACATTTTTTTTTACCATTGCAACAAAACCTGCAGTACAAAGATACCTGTTTTATGAGTAATAAATAATTACAAACATGGCTCTGCAAATTACAAATAACACTGATTCAGTTCAAAAGATTTACCAGCATGATAAGAAGGAACAATTGATTCTAATGGCCGGAATACACGATAAGAATATCGGACAAAAGTTTCCGTTCAGCGAGCGATCGGCCGATATTCTACTCGTTAATGTCCAGCCATCAATGAGCGATATCGATATTGTGAACGAAAAATACCGTTTGAAAAACCCGAAAAATTCTGTCGTCTCGTTTGCGAAAGAACGATATTCTATACGTTGCTGTTGAGGTCGTTCAGTTTAACCTCATCACGCATGCCCGAAAATATTTTCCCGGAAATGTTTGTTGACCCGGAAGCATTGTACAATGTCAAGAAGTTTCGTAAACACGAATGAAAAAAAGCTAAAGGAGTCCTCTAAGCCAAGATATAGCATGGAATGTCAAATAGATGTTATTATGCCATGTATGTTTTTAGCAAATCTATTGGTAATGTATTCCCTATTTAAATAGTAAAGGTCCCACGCTCGTTCGTGCTAGGCGGTAGTTGGTGCTAGGAGGAAGTGCGTGGCTCTAAGGTCACACGCACATTACATCACTTCCGCTTAAACGTGAAACGTGAGGATTACGTATCTAATCGATTGGTCTGTAACGTTTTTTTCTTTGGATCGTTAATGTTGGCAACGTTTTCGACCGACGAACACTGTTTCGATGGTCGGCGGGCAACGGTCGGGCGACATTCGGGCCGTGTATGTTGGCAACGTTTTCGACCGACAAATACTTTTTCAAAAATTGTGGTCGAATGATCGGGCGATATTCTAATCGTGTATTCACACCATTACTTTCTGAGAGCCAGTTTTAGAAGAAATTAAACAAACTTTTTACTCAAACAAACCTTTCTTCAAGTCATGATGGTTTCAATTCTTTTAAAGTATATCTATAGTCAGGGCAACTGTAGTGAACTTTCTATTGGATAGGAGGATGGATACCTTTTATATGCCTTCTTAGTTATCTTTTAGAACAGTGGTCTCCAAACTGTGGCTCCAGGGCCAAATGTGGCCCTTTGCTTGCCTTTATCCGGTCCTTGAGGCATTATTTCTGTCACTGACACTAAAGATGGAGCATAATTCCTTCCACTGGCAAAAAAAATGGGGCACTATTCCTCACACTAACACCAACTATCCCCCCCCCCCCAATACCAAAGATCGGGCATTGTTTACTCGCACTAGGCACTGTCCGGACCCCCGAATGTTTGAAGGACAGTAAACTGGCCCTTTCTTCAGAAAGTTTGGAGACTCCTGTTTTAGAGGGCTAGATGCCTCAAAAACGTGTGGTGCTCTAATATTGCAATAATAACTTGGTTCTTTAATATAGAAATTACGATTTGAGCTAGGGCGCTTGTCTTCATCTCTAGTCAGGGCAACTGTGGAAAAGTTTTTATTGGATAGTAGAACAGTGTTCCTCTAGGTACTTTCCTAAATTGTTTAAGAAGGGCCAGATGGCTCAAAAACTTGTAGTGTTCTAACATGACAATAATAACTCAAACAAGGGGGCCATCTATAGTCAGGTCAACTATAGCAAACTTTCTATCAGATAGAAGGGTAGGTACTTTCTTAAAATCTTTAAGAGGGACTGAAGAGCTCAGAAACTCCTGGTGTGTTAATGTGCAAATAACGACTTTAGCTAGGGTGCTTGGACATTCTCCTCTTGAATCACACATCTAACAGATGGTCAGTGAGGCCACTCAACACAATGAGGGGCTGCTGCTGAAACATGGCAAGAACAAAGTTGGGGTTCAGTGCCATCTTTCTGGTTGAAGTCATTGTTGGAAAATTAGAGCTTTCTAGAGCTACCCAACCCAGAGGCAGCTATGTTATGCTCACTGTACATAAGCTTTGATTTTAAAGTTTTTCGAAACCCAAAAACAAAAAATAGATATATAGATATATAGCAGCTTGCCAGCTTTTTTTTTTGGGGGGGGGGGGCTGTTTTTCTTTATTGTCCTGGTGATCTTGCCCGTAGGACACTTCTTGCCCTAGGATGGTCAAGTTTACCCTAGTGCTGTATTTATAGAGGAGCAGCATCATCACCCTAGGCTGCTCACTTGTGATTTAAATTATAGAACATCTCCCCCCTCTCCTTATCTCTAGGTGGGGGTGTTCTGTGGTTCAACTGTTGTAGGCAAACTGGGAAGGGGTTTGAGAGCATCACAGGCAGACAGCACTGGAAGTTATCAGCTGTCTGGGTTTATGGCAGGATCAAAAAAAAAAAATATATATATATATATATATATATATATATATTTTTTTTTTTTTTGGTACTTATCGAATGGATATAACATACCACTTTTAATGGTATACTTAAAAAAAAAAAGTAGGCCAATAAAAGAAATTCATTGCTAGGGTTTACATACACCTTAAAATATAGCACCCCCAATAAATCTATAGCATTGCAACATTCTTTCAACAAGTTGGTACAATTCTGTGGTTTGGCCACATACACACTACAGTCTGATATTACTATATGCTATGTGTTTGTTTGTATAAAAATCTAGGTCTTTTGTGAGTGGCAACTTTACATTGCCTAAATTTGGAATTCAAGACTAAGAAAACTTATATGTAAAATAGGAAAGATTGTGATGTGTGTGGCTAGAAAAGGGTATTTGTTACATTTACCTTAAAGCCCCTTACACACGTACCGATTGTTGGCCGTAAAGATTCGGCCGACGACCGATCGGCCGATTGTAGGCTTGTTAGTATGATGCTTCCGACAGCCGACAGCGCACTTTCGGCCGAAAAGAATCTGTCGTGCAGGCATTAAAATTTTTGTTGGCCAACACCAGAACGGCCGATTGTTCGCCAGTCAGTACAGAATTCGGCCGACAATCAGCAGATTTGCAAGACTGGGCATGCTCAGAGAAGAAAAAACACAGGGAAAGTTAACCATCACATGACATCACTTCTGCAGTCGGCAGACAAAATTCTTGTGCAGTCTTTTGCACTTTTCAGCGGACAGGACAGCCCTGGACAAAAGACGGCCGATCGGTCGGCCGACGATCGGTACGTGTGTACGAGGCATTACTGACAGTAGAGAGTATTCTATCTGTGATGTTTCTCAATGCAAGGACAATGGGAATACAATTATTATGTCACAAGAGCATTTTATATCATGTTCACTCTAGTATTTCCAATATGGAATCACATATTTTGGTGTCCAAAATCATGGCAGATTATTGGGTCTGGTAAAATTGCACACTGTCATGTGAGACCCCATAAAAAAATCATGCACCTCTTTCCTAGGGGTACGAGGAATCCCCTTTTTGTACAAGATACCCAGCTCTGTATAAATTAGCGTGTAGGTTATTTCAGATTAAAGTCAGATTATTTGTTGAAAAAGCTGTGATAGGCCACTGTTAGTTTTGGGATAGTTCAGGATGCTCTGATTTCAGCTGTGCTTGGCACATAAAGTTCAAGTCTCAGAAGTTCATTGTCTTTTGATTCTAGGCCACCATAAAAAGTTTGCTTCCAAAACTTTACTCTTTAGATGGCTTGCCAAGGCTTGCCAATAGACTGAATGTGTTCCTTTGCTTTCATCCTGAGGGCTGCTATACTAGTGTTCCTGGGGTCTATCTCTTCCAGAGGGTACTTGTCTACATAGTTGGTGCCACACTGGTAAGGAGGTGGTGGACCCATGGATCCCAACGGTTGAAGGGCATGGCCAACAGGAGTGGTGTTCATGAATGGTGGTGGAGTGTAACTGCCAGGGAGGCTCTGCTGAGTGGTGACAAAGCCTGGCAGAGATTGCAGGGTAGTAGTGTTGGACATGGGTGGAGAAAGCCAGGAATCAAGCTGAAGATTGCTACTGATGGCGCTCATGGCTGGCGGTTGTGGTGAGCGGTTGAAAGACAGGATTGGAGAGTCTTGAAGCTTCATTGAAGTCACTTCAAGTTTCTCTTGTCGCCTCCATTTAGCTCTCCTATTCTGAAACCACACCTGTGAAATTAAGAAAATATTAATGATATATGAATAAATATGACATATTAACTGTGCTATATTTTATATAAAAAAAGAAAAGTTCCAGTTTGACCTGCCAACAGTTTCCTGCATTTCAACATAACTTTCATTTTTAGACATCCCTGCTGAAGCTATAGGACCTCATGGTCATGGTATATGACATCAGTTGCAAGGTAAAAGTAATGCTTTCATCATGTTGTGCCCGATAACATGAGCTTTACAAAGTATAGTTCTAGAAGATACAGTGAGCAGAGAGCAGAGCAATTAGAGTACAAAGCTGTAACTTTATGGCCATGTTTTACTGTTTTTCAAAAGATTTTATAAGACTAAATTTCAAATGGATAAACCTTTATTTTAATTTGAATTATAGAGTATGCAAAAAAAAGAGAAAATTACAAAATTATTATATTTTCAATGGTAAGATTGTAATGATAATTATGATTAAATTAAAATAAACTACATGTTGAAAATTGAAAACTGCTTTTTTCGGTTTGAGTAAATACATCATATTGGCATAGTTTTCCCAGGGTCAAATAATCCCTTATAAATTGAGTCAGATGGTGCAAATTGGCACCATCCAACTCAATTGGCATAGAAACTGGAAAGAGTTTAGTTGGAGTCCATCAAGATTTGTAACAACCATGAAGCAGGTGGACCCAACAAGACAACCAATTTACATGTAATTAAAATAGATTGCCCACAATTGTGTGTTGATTGGCAAAACTTGATGAGCTAACCAATTTACAGCTTACTGTGTGTGGCCATCTTTAGAAACTGACTAATCGGTGAAGTCAGTATGGTTGATTAGCTAATGTTAGTGAATTAGGCAAATCTGTGATCATTTAGAGTACCCAACCAACCTAAGGAAATTAAAAAAACAAAAAAACAAAAAAAGAAAAAACTGAAAAACACTACATTTTTTCTGGCACATGACTGGCTAGTCACCTATATGATGATACATTTGTCTCATTTGCAGCAAACTGAATGCTAATTAATTCATCTCTAGAACTGAAAGTAAGGCAGCCTCTAAACACCAATTCTGCAGCTCAGTCCAACAGGGACTAAAAATTCCAATCTCCAAACCTGGGGTTGTCCATGAAAATAAAGGACGGGGCAACTTTACAGCCTACAAAAATCCTGGTATTATCATTTGCAGTATACCTGACAGAGGTGTGAAAATTGTGCAAAAAGTCAAATTATATGTTACCCATGGAAACCAATAAGATTTCTTCTTTTATTATAAAACCAAAACTTTAAAAATGACTGATCCTAAGAGATTATCCCTCCAAACCTTTAAAAAAAGAAAAGGATAGTTGTAACAAGCTAGGATGTGTAGCTCTGACAAAAATAGCATTCCACATAATTGCAAATAAGGACTTGAAATATATGTTAATAATGATAATAATAATAAAAAAAATATATATATATATATATATATATATATATATATATATATATATATATATATATATATATATATATATATATATATATATATATATATATATATATTTTTTTTTTTTTTTTTGTTTTTATCAGCTTTATCAGAAAGCTGGATTTTTTTTGTGTGTTTAGTAAATGGGTTACAGCTGCAATTACTTTGAATATCCAATAATCTGCAAATTTATAAATGAAAAAAAAAAAATAATAATATATATTTTTTCTTGCATGTGACAAATTGATGGAAGTGCACACATTTGCACCTTATTTACTAAATGTTTCAATTCATTCAGCAAACCTCCCTGTTTTATCTAACTCCTACATGTCTATCTGACATTTTGCATCCTTGATAATTCTCCAGGTCCATAACTGTACACATACTTCAGAAGCCCAGTGTCAATGAGAATTTCTTCTTATGTTTATGCAATCATACTATTATCACTATTCATTTTATATTAGATGAAAATGCATTTTATTTTGCGTTTGTTGAGTTGGGACTATCAGTATGACACTCAGCTCTCATTTGTCTTCTAGAATCTTGAATATTGGATGTCCATGTCTCTCCATTTACTACATTGTTTATTTGTGGTTCTGTGTCTGAGTGCACCCCATCCTGTCCTACAGCAAACTAATATAACTTAGAAATATTACACCAACTATTTAAATATGTAGAAAACGTATGATATTTGTAATTTCTCTGTTTTTGTTCTTATTATAAAAATAACCAATAGGTATCCAAACAAGTAGAATTGTTTTCTCTTTTAAGATCAACAATTCAGGTATAATAATAGTCCTATCTACAAGTCACTGACTGTTGTCAAAGGCTTGTCTTTGCAGATAATGTTCACATCCAAAATTTTGGAATAAAAAAATAAATCACTTTTAGAAGTTATACATTTTTTTTAAATATAATATTGGAAGTACCCAAGAATGAAGGAATTATCACTGACATAAAAATGTAGCGGTATAAAATATAATTTATGGAGTAAAGTTAAAAGAAAAAAAAAGAATGGAGTTTAAATAAATATGTCTACTTTAAACAAAAAAAAGATTTGTTGGTGTAAAATACATAGATTTTATTATCAATACTTTTATCATCATCATCATCATCATCATCAAAAGAATGTTGATGTTGCTGTTTTTATTATTATTATTATTATTATTATTATTATTATTGTTATTATTATTAATATTACTACTACTATTATTATCATCATCATCATAATAATGTCGTTGTTATTATCATCATTATAATCATAACAAGGATGACGATAATAATAATAACAATAATAATAATAATAAATAATAATAATATTCTAATGCTGTGTTGAATAGATAGTTTATGCAATAATAAAAATAATAATTGTTGTTGTTAGGTTTATATCTTGGTTAAAAAAAGACATAGCCACATTGTTCATCCAAAAGACAAAAATAAATAAAACAAAATGCAAAAAAAAAGTTTGTAAAGTGAAATCTAATTTGCTCTAATAGGGGACAACAATCCTTCCTGATCTCCAAAGATAACACTATTCCCTGTAATAATCTGCGGAATCTGCATGTGTTATAAATATTAATAGCTAGTTTAATCTTGTGCATTTAGAAAAGCAGCAATACTTAAACAACCTACAATCTAAAACCAGCTCCGGTGAAAGTATAATCTCTTATAAAGCTCGTACTGTAAAGAGGTCTTTCAGTATGCAATGGATTTCCATATTTGAGAGCAATTTATGAATTTATGCGAAGGGATCATATCCAATCACCTCTTCTCAAAGGAAAATAAGTTCGTTTAGTTAATCGTCCCTTGGTTGAGGTACTCAGGGCACTTTATTAATTTATTGTGGTTGTTGTTATCTAAATCCCCAATGTTGTGTATTATTTTCTCAGTACAGGTATTTCTTCCGCATGCAAAGACACTGTGGAACTGCAAGTCCCAGCAGGTCCTTCCACCCAGAAGGCCGAGGACACGCTGCCCTTAATCGCTGAGGATAGGGAGGTAAATCTTGCACTGAAGAAATCCCACAAAAGATCCGAACATTATCTTTGTTGCAATCTACATATGTCCTTCTGGCACAAATATAAGCCCGATTCACTCCGCAGACCATCTGTCCTGCACAGGGCTGACATTATAACATCGGAAGTTTTAGGGATTAAAGTTTACTGTTATGGAGCACAGATACATGTACCAACAGCATTTATGCATAGTGCTTGTTTTTTTCCTTCATCGTGTTTGGATATACATGTTGTTATTTCACTTGTAGGATGAATATTAACTTTATTGGTAAAAATGTATTAATACAAATGGGAACTTTTTTAACCCAGACAAATAGTTATAAACATCATGGACATTACAGGCATTGATGCATACAAAGTCCATGATCTTTCAAGTATTTATGTAACTAATAGGACGTGGCACTTTGCTATTCTTTCTGCATCCACAGTGACACCCTGTGTGATGCAAACATACTCAACTCAATAACTTTAACCATGTGGACGGATCAAATAAAATAAGGAAGAAAGAAAGAAAGAAAGAAAGAAAGAAAGAAAGAAAGAAAGAAAGAAAGAAAGAAAGAAAGAAAGAAAGAAAGAAAGAAAGAAAGAAAGAAAGAGAGAAAGAAAGAAAGGAAGGAAGGAAGGAAGGAAGGAAGGAAGGAAGGAAGGAAGGAAGGAAGGAAGGAAGGAAGGAAGGAAGGGTGAGAGAGGCAGAAGAGAGAGAGACAGAAGAGAGGGAAAAAAGGAAGGAGAGAGAGAAGAGGGGGAAGAAAGGGAAGAGAGAGAGGAGAGAGATAAAATAAAGAGAGAGAAAAGAGGGAAGAGAGAGAGAGGAGAGAAAGAAGAGAGAAACGAGAGAGGGGGAGAGAGAGAGAGAGGGGGGGAGAGGAGAGAGAGAGAGAGAGAGGGAAGAAAAGATAGGAGAAAGAGAGAAGAGAGGGAAAAATAAAAAAAGAAGAGAGAGGGAAAGAGAGGAGAGAGAAACGAGAGAGAGAGAAAGAGAGAGAGAAGAGAGAAAGGAGAGAGAGAGAGGAGAGAGAGAGAGAAAAGGGAGCGGAAAAATAAAGAGAGAGAAAAGAGGGAAGCGAGAGAGGAGAGAGAAATGAGAGAGGGAAAGAGAGAGAGAGAGAGAAGAAAAGAGAGAGGGAAAGAGAGGAGAGAAAGAGAGAGAGAGAGAGAGAGGAGAGAGAAATGAGAGAGGGAAAGAGAGAGAGACAGACAGAGGGAAAGAGAGGAGAGAGAGAAGAAAAGAGAGAGGGAAAGAGAGGAGAGAAAGAGAGAGAGAGAGAGAGAGAGAGAGAGAATGTTTATCTTAAGATTTTATTAGGTCATGCAATACACCTTTCTAATCTATTTCTTCAGATTTTATTCATTTTTTTTTTTTTAATTATCGCTTCAAAGTGGCAGTGTGTCTGTCCAATTTATAAGAAAATATATATATATTCCATGATTCCTAGCTCAGTGTTTCTCTCAGGGATCCCAAGCTGGTCATGTTTTCCAGATCTGTTAACACAATCATCACACTGATTACTCAATACAGCTATGCAGCTACCTGGAAGATCGGAAAACCTGTCCTGCTGGAGTCCCTTGTAAGTGAAGGGAAATCTTAGGGATGAGGATGTCTCCTTACCTGCACCCTGACTTCTGGCAGATTGACCTTCATGGCCAGCTCCTCCCGGCTGTACACATCGGGGTAATGGGACTTCTCGAAGGCCCTCTCCAGCTCATGTAGCTGGTAGGTGGTGAAGGTGGTCCGGTTCCTCCGGTGCTTCTTCTTAGGCTGCTCATCATCGGACTTATCACCGTTACCGGCAGACAGCCCGGGGCTCAGGCACTCGCTGGAACTCTTACTGCAGTAAGGATCTAGAAAATCAAAGGATATTCAATATTCATGTCAGTGATTTCTTATAGCGCCAACATAAACTGTAGGGGGGTAAAATGAACTACCAGCCCAATCCCCAAGGGACACACTGCTTGGGTTAGATCGTTTAAAAAGTTACTACGACTCGTTCTAGTTATTCACAACACATCTTCAAAAGATAAAAAAGAAAAACTAAAGAAACTAAAAATAATATACCAAACTACATAATAATATATTGTAATAATTGCATGTATTATGTATATATGTATAATGGTCAGTTCAACATAAACCATCCAAAAATGCAAAAAGTTTTTTCATTAACTATATATTAATGTATCAGGTTGTTAAACTATATTAGCAGAACAAGACTTCCCATATGCATGCATATATTTTATAAATATAACAACAAAGTAGTACTATTGCCCCATATTAACATTAAAAAAAACACCAAAAACATAAGCACACCATACATGATATTAAATAGGATCACTTAGTTAATATGATACATATAAAAAAACGTTGGCTGTAATACAGGGATTCAATCCTTACTATTCTGAGTTATTGTGTTTCCTGATATTAGAGTATATATATATATATATATATATATATATATATATATATATATATATATATATATATATATACATATATACATATATACATTATGTAGCACCAAGTAATACACCCACAGTATAAGGTAATAAATTAAAAAAATAAACGGATATGATTCCGATGATAAACAATAACTTCGGGAAACTTTTTGGAGAGCTCCTAAAAACTGAAAATAGAGAGAACCCGATAATTCAAAGTAGTGCATTATAAGCTAAAAGGAAAGCTACAATGTATCATCAAATAATGTAACAACACATGAAGACGATGTAATATACAATTATGTCCAAATGGGGTGAGTATCTTGTAATTTAGACGTCCAATGTTTCTATGTAAGAAACAGCCACAATAATCCAATTTGAGTACCTTAGTATAACATAACAAAAAATCATACAATAATGTGCTGAAATAATTAAAACCATTGTATCTGTGTAAAGTCGCATATATTTTTAGGCTTTATTCACGATGCTAACATGCCATGATAAATAAACACATATGTATATATATATATATTTTTTTTTTAATAAAAAGTTACAATTAATTATAATTATTATTTTTTTTTAAATAAAAAGTAACTGTCAGTCCAATGAGCTTTGAAATGAAGCTTAAAATAAAGATCTCTATCGTTGTATAAAGCTTCATGAACTGAGCCTAAATCTCAAAAATTAACTTTAATATGATCAAACTTTCAGAAAAGTATTGAAACTGTGAGCAGGGTTGGAATAAAGCTACAAAAGTTAAAATGATACTATTGTGTAACAGTCTGATATAACATTATGACAACGCAACATTGTGGTCTATATATAAAGTATTATGTAACAAGATAATAGCACCATTGCCATAATGTAGTGCAGTAGTACAATATGAGTTAACCTAGCAGTACAAAAACATTATATAATATCATACTGTCTATACCATGAAGTTGGCAAAGACTTACCCCCATAGCCATCCTCCTGTCTGTCCTCCAGCTGGTTCTGGTGGGGTTGTATCTCCTCAGCCATTTTGATCAAGCAGTGTCTGGAAGCCCTTTTCTCAGCCTCCTTGCCATTCCTGGGACTGCCCTCTGCCTGGAAGGAGCTCAGGACAC